>NW_025336479.1:6703412-6832620 GCF_004798865.1 Varanus komodoensis | reverse complement strand
CAGGGAGAAAGACAGGGGGAGTGCGTCCCTGTTGGTTCTCCTGGACCTCTCAGCGGCTTTCGATACCATCGACCATGGTATCCTTCTGGATAGGCTAGCGGGATGGGGAGTTGGAGGCACTGCTCTGCAGTGGTTCTGCTCCTATCTCAATGGCCGATTCCAGAAGGTGATGCTGGGGGACTATGACTCTGTGCCATGGCAGCTATGCCATGGAGAACCGCAGGGATCCATTTTGTCCCCTTTGCTATTTAACATCGACATGAAACCGCTGGGAGAGGTCATCAGGAGGTGTGGGCTGCGGAACCATCAGTACGCTGATGATACCCAGCTCTACCTCTCGTTTTCCACCAATCCAGGTGAGGCAGTGGCTGTACTGAACCGGTGCCTGGCCGAGGTAATGGGCTGGATGAGGGCCAATAAACTGAAGCTCAATCCAGACAAGACGGAGGTCCTGTTGGTTGCAGGATTGGACTTCGGGGAAGGGGACCTTGACCTAGTCCTGAGTGGGGTTGCAGCAAGGTCCGCAGCTTAGGAGTGCTTCTCAACCCAGAGCTTTCACTGGAAGATCAGGTGACAGCAGTGGCGAGGAGCGCTTTCTTTCAGCTTCGGCTGGTCCATCAGCTGCGTCCCTACCTGGAGAACAACTGCCTGGCGACAGTGACACACACATTGGTGACTTGACTTCTGTAACGCGCTCTATGTGGGGCTGCCCTTGAAGATGGTCTGGATACTTCAGTTGGTTCAAAATAGAGCTGCCAGGCTGCTGACGGGGACTGGGCGTTATGTTCACATGACTCCAGTTCTCCATCAGCTTCACTGGCTCCCCATTGAAGTCCGGGCCCAATTCAAGGTGTTGGTTATGACCTATAAAGCCCTTAACGGCTTGGGTCCTGGTTAACTGAAGGAGCGCTTATGTCCATGTATGCCCACCTGCCCCTTGAGATCAGTGGGAGAGGCCCTTCTCCGGGAACCCTCCGTGAAGGATATTAGGAGGGTGAGTACTCGGAGGAGTGCTTTCTCTGCGGTGGCGCCCAATCTATGGAATGCGCTCCCCAGAGAGGTCCGTCTGGCGCTGTCGTTATTTGTTTTTAGGCGCCTTTTAATTCAAATGTTATTTTAATTGTTAATATTATTTATTTATTTTATTCTTTGGCCAGGGCGACTTAAATTTTATTGTTATACTGCTAAATTATATTGTTTTATATTATGTTGTTTATTTATGATTGTGAACTGCCCTGAGGCTTAGGCGAATGGGGTGGCATAGAAGTCCTCTAAACAAACAAACAAACAAATGTCATTTTAATTGCTAATATTATTTTACATCTTTGGCCAGGATGTCTCCAATTATATTGTTTTAATATTGTTATTATTTATTTATTGTTGTGGGCCGCCCCGAGGCTTCGGCGAATGGGGCGGCGTAGAAGCTTTCTAAATAAATAAATAAATAAAGTTGGGTTTGTTCTCAGAAACTGAGAGACTTGAGTCATGGAATGTCCAGCTGCTCTCTTAAGTCCACAGATGGATTCTTCACACAACTGATCACAATTCACTAATTGCAAAATATGAACTGGTCCCTTAGGCTGCAACCATAGGCATGCTGACTTGGCCATAAGTGCCATTGAACTCAACAGAACTTGCTTCTGAGGAGTCATATGTAAGGTTGCACTGCATGTCTCAATTTCAGCTTCATTATTAGGGGAGGATCTGTATTATTTCCTGCAGAAATGTTAATATTTTCTTTTCATTTACTTTTTTTTTAAAGGCCCCAGGAAACTCTTTCAGGAATGATCGCCCTTAAAATAAAGATGTACAATTGTTTAACCTTGCATCTAATAAACATTAATTTCCTGTTTTAAAAACCTTCATTTTTGCAACTTTAAAGCAGATATTTATCTTGATGTGCATCCTCTTGGCAGGCTTAGTTTTTTCATTTGCTCCAAACCCTCCAGTCTGCATGCACAACACAACCTGTGGACTTCAGCACATAGATCAGAAATGCTGCACATCACCAGTGTTCTGCAATTTCAAGTGCTCAGCAAGGGGCTCTCATAGCAGAAGACCTAGGACCAAAGCCCAGAGCAAGCAACCCCACAAAGTTACACAGACAACAGTGTTTTCAAAAATCTTAGGCATGATTTAGACAAAACAAAAGCAACAGTAAGCTAAACAAATGTGATACTTAACCAAAATAGACAGTCACAACAACTGGGGGGAAGTAATCTTGTGCTATAACAGTTGCTAAGTTACCAAGGAGGAAGAAGAAACATTTTTGTGGCTCTGAGGGACTGTGGCATAGAAGTTTGTTCAATGGTGTTGATATTGCACACTTAGTTTTCAAGTGCATGTCTGAAGCACATCGGCCCAGTTCAAATGTTTGTGCTATAAGTAGGCTGACAGAAATCAATGGATGCCAAAGAGTTCAACACTGCAACCCTGGGCTGGATTCCAAGGCCTTCACCACCTTTGTAGTTGAGTATCAGCATTGGCAATCGGTGCTGGGTTACAAGTGAACCTGTTTACATCACAATGGGTTGTCCTATGCCAAAACAAAATTGTGTTTTCATCTTACCTCCACTGGTGCATGTAGAGGGAAGGGCTGGATGATTTTGTCTTAGTTTTCATTTTTGTTTGTTTTGCTTTTGATTTTTGCTTACCTGTCATCTTCAGAACCATTTACTGTTCAAATAGATCACACAGAACATTATACAACTGTGGTGGGGTGAGGGGAAAATTAGAGAAGAATACACAACAGTAATGTTTCTAAAACTCCATTAACTGGTGAACAGAAAACCTGTTAGGTCCAGCAGAGGTAGTCCCCAACAAGCAAAATGTGTCTCTTAGTTGTTCAGAAAGGCCTGCACACAAACCTAATTAGAAGCTGTTTGGAGCAGCAAGTGTTAAGGATTAACACTTCACCTGGCCTGAACAATTGCTGTCAAATGCTGGTCTGCCTATACTCCTCCACCTGCATTTTGGACAGTGACATAAACAGTACTTAGGCCTCTGTCCAGTCACCCTGTCAAGAGCCACTGTGGCTAGAATACTGACAGGTACTGGGCTTATTTGCTAGGTATCCCACCCTTAAATGAAGAAGGATCTTACAGTCACATATATAAAATAATGCATTATGATTATTTGGGGGCTATGTCTATCTGCTCAGACATAAAGATTTCCCAAACACAGTGTTTATTATGTTGTTTGTAGGTGTTTCTATCACCTTTCATTGCATCCCACACCACTGACTGATGGCAGTTTGGAAGCTTGGCTCTGTGCTCTTTGCTGGCCTACCAGTGATGCACCAAAATTGTTATCTGTGTTACTCTGTTCTGTCCAGACACACACACATACACCCGGGGGGGGGGGAGCAGGATTTTAATTTGTTTGTAATTTAAATAGATTTTTATTGATTTTTTTAGACCTCTGCAGTCTGCATGGCTAGCATGACTAATCAGATGACGTTAACAAGTGTCTGCTCTGTTGACACATACTGAGATGCTGTTCAGTTTAATGATTGGACAAGGAGAGAAAAGGAATTGTGCCCTTTGAGTGTGAATGAAGCTAGGAATGAAGATAATACCCGTTCTGGATGGCAAGTGACTCCATTCACCTATAGCAAATCTTTTAGAGTCCAGAGGCAGAGAAAAAGCCACAGTTCCTCTGAGGGGACAGGAACAGGCACATTCATAAGGAGAGTTCCTGGAGGTAAGCACTAGATTGGGTTCAACAGACTGCTCTGTGTATGCTCAGAGATCTGTTCTGTGTGACTTGTACTTGGGAGCAATAGACAAAGTTTGCAAGGAAAGCAGTTTGTGGCTGGTGATTGTTCGAAGTAGGAACCTTGGCTCACGACACTCGGGCAAGGTCATGAATTTGGAGGAAGCATCAGTCAATGAAAGGAAATTACCTTCAGTGTCAGGTTCAGGGTTTCACCCTGTCCCAGACATGCCAGTACAGGAGGCCATGCTGCCTGCACCTTTCTGGCCTGAAGAGACTGCATTACTGCCCTCTGGCTCCAAGAACTGCAGTCCAGATAATCTAACAGAGCGGCATGCCCCACAAGACTCCACAACACCTGGAACAAGCAAGGCCCCTTTAATTCCATGGTGAGCAGCTTGTAGTCTGCCAGATATTTTGGAATTGCAACTTCTGCTGGGCCTAGCCAGTATAGCCTGTGGAGCTGCAGTACAATAACATCTGAAGGACCACAGGTTATCCTTTTATTACTTCTTTAACACAAGAAGACCTCCCTCTAGACACCTGGGGAAGCTAACTGCCTGGCTCTGCTTAAGCCTTAAACCGGTTTAGCATTACCTGGTGCTGCAGCAACATTCAAAATTTGTTCCTACCCTCCCTTACTGGAACTTGGCCCTGCCTGGCTGAGCCTGCCTTGTGTCATCCGTTTCTGGTTGTTGGAACCTGAACTCTTGCCATGAAACCTTCAATTGCACCAAAACTTACCAATGGAATCCATGACCTAGAGCATAATGGAGGGGAAAAGCCAAGGACAGAAAGATGGTGCAACTGAACCCACACAAAACCCTATGGTGAATGAGTGGAGAGTTAACTTAAATACCATGTACTGCAGGGGTGGGCAGAAAGTAGATTTCCAGATGTTTTGGACCAGCTCCCAGCATTCCTGACCATTGGCTATACTGGCAGAGACATCTGGGAGCTGAAGTCCAAAACATCTGGAGATCTACCTCCTGCCCACCCTGGTGTATTTTATGTTCTCTGCATGTACCAGAACGTTGTATATTACTAGTATGGGAGCTTCTTTCCCAATGTAAATAGCAGTTTTAGATTTACCAGTTTTTCAATACGGCATGAAAGGAAAGGCTTAGCCTATCTTCACATAGGTTGATGTTGATCTCTACCACCATCCCTTCTGGAAAAGAGCAGTAGCAGCTATTTACAGTAAAAATATACATGAGACAGTAAACCTCATCTTTAACTACATGTTTAATGTCACGTAAGGTCTGGTCTTCAACACTGAAAACATTAATGAATCAATGCACAGATATATATTGTACAACCTTTTTGGGAAACAGACCCAAGAAAAATCACCATGGTTCCTAAACATGATGTCTTGTCATTCTTTTAGTTTTTCATTTTCACACTGGTTCTGTGAAACTGAAACCTTGCTTCCCCTTTTAGTCCCTGCTCTGCAGAATCTAGAAATGAAATGTGAGATGAATGTCTACAGAGAAGGCTTTTACAGTCCAGAATATCACAGGATACAACATTCTTTATCCATGATAAAAAAGAAATACACATGCTGAAACCATGAACCTGGGATTTTTGAAAAAAATAACTGCAACTTAATGGCTGTGATGCAGTACTTGATGTCATAATGGAGACTTGTTCTCTACTGCAATTTTCGCCTGAAAGGAGATCCAGCCAGGAACTAGAAATGTTGCTGATCTGTTTGCTCAGGGCTGTCAGGTCTTGTTTTCTTCTTTGCAATGTACCCTGCTGTAAAGGGAGTTCAGGGATACTCTGTTTCCACCTAACTCTCTGGTCTCTGGGCTTTGCTTCTGGGGACTTTACATTGTACAGACTTTTATGGCTGCATTCCGTTCCATTGTTGCCCTGTACTGCTTTTCTATATTTTTAGCTCTATGCAGAGAACTGTTCATTATTCCAAGTTAGAATGTCTTTTGACCATACTAACATGTCTCTTCAAATGCCTGTGTTACAAAATACTACCTATACTGTTCCTGAAAGGAACTCTGTGCATGATAAAAAGCAATGTTGGTGTGTTCCTTGCTGTAACACTGAAACATCAACACTGAGGGGCCTTGATTGAAATTACCCTTCACTTCCATTGTCCCAGAGAATTGGATAGAATGGTCTTTTCTGAAATTTAGCTTCCCTGAGAATTCAGTACAAGAGTGTACCTCCTTCTCAGCCTGATCCATACATTTAGTGCCAAGAACTGTATTTAAATGCCAATGAAATAATACATGCTTATAGAAACACAGTATTTAATGCTGGAGCTATTTAAATAGAATTATGTGAACATATCTTGAAACAGGAACTTTGAAAGATATATCAACAAGCTATCAGCTGCACTTCTGTTTTAATTTAATATTGAACTGGATGACTCATTCAAAGGTATTTACTAAGTAAGGCATAGGGGTGGATGGAGGTTGGTAGTGCCATGGTACTTTGCCTATTAAATAATGCCCCATTGACAAAGAGAGATTAAAGAATTCCTGAATGTATTTTAAAGGCGAGACTACAATCTGAATCAGTCATCAGGGGGATCTGTGAACTTTCTTCTCAAGGTATGTGTTGCGCAAAATGTAATTAACTTCTAATTAAATGGAGAAACTGGATGCTAATAGAATATGGTTATAGATTGTCTAATAAAAGTCAGGGGAGAGGCTCTGAAATATTATTAAAATATTTGTGCCAAATTACGTATGCCCAAAATAATTAAGTTACCCTGTACATGCACAGCCTTTGCAATTGGCCACTCAGAAAAAAAAATCTTTGCAAATCACTTGCCTTTTCAAGCCACCAAATGCCACATGCTTGTAATTACCTGATAAATGTGCATGTTCTGTGACTTTTTGGATGGTCTGCTTACCTGTCCATCAGATATTGGTGGAAGTCAGGCTACAGCCCTGTGCCCACACTTGCCTGGAAATAAGCAGCATTAACAGGGAGTGAGCAGTAGATCCTTGTCACTAAACTTCACTGTTTGTTAGGATTTCCCCAAAAAAGAAGCATGATAGGTTACCACCAACTACTGTTAGGCAATTTTGAGGGGAACTGGAAGGGAACAAAAGTATCTTTCTTCAGCCCAGCTTCAGAAGAAAATGTATAACGATTATAATTAATAGAATTTTAAAGAACCTTGTGAATTACCCATAGAACACAAGAAGTGGTTCAAAAGTCATGCAGTTTAGCAGACCAGAAAGACTGTAATGAGAAAATTCCAGAGAAATAGCTATTTTTAAACCAATGAAACCAACTGCAAATATATATAAAGAACATTTATTTGGAAAAGGGGTTTAAACACCATAAGGAAAAGGGAAGGAAAGGCAATAAAAGTGAACACAAACTTTCAGAGAAAAGCATAAAGTCAGTCTAATTTTACCTGCATTTCTTCAATGCCTGGCCATCTCTACATATGATGGAGAAAACATTCATCTCTCCAGGCATAACCCGGAGGAATGACAGCTACAATTCTGTCCTTTTCTTCCTCCACCCACCCCAATGAATAGTGGAAGGCAGAGTATTCCTTTCTCTCTTTGTTTCTTTAATGCTGCTGGAGCAGCCTACAAAGACCTGCAAAAAGGCAGTCTCTTGCCTTCAGGCTGCCAGTCTAAAAGAATGTAGAAGGCCCAGTCCCACTGGCAAAGGGAAATTCTCCATCACTGATGTGGACCCTTCTGCCTGTCTCTCTTCGCCTTTGATGCTAATGAGTGCCTCTCACCCAGTAATGTGAATCCTGGGAGAGGAGAGATGCTCAGCCAGCTTCATTCTTTGCTGAGAATTCACTTGCCAGGATTTTTTTAATTAGGGGAAAAAAAGCTGAGAATATCCTCCTCCTCTTCACGTGTGCGAAGCACAGTAATTTGGAGTGGCAACCTAGTCACATGCCACATCTGAAGAAGGGATCCAGCCTGTTGCATCTTGAGAGGTGGAGTTATCATGAATAAAGTGCTGCTAGCTGACTCAGCTGCCTCCTGTTGGTCTGGAACTAGGCAAAATGAGTTGGGCACAACATACTGCCAGGAGCCTTCCATCTGCAGAGACCAAGACTTTTTAAAGTCACTTTGAGAACTAGTGTATCAAAAAATGACTAACAATTGAATTGCACAAAAATAAGTTTAGGATCAGCCATTCATCTCCTTTCTTTGAAAAAAAATCATAAAAATTAACAGAAAAAATAATGTCCACTTTAATATCTGTTTTACATCTTGGGTATCTTAATGGCTCAAGTCAGTCCTGGGACTGATTTTGGTGCAGTGTTTATTCAGTAAATTTATGGTAAACATGCAGTGTTGGTAAAGCTCAGACAGGAAGGGAGTCTGAGGAAATGAGGCTGACCCAGGAAGATATTATCAACTTATTGACAATCACCTGGCCCAGACAGTATCCTTCCTAGAGTCCTTAAAGACCCAAAACATGATATTGCTGACATCCTTACTGAAATATTAAATATGTCCCTAAAACAGCCCTTGTACCAGAGGATTGGAAAATGGACAATGTAACGCCAAATTTTTAGAAGACACAGGAAAAAGAGAGCACATTTTGGGTGTTCCTTCATGGCTTTTACTTTAAGCCTCTATTTGACAGATCTACTTTTGAAATGTTGCAAAGACATGGTGAAGATACTTGGCTGCAGCACCAAGCCATTGTGTGTACTCATTTTCCTTCTCTCCATGGAATCCACATGCTTTCCTGATGACCGTATTCAGTTAAAATGGTTCTCTCTCTTCTCTGCTGGTTCCATCCCATTAAAATTGTTGCCTTAGTTCTAATTAGTGCTCTCATTGGCAAAAAGAGGGAACAATTGTAAATGGTCTCCCTCATCTATTATGTAAGTATTTATTTAATTTCTGTGCTAGCAAATAGCCAAACCTCTCTGAGCAATGAACAACATTTTATACAACAGAAATATAACTTAATAAAATTACATTAAAAACTATATTTAAAACAACATTTTTACAACTGAACAACTAAAACTGACCCTTACTACTAGATCTACAGAAAAACAGCTGACATGGCCCCTATTTATCTTCCTGTCATGTCAATTAAAAGGTTCTTTTTTCCTTCTGATCTCCTTTTTTTCTAATCCTAGAATGCTGTCCAATCAGCATGGTTGAAAGTCAGCAAAGGGGAGGGGCTTCAATCGCTTTTGAGAATTAATGGGAGCTTCTGACAAGAATGGGAGCACTGATCCCACTGGCTTCACTACATGGGAGGTGAGAGAATGGGAACAAGTAGAATGATAGCTCTCGCTTCTTTCCCAGCCTCCTTCTCTTTCTCCATGATTTTTTGTGATAGGCAAGAGGAGCTGCCCCCCTTTTTCTGTTCATTTGCCCGCATTACACATAGCCAATATATATGCGGGGGGGGGGGATTTTTAAAGGGCCATTTCCCAACACTTACCTCTTTTCAACTCTTCCTATTTCTTTTGCATTTGTGTGTGACACAAGGTAATGTTTTTAACACAATGGAAACTACTGTTTTTCATGAATATAACACATCAGGGTTACTACCATATCAGCATGGAAGTGTCCTAGAGTACAGTCCTTCTAGGTCTCTTTTTATATGTTTAGGTGTCACACATTAGCTGCATGCTAGGAAGAAAAGGTGTCCTCATGAATAAGTTTGTTCATGTGAAAGCAGCCATTTTTCAGTAAATGTGCAAAAGCTGAAGAGGCTTAGCCATGGGATATTTAACATGGTTAGTTGCTTCCTTCTTCAACTCCTCCCTCCCTTCATTCTTCACCTTCTTCCTCCCTGTATCCCAAGTGTCCTTGCAGTGCTGTATGTAGAGTGCCTGGCTTTTTGTTTGTTTTTTGCACATAACAACAACCCAGGGTTTAAATAACCTAGAATTCTCAATTGTACAACAAACAATAGATTCTCTTTTGGTGTTGTTTGTAAATAAAAAACCAGTGTTTGTTAGCATAGCTACATTCGCACATCACAACAACCCTGAATTCAGCAACTTATATCATGGATTAGCATTATTGATTGCCGACATGGTTGATTAAAGCATGCTGGGAGCTTTAAGATTTTACTTATTTTTGGTATAAACATGCATAAGATTGTGTCCTAAGCAAATCAACCAGTGAGTGAGGTCCAAGTCTCATCTCATCTCTCTCTCTCTCCCCAATATTTGTTAATAAAAATTTATCTTTGTTGGGGTGCATCCAGAGTAGTCTAACTTCAGTCCTATTTTTTCAGTGCATTAAACAGGACTAACATTAGTTACAACCTACTGGAATTTATTCTTTTCTCCCTTCCTAGTTCAGTGGTACCTCACACCTGACTCTCACGTTTCTCAGTGCCTGCACTCTTTAATTCATTCTCTGTGATATCCTGAACTTGCTCTGTTGACATGGCTTGCTCATTCATTGCTTGTTGGCTCAGCTGAGCATTAGAAAAATGAGCCTTTGTTGTGCCTTCTGACCATTTGAAATCATAATATTGAAGCAGCACAAGGTTGACTTCCTGCTCCTACATGATTCCTTCTTCCTTCAGTAGTTCTAGTATAAATGAAAATCTTTAGAGAGCCTCCAGAAATGTGGCATGGTTCCTAACAACATTCGGCTTACTGCAGTTACTGCAGAATAATTTTTCTTCTTTTCTGAAATTCAGACAGTGTAAAATTTAGGTTGCCAAGAAGCTAATGAAGGATTTATGTTTTCTTAACTGGTACGTGGAAGGAATTGGTCTATTTTGTACTAATTACGAGTTCTGGTGCTGTTTAGCCTGGTATTGGGGTTGACAGTGTTTAGCACTCTCATTCCATTTACTTCTCCAGTTGACAAAATACAGAACAGTATCTTTTTAGACCTCCCAAACAACTAAGACAACATCCAGCAGTGAATGAAATACAAAAGTACAAGAACATTAATTTCAGTCTGAAATTGTTATATGTGGCATATACGCATGTGTGCGCACACACGGTATGTGAAGGGTTTCTTGATATGCATTCTGTTTTTCATAAGCTGGCTATTTTTAGGTTGTGGTGCTTAAACAGGTACTGCATTGTCTATGTTCATAAAGCAAGCAAACAAAAATACTCTAAAAATCTCTCTTCTGCCCCCTATTTGGAATGAACAACATTCCCAATTTACAAACACTAGACTAAAAGGTAATATTTGTGCTACTGCTAAAATTGCCTGCTAGTTTACAAGGAACACCAAGGCATACTGTTAAAATATGCAGGGCTCCACTAAAGATAAAGGAAGATAAATGTTGAGGAAGTTGCACACTCACTGCCTCAGCATTTTTAGTGTAAAAAAAAGTCATACAATTCTGAATATTTAAGCATATTTAATATGTAAAGGAGGCTGCCTTTACAATGGCAAATGTTAACAAGTGTTACCTATTTGTAAAGAAAGCCTATTTTTTCTCTAGCATTCACACAATGTAGATGTACAAAATTGTCTATTTCCCTGCAAGGGGAACTGTATGATAGTACAGTATCTACTTGAGAATTCCTACCTTGTCATCTGGTGCTGTATTTCCAATGACTTATCATTCACATTCTCTCAGATCTTAATAAGTGTGTGTACCATATTTGCATGTACAGCATAATGAACACAACCAAAGAGGAGCAAAACCTGTGGGGTTTGCTATAGATAAATCCACAAAAAACAAACAAAAAACAAAAAAACAGATGCCCATGGAGTTTTAAAGTTATTGCCTATATCTGAGCCAAATTTACTGGTTCTGTCAGGGCCCTTGATATTTGAGGCTTGTGGCAGGTTCCTTTTGATGCCTCTTTTTTACATAACTTCATCATGGACCAACCAACAGGCAAGGCTGAAAAGCCTTATGGCACCCCAAGAACTCAAAAAACACTTTCTAGAGCATGCATCAGTACTTACCTGCTCTGCTTAAGGAGGGTAAGGGTGTGGGCCTTCCACTGCCAAGCAGGAAATCTGTTTCCGGTGGTAGCCTCCAGTCATGGCTTCTGCTCCAGCAGACCCAGAGAGTGATGACGGGAGGGTTTAAAACTGGGGTTGAGTCTTCATATTAGTTATCATCCAGCATCAATATTCAGCCAGCAGAAGGATAGTGCTGGTGGGAAGGGACTTCTGCTTCCTTTTCTTCCCCCTTCTCTGGCTGAGATTTGGAGGGTACACACGGAGATGATATCAGGGAGAAGATCCAGAAGACCTGTTCTGCCTGTGGTATCAATGTGGATGCTAGAACCAACACACCATGTTTATACACATGGAATGAACTCATGGTTAAAATGAGGGGAATGTTTACCTGCATCTTTGGCAATGGGGAACACACTATTGGAATACCATGGAGATCAGATCAGCACGTCTACTTTCCACTGCCTAAGGAAAGATTCTCCACAACAGAGATTAGCAGGTGTCTTTATGCCTGGCAGGCTGTGATTGTCCTTTCACTTGCCTCCATATAAGGATACTTATAGCATTCTTCCTGCATTTTGAAGTTTTAAATTGCTTGATCTAGTTTCTGGGTTGGGTTCAGTTTGTTAACAGTTCAAAAGTTATTCGCTTTAGATTTCTGGACTTTGCAGTTTGCAGCAGTTTTTGGTTTGCCTGGTTGGGATGGGTGGGTAATTTCACAGGCTATCAATGCAGACCAGTACACATACATATTGAAAAACGGAATCCTGCTGTGTAACCATACAAATCACATCAAGATTCCTCTTTTTGTTGTGGCTATTCAATGCTCATGACTGCTGGTGCACATCAGTAACCTGACATTGTGACATATTTCATGTTTGTCCTTTTGTATTATTACTGGTAGTTGCCTGTTGTCATGGAAAGGCAAAGTATAGAATTAATAAGTAATGGGCAAGAAAAAGGACACACAAAAGCTGGGATGGGATAGAACACTGGACAGAGCAAATGCATGAGTCACAACAGAACTGAACTGGGGGGGAATCTGTTCATTCTTACCTCCATACTGGTGCTGGATCTCAGGAACTAACAATGGAAGCACATAATCACTAGCTATGTGAGTTACATTCACTGAAATGAAGTTATGTATTTATCCAGACTATCAGGGGTTTCTAATCCTTTGAGGCTCATGAGTATTTTTGACAATTTGAAAAAATATCCTGGGTACATCCAAAGGGGTGATTTGTCTGTAATGCTGAGCCCAAGCCAGGCGCAGCATTTGAGCTCAAATAGCTCTTTGTACCAGCAGAAACCTGAGAGAAGGCAAACTCTTTTACCCCCTCTCCCCACTTCGCTTTCTGCCAACTAGCTTATTCCCACTCATCGTTTTCACCTTCTCCTTCCAGATTGTGACACATACATAAATATATGCATCTCTCTCTCATTCTCTCCCTCTCCCCACCCTCTCTCTCTCACACACACACGTATGTTGCTGCCATGTGGAAAACCACATTCACTCTCCTTCAGAATCCATCCAGAATCTTTCCTCTATCCAGATCAGCCCTAACCCTCTCCTGTCTCTCCTCCTTATCTAGATGCAGCCATCATCTATTTGGACATAAAAGCATGCAACACGTCCCAACCCAACTGTGACCCCAGGGTTGCTCCTTCTGGCTTTTCATGTTTCTTCTTACCGCCTCTCTGCTGCTTTGTGCTGACCTCCCTGCCCCTTCTCACCTTCTGGCCTACTTCTACCCATCTCTCTGCCTTCTCCACTTCTCTCCCAAGCCCTCTACTGATCTTTTTCCTCACAGTCAGCAGCAATGGGGATCCCTTTCCTCCTTACTGCTCCTCAGCTGGTGTTTCATCTTGCTGACTGGGCATGCTGCAGAGGAAAGCATTGTGGGCCATCTTCATTTCCCAAGAATGTATCTGGGCCCCACATGTGGCCCAGAGGCATCCATGGGAAATGAGGATGGGGACAACTGGAGCCCCCATTCAGCTTTGAAGCAATCCCAGCTGCCAGTAAGAACATTTTGAAACTTTATTTTCACATCATTTTTCAGTACAATAAACATAGGCTAAACATGGCCTGAAAAGTTAAAGAAAATAATCAAACTGTATCCAGTTCATTTAGGATGCATAGAGTACTGAACTGCAAAACTTTTTAGCTGAAATTATTTTCTCTTAGTAGCTTGGCAGAAGATTACAATGATCTGGAGGTGCTTGGGTCTAGGATCTATGATCAACATACCACAAAAATGGGCACCACATTGCATGACCTTTAACAACTTTCATATGGAGGCTCATCATGTCCATTAATAAATTAAGTCAAGCATTCAGAGAAAAGTCCACTGAGCCTTTGCACTGGCTTCCAGTACTTGTTCTTACTGCTGCTAAAGAGTGTTAAATAAAAGTTGTTTAAATAAAAGGTAGACTATAAATCCTTTGGAAAGATAACCTGAAGTGCCAGTATTAGAATCTTGATTATGCTACCCGTTTACTTGTTGACAAATGGATTTCTTTTCTAATTTGTCATCATGCAGAATCATTTTACCTGTAAAACAATATTTTATTCATATATATCATTGCCATATTCATTTGATTTCAGCTGTATTTATTTACCTAAGTTATTATCTGGAAGCCAGAAATACCAGCATTTAACTTTTAGATTATAGGCTGCCTTACCGCATTGAAAATTAAAATTAAGAGCATGTTTGAATGATAGTCAATATGTATGAGAACCTGCAAAGCTGTTCATTTTTTAAAATTCAGGTGGAAATCATTGTCTATATACTTTGAATAAGCTTCTGTGTGAGTTGTTTTCTTTTAGGTAAAAATGGGTAAGATGTTACTGACTTACACCAAATCATTATAGCACTGGACTCAGAGTAAGTATGTTTTTGTGGATCTGACTCTGAATTCTCTTCATAACACATCTTCCTTTCAGTCTGAATAACATATAAAATAGGCATGTAAGACATCTTGCAGATTCTACTGTAGATTTTTCCCAGTTGTGTGTACATTCCTTTGTCAGATTATGATTTATTTCTATAAGCACTTTCCCATTTAAAGTTGTCAGATGTTTCCTGTACTTATATGCTAAAATGTTTAACTCTCAAATGCGCTGCAGAAAGCAACATTCTAAATCTGCAGTTCTGAGTTCATTTACACACACTTGCCCTACCAAAATCAACAATCATTGTATGTTCACAACTGGATACAGGATCAATTGAATAGATTTGCCAAGATCTCAAGATACTGAGTTTTGGGATGCATGCAAGAAATTCAAAGAACTTTCTGCTATTTCAGAGTAGCTTGCACTTAAGATGGCACTAAGGATCAAAGGAGCCATATGTCTAGGAGGGAAAAAGAATGGTAACTGTTACAGCTTTGATTTTCTGTGCTTACAGGATGCTGTCAAAAGCAGGGAAATAGGATTAAAGGTTAATTCAGCTGCCTGCATCAGCTTATGCGATTGCCTTTGTGTCATCTCTCTTCTAAAGATCTGCTATAGAGTAAACAGGAGAAATGACACATCTATTTTTGGTTATTCAAAGCTGATGATTCACATTTACTGAGAAATAAGCCCCAGTGTGTTCAGTGGGACTTACACTTCTGTTAACTGCACAGCCTTAAAACAAAATATTGATTTATTTTACTTAAACTTATCTATAGCAGCCCTCACGATTACTATTTCCAGGGTAGCTATCAGTCACAGAAATAAACAAAAAATGATAAGATCAGTACAGTGCTAAACAAGCAAGAAATAGAACAGTAAGATCATAATTGCAACATAAAAAACATGATTTTAAAGACCTGCGAAATTAAAAAGGTTTGAAAAGACTTGACTGGGTGTTCGGTGAGCCTCCCAGGGGAGAGCATGCTGAAGATGGGGGCCACTTCAAGAAAGCCCCCTTTAGTTTGGCCCAGCATCAGCCCCTACCACTTTCTTGCCACATCCAGGGCTCTCCAATGACGCCTGTCAGAGAGCCACTGAATATTTATTTCTGGTGTAGCGCTCCGAGCAGTCCTGTGTGGCTGACTGCAGGGGCATTCCAGGGCAATACCACAAAGCAGCACTTTGCTGAGGTCATTGTGGAAAATTAAAGCAGCAGTATGACTCAGTCACCTGACTGTGCCTGGGCGTTACCACTGCTGCAACCTGGCCAGCCTGCAAGAGCCAGCTGCTGGTGGAGGGGCCCATCAGAGACCCATCACTTTTCCCAGGGCCTCTCAAACCGGAAGCAAACCCTGTTGCTTCACCTCAGCTGGCAGGGCGCCTGGTGGAAGCCTTTGAAAAAATGTCCCAGTAAATAGACAGGTTGGTGTGCAAGTAGGTGGCTCAGCTACAAGCCATACCAGGCCATAGAAGCACTGCTAACAAAGCAGGACATATGGGCACCAGATCATGCATGGGAGCACAACTCCAGCTAGGACTCGATGAACATGACCTCCCTGGGTTGATGAATCCTCTATGAACAATAAGCAATTGGTCACAAGCAACACAGTATTGTCAGAATTAAGCTTTAGTTTATTGGCTATCATTTGGCCTGCCTCTGCTCCTGAACCACAATTTAGCCCTTCTACTTCCTTGCTTGAATCTGATATAAAGGAGAAGTTGAGCTGGATTTCATAAATATACTGATGCCACCTTACTCCAGAGCCCCGATGACCTCAGTCAGTGGCTTCATGTAGATGACTGAAAAATGGGATAAGATGGAACCTGATGGGAGGAATGGAGCCAGTGAAACACAGTGCTCTGCATCTCCAGATCCAAACTGAGAGGAATACTTTGGTTGAAGTTCAGAAGAATGAGCAGAATCACACTCCCAGTGGTGGTGCCGCTCAAGAGTTGCATGATGATGAATTGCTTGAACCACTTGCCCCAAAAGAATAGATTTGTGACCTGCTAATAGTTATTACAGTCCTTGCCATCTGGCAAAGTTTCTTTCTGTCCCTTTTCAGAGTCTGCGGCTAGCAGTTGCCCATTCATGGACCCAAGGGTTCTAAAATAGTCAGCACAAGCTGGATCTGGCAAAAGTTCTCAACAGGTAACAGGTGATTAATTTTCAAGGCAACAGAGCATACATGGACCAGACAGAAGAGTCAGAATTCAGTCCAGAAGTACTCAATCCAGGAAGCAGGTCCATCTCTTCTTGCTCTGTTAGGTATTCCAGAGGAGGATGTCACTTCAGGAGTGGAGCAGTCTCAGAATGTAGATTTTGACTTACCTCTACCCCAGGGTCCAAGAAGGACTACTTCTTGTCAGACTGGCTAGATGGCCTAGGCATTTTTTCCTCTCCTTACAGCATGTAGCTTGGCTAAATCACACCTGTATAGAACTGCACATGATACCAAAAGCTTTACTGAATTCAGGACACATACAAATATATTCAAGATTTATGACTTTCACAGCGAGGCGGAGAATGCTATCTAGTAACCTCAAACCTGAAAGAACTGAAGAGAGTGGGTTTCCACTCGCCCTTATTCATCGCTGCCAACACCTTCGTTCTCTTTCTTTCCCTCACCTAATCTGATGTAGACCTTAAGCAATGACTGTAACACGTCCATATCCTGAAAATGCCTACAGTACACTTTGTACTAATGAAACAGTGAATGATACCAAACATTAAAAAAACAAGCAGAATTTCCATCTCTAAAGGGTTACAGCTGTTATCTACAGTTTGTTTAAGACCAAGATGACTACTTCTGTTATTTTTCACTTACCGCGTTGAACAGGAATGTTCCTTTGGCTATCAGCTGTGCTACAACTGAGTTCATTTCGACCTTCAAAGTAGAAGACTGAGCAGTGAAACTAGTCGTAAAGCATTATAATACAATTCATCATAATCAGTTGCAACTGTGACTTAAAAAGCAAGAACCAGCCCTGAAATGGGACAACATAATCCAAACACCAATAAAACATCTAATGCATTTGAAATTTTGAAGGTGCAGCATCTCTCACTGCACCTTCAAAACGAAACAAATTTGTTTCATTTTTTCTTGTGTCATTTCACTGAAATATATAACATAGCAACATTAAGCTAGAAATATGTATGTACAAGTTACTAAATAATAATAATGATGTATTATTATTAGTAGTATTTATTATTTTATATAACACCCATAGCTGAGGCTCTCGGGGTGGTTCACAACATTTAAGCCACCTATCCAGATTTCAGCCAGGCCTTACACTGCTTAGCTTCTCAGATTAGGTAGGACCAGGCACTTCACAGCAATGTTCTAGGGCATAATCCAATCCAGATAACCCACACCCTCCACACTTGGAGGATTATGGGCATGCTATGCAGGATAGAAGGAGTGCAGAGGCACCTGCATTCTTCCCTCATCTTCAGAACAATTAGATGACCCGTTTCGGGCATCTAAGTATCACTCCTCAGAGATGGGGGCTCAGGGATCGCCATGATATTTTGTAACATGGTGACATCCACCCTTGCAATACCCACCAAACCCCATTTCCGAGATTGCTCTTGCAAACCTGGGACATGACCTATTTCTACACTAGCTGTGAGGTGGGGGAGCACACTCCAAGGTCATAACATCAACTAAATGGCTGGAATGGTTTTCCAGCCTCACTGCTAGGTCTTTGAAAAGTTCTGTTGCTATGTAAACACTGTCCAGTGGCTACAGGATTGCAAGGCCTGTGGTTTATATCAGCCAAACAAGTTATTAAAAATGGAACATATGAAAGCCATACATTCTAATATTAGTAGTTTGTGTTTTAAAAAAAATCAAATAATGATGACACAACTGGAAATCATTAAATATGAATGTTTGTTTCTTCTTTTACAGTTGTAAGAACATTTAAATGAAAATTGGGGAAAAGGGGACCAGGACATCCAAATAAGATTTTTTCAATGATATTATCTCAAGTCCTATTTACAGGTTTTTTTTCTTACCCTGGTATTGAAATCTACTCCCCTCCCAAAACATCTGTGTTTAAAAACAAATGAAGAAAATTACAGTTGGGTCTATCTTCTTGTTTTGGGAACCCACCATAAACGGAAATCCAACATATGTACACATGAGGAAACAGATATATGTGTGATCATCACACAACAGTATTTTTGGAGGGAGTTTTGTAGCCTTGTCTTATATGCAAGTTTTCTTATGTACCAATATATTTGGGTATTTTTCTGAAACATACTTTATGGTCACTTGTTCCACACATTGTTAGCATATGTATCAGCATATAAGATGATCCTTGAAACCAAAAATAGCAAAGCAAAAATTGGAGGTTGTCTTATATGCTGATATATACAGTAATAATATGAGGAACATGTGGCCAGGAAGTATATTCCAGAAAATTCCCAAATATATTGGCATATAAGGTGACAAACAGCAGAAAAACAGCCTAAAATATTGACTTTGTCTTATATGTGAGTCACCTTATACACTGGTATATTCAGGTATCAAGAAAAAAGAAAGGGAAATTCCTGAAGCTGTTGCTGCAGCTACATCAGTGGGAGCAAAGACACATACAGAGAGAGAGGGAAAATGCAGTACACATATGGTCGACAATATTAAGAGTTAAGGTTGCAGGGGGAGTAGAGATTTCACAGTTCTTCCACTTTTGCAGGGGTCCTGTGCCCCTCACCCCTGCAAATGTGGAGTGCTGACCGTACCTTGTGAACATGTATTATTACATCAGTGTGCTTTGTAAAAAATAGAATCTTGTCTACAAAAACTCATGCTACAGCATTAAACCTGGGATCCCAAAAACTACTTAGTTGTGATTTGGGCTAGCCCACTGGAATTTGGGACTTTTTGTATGTGCTTTGAACAGCTGTTCCCATGCCATATCACAAAATGCTTTTGCATATTCCCCTGCACTGGTTTCACAAGTAGGTTGCCATGCAGCATGGAAAATTTGCTTTAAGAAAAGTAAGACTAAAGTTCCCTTGGGCTCATGGAACTGGCTTTGGAACCTGGCCAGTGTCTTTTTACAGTTAACAGAATTATCACACAGAAATCCAGCAACTTCAGAGCAATGGGGGAAAACTTATGATCCTGAAATAGATTTACTTGTGGGCCTTTCTGCTGAAAGTAATAGAAGCTATGAATAATTTGTAAGATTACAACCACATCATTACAGTTTCCTAAACTGAAAGTAAAAAGTCATAAAAACAAATGTCAATGTTACTTTCTGATAACTAGTTTGAGAAAATGCAAGTTCATGTACACATAACGGGTGCAAATATACTTAGCTGAATTCTTGACGAAAAGTACAAGTGGAAAATCAATTAGGCAGATAAAGTTACTAGGCACCCAGTATAGTACCCAACATTATGTGCATGCCAGTAAATATGTTCAGATAACCTTAATGCATGTACTAGTATAAATAATTCAAAATTAAATGATAATTTATTAAAACTATATTTTTGTGATGTGTATTGTTTCGATGGTGTCACTGCCTTGCCTCATTTACAGATTTTTACATGTGGTCCATTCCAAATCATCTCCTACTTTGTGTTTTTCCACCACTTACCTCCTTTCTCTTCCCTTTCTTTCTTACCACAGAAAATCATTAAGGAGGAAAGAGTGGAATAGCTACACAATGACTGGGCTTGCATCTCTCTCACACACAAATGTCATGTGAACCCCAGGGTGGCTTGTGAGTGGGCAAGAACAACCTACACCAACAACCCATGGCTAAGGGTTGATCCACCTACAGTAAGCCATCATTTTGTCTGAACTAAGATGATTAACCCACTGTGGGTACGAGTACTCTGCTACAAAGACCAATGGTAACTGAGGCGAAATAGTCTCTCTTCCTATGGGGCTGATGAATAAGCACAGCTGCCCCGAAGTACCTAAGCAGTACCTAAGCAGTACCTGGGGACAACTGGCACTTGTTCTATCCCATCCCCATTGTGATTGCAAGCTGTTACAGGCTCACAAGAGATTTTCTGCTTTTTTACCCCTTTTTGTGGGTGTGGTCATAGCTGAGATTAGGAAATCTGGCAAAGTGGCTTTGCAAATTCCCATTTTGACAGCTAGGAATAATCCCTATTTCTAGCCACAACTGTGTGACTGCAGAGGTTTGAAGCATCGGCTGGGGCAAAGTTTGGGGAAGGGTTAGGGTTAGGAGCAAACCCTGCTGTACCTATGCTTTCAGTATATTACCTCCCCTTTTTTGTTTTACTTGACAGCTGCCAGAAGGTTTTTTTACTTGTTTTTTTTTTTTTTGGTTGGTTTGAAAAAACCAAAGGCACAAATCATTTTAAGCTATGAAAAGGGGTTGGGGGGATTTAATCCCACTTCCCAGCAAGATCCTCAGAATTATTCCTGCTTTACTTGAGAATTCCCCCTTGCTTTACTTTGTGTGGAAAGACTGAATTCCCATTTAGGTATAGTTTTCCCTTTGTCACAAGCTTCTAATGCTCAGAAAAATATGAATGTGCAGTCTCTTTTTTCTAAAGGATCTACCTAAGCTCAGGATCGCTTTAAAAGAAATGTTTTAAGTGGAAACTAGGTGATTTTGGACTGGCATATGTGTGCCTATGCCCCAATCATCTCTTGGGCTTACTCTGGCTGTTTCACACCCAATCAGACATCATGCCCAATATGTTTTGCATGGTAGCACTTAGTGAAGTCCTGAGGAGTAGTCCACTGTCCAGGGTATTTATTTTAGCTCAGGATTCAGCACATTTAAAGATAAAAATTCTGCACAAGTTCCTCTATTTTTGGTGACTCCTGCCTCCTTTTCGTATCTTTTTCTATTCTATCTTCTGTCTTCCCAAAAACTAAACTCTGTACTTGGGCATTGATTCTCATTCTTTCATTCATGAAGGCTGCAATCCTAAGCACACTTAAAACCGAAGAAGCCCTGCAACTCCAAGCATGTGGAATACTGACAATTCTACCTTTCACCCCGCTGCCTAAGTGTGTATAACAATAGACGAGACGTCCAGGTCTGAGAGGGTGACTAGGAAAGAGAAAGTTACATCATTTACAGTGAGAAAGTGGCAGGAAGACTTATTAAGGAGGCGCTGGAAAGCTAGGTAGTTTGGAAGGTGTCGCTTTGTGAACCACCTAGAGTTTTGGCTATTGGGTGGTGTACAAATCAAATTAAAAAAAATGAATGTAACACCTTTGCGCATGGGGAGAATAAGGGTGGGAGAAGAGAAACAAAGTGCCCCGGAAAGTGCTTCTCAGCCCTAATCACTGCTATTTAACAGAGAACAAATGGTACGGAGCCTCTGTACATGTGCAAAGAGGATTTCAGGACTGTTTACACTGAACATGCCTAGCTCTAATTGGCTAGGTGGGTAAGAAAAAAGGCAAACTTTCAGATCCTTTGTCTATTCAGCGCTCCGTTAATACACCCCCCCACACTGTCCCATAATCCACAACATGCCGCTTCCCCTTCTCTCCCAGCGCCGGGCCGCAGCATCTAGGAAAACCCGCACGCGCGCTCGACTCCTCCCCGCTGCCGCTCTAGCCCTTGCTTTTTACTGCTCCGCGCCGGAAAGAGTGGGAGGGGCGGAGGAGCAGCTGCACGCGCTGCCTCTCGGGCTGCGCGCCCGCAGGATTGAGGAAGCGGGGGGAGGGGCGCGGTCGTGGGTGGCGACCGCGAGAAGAAGGGGTCGCACTGTGGGGGGCTGGGTTAAGCCGGTGCATCCACCTGGCCTGCGTTTCCTTTCTTTGGGCCTCTTCCTCCCGTCCTTCTTCCTTCCGCCCCTTCTTAGTCTTCTCGCTTTCTTTCCTTACCTTTTCTCATCTGCCTGCCTGTTATTTTGACCTTGCCGCTCCGTGACTCTGTTGTTGTATTTCCCTCATTTATCCCCCCGACTCCACACAGCCTTCGTCTAATTCGGTGCTCCTCACAGCACACCTTCCAGGGACTTTTTAGCTCCTGCTTTCCCCCTAACTACTGCTTACATTTCACCCCATAATCCTCACGCTAATTTATTTGATGCAGAAAACCTGCAGCCCTGTTTCATAAGTGTTGTAGCAGGCCTAAAGCAGGCACTTTTAAAAGGCTCATTATGGCTTTATGGCTGGCCCTTGTCTGGAAGATGCTACGTGTCCCCGTTTTTTTCCTGATCGTGCAGCCACGGATGGATGTCACAGAAATGTCGGGGGGGTCTAGCAGTCTGCCTTCCTGTCAGCAAGAAGATAGCTGTGCTGGTGATTCTGGGCTCCCCAAGTCCACCCATCCAATCACACCATCACCTCCTTTATTAGGGAGATCTCAGTTGCAGCCCATTGCACCTTTGAATAGGGAGGTCAGAGAAAGCAGTAGGATTCAGGTGGTATGTTCCATATCGCTCTATTTATGTGCTTGTTTGTTTGTAGATGTCTGCCACATCTGTGAAAGGATGGTGAATCTAAGTATACTTTTTCTCAGGAATATTTAGGATTGTGAGGTGCAGCAGAGGAACCAAAAGTGGTAGCCTTATTGCTGGCAGACTGATCAGAAGCAAAGTAGATGCTTATAGCTACAATAATGCCAAACCTTTTCCTAAGTATGTTGTAGGCATGCTGTTGGTTAGAGAAGGTGTACTAAATGTTGCTTGTGAATGTGTGGAGTAGTGTTCATTCAGCTGTGTTTTGTTTAGCTTGTTTGTTTTTAATAGCAAAGCTGCTACAGAAGAGGGTGATTTGGAATGGACATGAGTAAGCTTAACCTTTGCCATGCTTTTTTCTCCTTTCTTGTAAATTTCTCCCTCCCAAAGCATGTTTTCTCTTTCCCTTTAAAAAAATTCCTAAGGCATAGTTAAGGAATGCTGGATGTTGTGCAGATTTTCTGCCTAATGTGCATAGGATCATACCCTAATATAACTTCCTAAAAATAGCTCCAGAAATTACTTCTATGGAAGCCTATTTCCATGTTATATTATTAATACTTAACTATTATTATAGTTATATCCTGCCTTTTTTTCCTTTTAAGAAACCCAAGGCAGCTTATGTAAGTCTCTTCCTTTCAATTTTATCCTCACAACAACAACCCTGTGAGGTAGGTTGGGCTGAGTAAGTGACTGGCCCAAAGTCACTTAGAAACCTTCATGGCTGAGTGGGAAGTCTTCATGATTTACATTTGCCTGAAAGCATGATGTGGTAATCACTTGAGTGGTTTATTCTAAATATAAGACCTGTTCATTATAAACACGATTTTACCCAGTCCCTCCCCTCCTTTGAGATTTTTTTAAAATATTAGACAGATAGAAGTTGCTTTTACTTGGTTACTTTTTTTTAAATCATGTGATGGGTGTTTATAGAGTTTTGCCAAATAGACAGCTTCTCTGGAAAGAGACACATACACTGGATCCACAATCCTTTTAGAGCTAGCCAAAACGTGTGGTTTCTACAATCCTATGATTTTTCTGGCATGGGAGGGGGTGGGACCATGTCATATATAGCTTCAGACCCCCTTGAAATAACTTAAATGCAGTATGAGAGGCAATCCCCTGTCCTCTCCACGATTCAAAGTTAAGGAAGAGGATGGGGGCTTGTGTGGGTCATGTTGACTTACAAAGATATTCAGAGTGTTTAAAGGGCAGAGCGATTGTCAGGAGCAGTTAAGACCACATATAGGTAGAACACATGGTGAGTTGTAGGGCCTCACACATACATTACCTTTCCTGTAATACAGATACCTGTCCTTTAGGATGTGTGGGTGCATGTATGTTTGTACAGTATTTTCTCCTACAACCTATACATGAAATAGGCATTTCCCCCCATTCTTCTAGAAAATCATTCATAATTTGCTTGGAAACTAATCATTTTTAATATCTTTTTGAGAAAATGCAATAGAAGTGCAAATTTTATTATGGCTTGATGATACCACTAAAATAATTGAAGGAAGATTACTGTATTCTCCAGATATAATAATGTTGGGCACTGTAATTTTGAATGTATGTCATCTCCTGACTAGATAATCATAACATTTTAAATTGTTTTCCTATTCTTGATTATTAATGGCAAAAATTAATGGGTTTGCTAGAGCGACCTCAGACTTTGTATGAGGCAATTTGAAAACAATGTGAAGCACTGCTGGTTAATCTTTGCATTTACTTGCTTCAGATGTTTCAGTGTGAAGGGGTGACACAGCCCTGAATATATTGTTCTTTTGGGCTTGAGAGGGTGCAGGACTAACATAAGTTCCTACCATAAGTTCCTTGGATCCTATTCTGTGTCTGATAGAATGGGAACACATGCTAGCACAACTTTGGATTTTCCCTTTGCATTTAGAAATGCCTGGGTGGGAAAATCAGAGTCTGTATATCTCAGGAAACCAAGATAAGCCTCTGCAATGTAATAACAATATGGAAGGTGATGTTCAGAAACGGTTTCAATTGGATGATCCCACGTGAGTCAGGAGGATATCCTCAAATCTATCTTTGGTAAAATAATAAAGCTGTCTTAAACTAAGAGTGGTTTAGGAAGAGAGGGGACAAAAGTAGACCTGGAAGAAGAAAGCAAAATATGGGAAATACTTTGTAAAGAGAATGATAGTGCCTTTTGTTTTCTGTTCAGAGTTGCCTGTGTGTATGTTAGGTAGATAGAAGAAAAGCGGCATCATTTTGAGTGATGCAGGAAATATATGTGAGCCATGAATACTGACTAATACTGTGTTTTATCTTATTCATTGCAGTCTGTAATTCTACCAGTTTACAATGCTGAGTGCTGGCTGGAAGAATGTTTGAAGTCTGTTCTAGAACAAGACTTCCAAGGTTCTATTGAGCTCTCCATTTTTAATGATGCTAGTACGGTATGTACCATTTTAGTAGACTCTTTTTAGTTCTAGTGTACTACTATTATTTGGACACCAGTCCTAGGAATGTATTATTATGTTTCTTTAAATACTTAACTTTTAAATGTTAAAAATAATTCACTGTAGTCTCTTTTCACCAGGACAATTCACTAAACATAATTAAAAAATGGAAGGTATTGTTGGAAAAAGTAGGCATTCAAGTACTACTTGGAGGAAGCGGTTCATCTCAACCATGTGGAGGTAAGTACTGTGAAAGAATTTAGCTATGAATGAACTTTGTCTTTAGCGCAAGAACTTTCCATGTAGCCAGGTTTTTGTAAACTCATTGACCACTTTCAAGTGGCATAATAAAGTCAGCCTCCTGTTTTGTTTAGTGATAGCTTTAGCAGGTAGAAGCTAAACAGGACCAAAATAGCCAGTGCATTAGGTTGTTTATACAAAGCCAGACTTCTTGACAAACGTGGCTTATTGTGTATAAGATTGCAGTCATTCTGTTTGTCAGTAGATCCATATTCACAAACCCTTTCTTAATAACTGTCAAATGTGATTTTGACAAATTGTGGATGCAGTCCCAACAATTGTTGTTGTTCGTTGTGAAGTCGTGTGCGACCCCATGGACAACATTTCTCCAGGCCTTCCTGTCCTCCACCATCCCCTGGAGTCCACCCAAGCTCACACCAACTGCTTCAGTGACTTCTTCCAGCCACCTCATCCTCTGCTGCCCCTTCTTCTTTTGCCATCTATTGTTCCCAGCATTAGGCTCTTCTCCAGGGAGTCCTTCCTTCTCATTAGGTGGCCAAAGTATTTGAGTTTCATCTTCAGTATCTGGCCTTCTAAAGAGCAGTCAGGGTTGATCTCCTCTAGGACTGACCGGTTTGATCGCCTTGTGGTCCAAGGAACTTGCAGGAGTCTTCTCCAGCACCACAATTCAGAGGCCTCAATTCTTTGGCGCTTAACCTTCCTTATGGTCCAACTTTCACAGCTATACATTGCAACTGGGAAAACCATAGCCTTGACTATATGCACTTTTGTTGGCAGGGTGAAGCTTTTTAGTATGCTGTCTAGATTTGCCATAGCTTTCCTCCCCAGGAGCAAGTGTTTTTTAATTTCTTGGCTGCAGTCCCCATCTGCAGTGATCTTGGAGCCCAGGAAAATAAAATCTGTCACTACCTCCATTTCTTCCCCATCTATTTGCCAGGAAGTGAGAGAACTGGTTGCCATGATCTTAGTTTTCTTGATGTTGAGTTTCAAGCCTACTTTTGCACTCTCCTCCTTCACCCGCATCAAGAGGCTCTTTAGTTCCTCTTCACTTTCTGCCATGAAAGTGGTATCATCTGCATATCTGAGGTTGTTGATATTTCTCCCAGCAATCTTAATTCCAACTGGTGATTCATCTAGCCTTGCCTTTCTCATGATGTACTCTGCATATAAGTTAAATAGGCAGGGTGACAGTATACAGCCTTGTCAAATTCCTTTCTCAATTTTGAACCAATCAGTGGTTCTGTGTCCAGTTCCCACTGTTGCTTCTTAACCCGCATACAGGTTTCTCAAGAGACAAATAAGAGTCCCAACAATACTAGGGAGTAAAGCTTATTGAACCCAGTTTTATAGGATTGTGCTGTACACCTTTTGCTGGATATTAGTACCTGCTTTTCCTCAGTTTTTTAATCAGTTTTTTCAGTAGGTGCTTTGGATACAAAGAATACATAGTTATAAGTTGATAGAATTGACAAGAATATCAACATTGTGTGAATTGAGAAACCCACCACCTTTATGACAGACTAGAAAGAAGGCTGGCCTATTGTGTGTTAGACTGAAAAGCACAAATAAGGTTAAATTTGTGATCCAAGCCAAAGTAAATAGTTCTGGAATTGCTGTAATAGGCTGGAAAGTAACGGATTCTAGTTGAATTGCCAAGCATGACCACTCCAGAATGAAGATCAGCTCAGTGGGATGTGAACTGTAAATGCCTGTATTGAGTTTTAAAGCTTGCTGTCTTTTTCTGTGGGATTGCAAGAAAGGATGGTTTTATGAGGGATACAGAACTGAAGGAGAATAAAATGTGGGAAATGACCCACATGTTTTCCAGAATAAATTTCCCATGTACTCTTATTTAGAAAGTTTGAATTTGTTTTTTCTTTTCCTTCATTTCAACAAAGGTATAATCATTTAGCATGAATTTGGGATTGTTTTCCTATTTGACTGTCAAGTTCCTTATTAATTAAACTTTTTGGAAGATGCTAGACAGTGAAAAGCCAGCAAATGTTTATATATTTGGAAAGTTTAAAAAATCTTTTACTCATTTAATGTAAGGGTGAATTATATGTCACGTGCAAATATATATATAAAATAAACTCCAGTGTTCATTTAAGGAACTGACTGAAGTCCAGAAAATATGAGGAAAGGGGAATTAACCCTTTCACTACTGAGTGTATTTTCATGTCATACTGAGGCAACCTGAAAATAAGACATTTTGGGTGATTTAGCATAACAGTGACTTGCTGTGACTAGTTTCTCTCTCACTTCCGCTCAGTTCTTCTGGCTGCTGCTGGTTCATATCCCAGAGGCCTTTGCAGGAGAAATCCTAACTTTTATGTTCCCTACATCAGTGCCTTTTCTTCAGTTGGTCAGCTAGAGTTGACAGCTACTGAAGTGAATTCTTCTTCCCTTGTATCCTATTGCTGAAGGGAACATGAATCTGGGAACATGAATCTGGGAACATGTTTGCAATTTTATTTTTTCAGGGTCTTGCCACTATAGAGCCCATAATAGCTAATCCTCCCCCCCCCCCCCCGTCAATGTCCTTTTCAGTGTTCTCTTCTTTTAAGTGTTTCTCAGGGGAAAGTCACCTGCAACAAATCACGAAAGGAAAATCATTATGCATTGGAAATGCATTCACAATTTTGAGTAGAGGTCCTGTCCTCTGTTGAGCCAGACATAACTAGCCACAGTAGGTTGTCATGTCATCCAAACCAAGAGCACTTCCTGCAGGTTGGATTATATTCCAATCCATTCCTCTTTGTGATTCCATCTTTGCTGGCATGAGTGACTGTCTGTCAATGGCCAAGTGGGGAAACCTTGGTGAAGGTTTGCTAACTTCTTAGGTATTTTTTTAGACCTAGAAAATTGGGCAGTTGGGGTCATAATTTTTCCTTGGTCATTCTCAAACCTGCTTTTATAGCTGTTTGACATACATAGTCTTAATAGATTTCCTTGTTTCAGCTGTCAAAGGGAGCAGCTAAGTGGAATAGCTAACAGATTGACAAAGCAAGACTACATATAGGCTGACTTAAATGCACTTGCCAAGTTGTCAGCTGAAACAAACCAAAATCAAACCCTTTTGGTGTTTACAAAGAAGCATGTCAGAGACATTGCAAACATGTGGAAAAAGCTTCTCTGGTCTGATAGGCCCAAAACTGAACCTTTTGACCTTGCTATAAAATGTTACATGTAGCACAAAGTCAGCAATGCTCATCGCTTTGAAAACATGGCTTGTTTGCCTTTCTGAACTAAGCTGTCACGTTTCTGTGTGGTGTCCATGTTTCCATCCTAGAGTTTGGTGGCAAGAGTGCCTGTGGCTGCAGCACATGCTCCAGCCTGTGTTTTCTGCTATACTGTTCTATCTAGTAACAGCTGTGTTGGACTGTGCTGTGGCTACTTTACACTATTTTCTTCTCTGTCCTTGCACTGCCGCCTTGATGCCCAACAACAGCCTTGGAATCTCAGAGGCAGTGAGGTTGGTTGCTGCACTTTGTTGGAGTGGCACTTGCAAATAGTGGACTGCTTGTGCCACGCTGGGAACTAGTGGTCTCTTCATGTGATGGCAGCCTTACACAAGAGGAGCACCCAGGCTATGCATATGCATCATTATCAGAGTGATCACCCTGAGAAGCCCAGGTCCTCTGCCCTGCCAGCTCTTAACTTGTCCTTGACATTCTGAACAAGATCTGATGTCTCCCCATACCCCCTGCCCCAGCTGTGGGAAAGTCTGCCCACCGGGCATGCACTCCCTGTCCCTTGCACAGGTGCTCTGTGTGCCTGGCTGTGGGCAGTAAGTGGTTCCAGCAGCATGTGCAGGTCCTGCACACAAGCGTGTGTGGACACACGTGCAGCAAGGAAAGGAGGAGAGGTCTGTGTAGGGGTGAGTGTGCTTGCATGTTGGCACAGAGCAGGGCATCTCTGGGAAGTGCTGCTGCAGTGCTACTCTAGAGTAACTGTGCTACTCTAGTGAGTAGGCAGTCGCTTTGCTGAGCAGCACATAAAAATAAAAAAGACTAGCTGACTGAGGCTGTGCCCAGGGGAACATGGGGGCCAATGAGGGAGAGGCAGCCAAGGCAGACAGGAGCAGTGCACACTGGGATATATGCTGAGCTGCGGGGCCTGATGGGATACCAACTGCCATTTGGAGGTAAGTTGGAGAAGCATGAATGGAAACCAAGTGTAGGATGCAAGGTGATATACCGTGCCACTTTGTTACCAAGAAGCATAACTTGGTGTTATCTGGTAATCCATCCAAAACAACACAGGAATGGTTTATAAACAGTCTGAATGTCTTAGAATGGCTCATTCAGACTTGAAAGTCCCTTCCAACCTGACAGAACAAGAGCGGTTTTGTTAGGAAGAATGAGCAAGCATTGCAGGATCCAGTTATGCAAAGCTCTCAGAGACTTAATCCAGATTCACAACTGTAATTGCTGCTCAGGGTGCTTCTATCAAACATTGACCAACAAGTGCATAGGTACTTGTCACATAGGTACTTGGTACAAAATATTTTTTGTAGCATGTTTTTAAATATCTTGTGTACATAGAATGGTAATGATACTGATTAAATGCAGCGTGTATCATAACAAAATAAGGAAAATCCAAGGGTGGTTGAATATTTCTGCAAGGTACTGCATGTGATAAAACGTATAGCGGGGTAAAAATCTACTTATTTGCATTACTCTGAATTTCCCAATCATTGGTAAGCTGTGTGAAGATGTATTCTGTATTTTTGAAAGCAAGTTGCTATGCAGAAATCTTTTCCCAGTGGAGAACAGCTTATTTGTACTTAAATCTGGGGAGCCAGTTAGAAATCTTTGTGACCCCTTTGTCCTTAGTAATTTACTTTTCTGTGGTTAGGAGTAGTTAAAACTTGTAGGGAGTACTTCCTTTGGAACAGGCAGCCCCAATAATGAAACAATGTGACAGTCTTCACTGCTTGGACTGTTTACACTGGATTAAGATTCATTTCTTATTCTTTTTGTCAAGGAAAAGGAAAAAAGAAAACAAAAAGGGAAAACTCCCAACAAAAGAGAGGGTCAGTGGCTTTAAAGAAAGTACCACAAAACTACTTCTTTCCAAGAGTGAGGAATGTTAATATCTCACGGGGTCTTAGGTTTTTACTCCTGTGACCATGGTAACAGGCTCTTTTCACTAAGTAAGCAGGCCTTACAAAATTCAAAGCCTTGGCACAAACATTTGACTCATCAGTATAGCAATATCACAGTGAATTGTTTGCTTATGTCAAACACAAGATCCTTTGTATGGGACCATTTTTTAATATTTTGCTTCCATAAGGAATACCATTTCTTTGGAATTACATAACTGTGCTGATAGCAAAAAGGCATTGTTATTAAGAACAGTTGACTGTCAAATCTTCAGGTAACTTTTTTCTTTAAGCAACTAATTTTATGTTTGAATTTGAACAAATAGGGCCTACTTTTCTCACCAGTAATCTGCCCAGTATTTAAGAACAAGCCTTTAAATATTGCAAAAGTACTTTAAGAACATGTTCATAGTCTCAAACCTTGACTGTCATGGGAGATGTATTTCTATGATATTCTCTGAGTTAGTGTAGTGTGCTGGTTAGAATATTGGTCTGGGGACCTGGGAGATCCAGGGTCTAGTCCCAACCCATCTGCAAAGCATAGTGGATGACTTCAGGCCAGTCACTCACTTTCATTTTTACCTACCTCACAGGGTTGTTGTTATGAGGTCAAAATGGAACTTTGTAAGCTGCCTTCAGTTGCTCGCAAGATGAAAAAAGGCAAGGTATAAATGCAGTGTAATCACTATCATCCATTACAAAATCAGAAGGGCTCAACAGGTTATATCTTATGACTGATTTAATGATATGGAAAAACCAATCAAATAGAGAAACATAGAAACAGTGAGTCAGAAGGGGTCTCCCAGGCCATCTAGTCTGTCCCCCAGCTCCAGCCGGCTCAGCTCATGACATGCCCACCATGTGCATATCTAGCCTATCCTTGAACACCCTCACCGATGGGGCCTCAATCACCTCCTGTGGAAGCCCATTCCATACCCTCGGGGTCCTAACTGTCAGGAAGTACTTCCTGGCATCTAAATTGAACCTTGCTTCCCTGAGCTTCACTCTGTTGGAGCGCGTCCTGTCCTCCTCTGCAGGAGAGAACAGGTCTCTGCCCACCTCCATGTGACAGCCCCTCACCTGTATGTCGGCAACAGATCCCCTCTGAGTCTCTTCTTCTACAGGCTGAAAAGACCCAGTTCCCTCAGTCTCGCCTCATACAGCTTTCCCTGCAAACTGGCCAGCAACCTTGTGGCCCTATGCTGCACTGACTAACCTGGCTATATCCTTCATGTAACGAGGGGCCCAAAACTGAACACAATACTCCAGTTGTGGATGCACCAGAGTCATATAGAGTGGTAGTAATACCTCTCTTGATCTAAAAGCCACGCTTTTGGCTATGCAACCAAGGGTGGCGTTCGCCCTCTTGACCACTGCATCACACTGTTTACTCATGTTTAGCCTGCAGTCAACCAGCACCCCAAGATCCCTTTCACAAATGCTGCTCTCCAGCCACTTGTCCCCTAACCTGTACTTATGACAGCTATTCCTATGCCCCAAGTGCAAGACCTTGCACTTATCCACATTGAACACCATCTTGTTGTCTTCTGCCCACTTCCAAAGTCTGTCCGGATCCTTTTGGATCTGGAGTACCTGCTCCTCAGTTGTGGCCACTGCCCCAGTTTTAGTATTGTCAGCAGTTTTAGTATTTGATCAGCAGACTGTTCACCCCTTCTTCCATGTCATTAATGAAAAGATTAAACTGGATTGGCCCCAGGATAGAGCCCTGGGGGACCCCACTTGTCACTGGCCGCCATCCTGATGATTCCCCACTAATGGTTACTCTCTGCTTTCGGTCAGTCAACCATGCCCTAATCCATCAGACAGTGCTTTGGTCTATCTCAAAACTCAGTGTCTCAACCAGGATATCATGGGGCACTTTGTCAAAGGGCTTGCTGAAATCCTGGTAAACCACATCCACTGCATCTCCTCTGTCTATCCACCTTGAAACCTTGTTGTAGAATTCCACAAGATTTGTCTGGCAGGACCTGTTTTTGTGGAAGCCGTGTTGTGTGGCTGCCAGTCTCCCTTCCCTATCTAGCATCACTAGATCTCTCACTATTATGAGCCTTTCCTTTGTTTTCCTACAATGAACATAAGGCTAACTGGTCTGCAATTCCCCATGTCTCTTCTACTCTTTTTGAAAATTGAAAGCATTGACGCCACACTCCAATCCTCTGAAACTTCTCCCATTCTCCATGAGGCCTCAAAAATGGAGGCCAGCGGGTGTGAGAGAACCCCTGCCAACTCTTGAAGTACTCTTGTGTGTAACCCGTCAGGGTCCATCGCCTTTGTAACATCCAGTGTCCTGAGGAGCCCCTCGACTTCTGGGGAGGGGGTGACTAATCTGTGCTCCTAAGTCCCCAAAAGCCTATAGCACCCGGTATTCCCAGGCATTCTCCCATCCAAGTACTAACTAGGACTGAGCCTGCTTAGCTTCCGAGATCAGACGAGGTGAGGCACTTTCAGGGTAGTATGGCCATAGGCAATAGAGACACAAGGTAGTCGCTGAGTGTTGTGTGGGTGATTTTAAATGTGTGGATTTAAATTTTTCTCTGCCTCTTGCTCCCTTTCATCACAGTCCTGTCAACTGTAGGATGCCTTGTAGGAACAATCCATGACTGATTTTACAACCTGTGACATGCCCTTCATCAAAGAACTCTTTTGCTTCACTTGCCATATACAGGCAAATATTGAAATACAATTGCATTCTGATGGAAGGAGAGAGGCTTGATTATACAACTGATCCTGCTGGAGCAGTTACTACTTTGTGGCAGGATTAGTTATTCAGTTCTAGTCTTTTCATTTTCTTCCTTTGGAGAGCCTTGTTCCAGTCTCCCTCCCCCCCCTTCTCACACACACACACACACACACACACACACACACACACACAGTTTTGTAAACATGTCTTGCTGTGGTTGTTAGTGACGAAATCGTGTCCGACCTATTGCGACCCCATGGACAACATTCTTCCAGGCCTTCCTGTCCTCCACCATCCCCCGGAGTCCACTCAAGCTCACACCAACTGCTTCAGTGACTCCATCTAGCCACCTCATTCTCTGCCGTCCCCTTCTTCTTTTGCCATCTATTGTAGGCTCTTCCTTCTCATTAGGTGACTGAAGTATTTGAGTTTCATCTTCAGTATCTGGCCTTCTAAAGAGCAGTCAGGGTTGATCTCCTCTAGGACTGTCCTGTTTGATCACATTGCAGTCCAAGGGACTCACAGGAGTCTCCTCCAGCACCACAATTCAAAGGCCTCAATTCTTTGGTGCTCAGCCTTCCTTATGGTCCAGCTTTCACAGCCATACATTGCAACTGGGAAAACCATAGCCTTGACTATGTAGATGTTTTTCTGGAACTCCCTAGCTTTCTCCATGATCCAGCGTATGTTGGCAATTTGATCTCTAGTTCCTCTCCCTCTTCGAAATCCTGTCTGTACTTCTTGTAGTTCTTAGTCCACATATTGCTGAAGCCTAGCTTGTAGGATTTTGAACATAACTTTGCTAGCATGTGAAATGAGTGCAATGGTGTGGTAGTTTGAACTTTCTTTGGCATTGCCCTTCTTTGGGATCGGAATGTAAACTGACCTTTTCCAATCCTGTGGCCACTGTTGAGTTTTCCATATTTGCTGGCATATTGAATGTAGCACTTTTACTGCATCGTCTTTTAGGATTTTGAATAGCTCAGCTGGAATACTGTCACCTGCACTAGCTTTGTTGTCGCTCAGACTTCCGAAGGCCCATTTGACTTCACATTCCAGGATGTCTGTCTCAAGGTCAGTGACCACCCCATCGTGGTTATCGGGGACATTAAACTCTTTCTTGTATAGTTCTGTGTAATCTTGCCACCTCTTCTTAATCTCTTCTGCCTCTGTTAGGTCCCTGCCATTTTGGTCCTTTATCATGCCCATCTTTGCATGAAACTTCCCTTCATATCTCCAATTTTCTTGAAGAGATCTCTGGTCCTCCCTATTCTATTGTTTTCTTCTATTTCTTTGTTCATTTAAGAAGGCATTCTTATCTGTTTTAGCTATTCTCTGGAAATCTGCATTCAATTGGGTGTAACTTTCTCTTTCTCCCTTGCCTTTCGCTTCCCTTCTTTCCTCAGCTATTTGTAAAGCCTCCTCAGAAAGCCATTTTGCTTTCTTGCATTTCTTTTTCTGTGGAATGGTTTTAGTTGCTGCCTCTTGTGCAATGTTGCGAACCTCCGTCCATAGTTCTTCAGGCACTCTGTCTATCAGATATAATTCCTTAAATCTATTTCTCACCTCTACTGTATATTCATCAGGGATATAATTTAGGTCATACCTGAGTGGCCTAGTGCTTTTCCTGACTTTCTTCAACTTAAGCCTAAATTTTGCAACCAGAAGCTCATGATCTGAGCCACATTCAGCTCTTGGTCTAGTTTTTACTGACAGTATAGAGCTTCTCTATCTTTGGCTGCAGAGCACATAGTCAATCTGATTTCTGTGTTGACCGTCTGGTGATGTCCATGTGTAGAGTCATCTCTTGGGTTGTTGGGAAAGAGTGTTTGCTATGACCATCGTATTCTCTTGACAAAATTCTACTAGTTTGTGCCCTGCTTCATTTTGTACTCCAAGGCCAAAATTGCCTGTTATTCCGGTTACATTTTGGCTTCCTACTTTAGCATTCCAATCCCCCATGATGATAAGGACATCATTTTTTGGTGTTAATTCTAGAAGGTGTCGTAGGCCTTCATAGAACTGGTCAAGTTCAGCCTCTTCAGCACCAGTGGTTGGGGCACAGACTTGGACTACTTTGATGTTGAATTTTTTGCCTTGGATTCGAACTGAGATCATTCTGTCATTTTAGAGATTGTATCCCAGTACTGCTTTTCCTACTCTTTTATTGACTATGAAGGCTACTCCATTTCTTCTGAAGGATTCTTGCCCACAGTAGTATACCTGATGGTCATCTGAATTAAATTCACCCATTCCTGTCCATTTTAGTTCACTGATTCCTAAGATGTCAATGTTCAGTCTTCTCATCTCTTGTTTGACCACATCCAGCTTGCCTTGATTCATGGATCTTACATTCCAGGTTCCTATGGAGTATAGATCTTTACCTCATCGGACTTTCCTTTCACCACCAGGTACATCTGCAACTGAGTGTCCTTTTGGCTTTGACCCAGTTGCTTCATTCTTTCTGGCACTACTAGTACTAGCCCTCCGCTCTTCCCCAGTAGCATATTGGACACCTTCCGACCTGAGGGGCTCATCTTCCAGCGTCATATCTTTTTGCCTTTTGGTTCTGTCCATGGGGTTTTCATAGCAAAGATACTGGAGTGGGTTGCCATTTCCTTCTTCAGTGGATCACATTTTGTCAGAGCTCTCTGCTATGACCTGTCAGTCTTGGGTGGCCCTGCACGGCATAGCTCATGGCTTCATTGAGCTACGCAAGCCCCTGCGCCATGACAAGGCAGTGCTTAATCAGCTGAGGATGTGGTAATGTTTTTTGAGTGTGCTGATTAAATTTCAATGTAATTGTGGCAGTCATTGAACTGTTCTAATGGCTTCATTTCAGGAGTAGTTATAACATCATTAACTTCATGAATATTTTCTAACAGAGATCTCAATTCTCCAAGTGCCTGTATTTAGGTAGCACCATCTCTGCACTGGGCGGGGGGGGGGGTGGCTACAAATTTTGGGGAAACTCAAAGTTTGCAGAAGTATGAAAAAAATTGGGGAAAACACCTCGAGGGAGCACACACTTCAAATAGCCCAGTCTGGTCCATCACCTGTTAAGATATAAGTCACACCGCTAAACAATGGCTTGTTTTTACACAAATAATGAGCTTGAGTGCACCTTACTCCTTTTCCCTTCTTTTGGTGTACTTTCCTGCAGGAAAAACGGATAGCAGGGGTTGGTATCCTTCAGGCTTTTGTGATCTACTTTGTTCTTAGTAGAATCCTGAGGTCCAAGTGTAAGGTAATAGCTGATTAAGTTAGGTATAACTTTTAGAAACAAGTTGTAGCTACTTATTTGTACTAGAACTGGAGCTCCTGAACAAATCCTTCAAGACACAAATCTATTGCTGCTTTCTTCCATGCGTCCTTCATATTAGAAGCCTGATTTACAAGTCAAAAAGTCTTTTTTATGATCTTTAAAGGATTGGGAATTAGAAATCCTTGCTGATCAAATAGCTTGGAGATCTACCAGTAGATTCCAATCTGTCTTCTGAAACTGGTTTCCCATGACATCTGAACTGGGAAAGTGGAAAGGATGTACTTGTGGTCTTGGCTTACTCAGGTACAAACTAAGAATGCTTCATTGGAGTGCCCTTTAAATCTGAGCCAGGGCTTGGATGTGGAGGCACAAATCGGAGCTTAATGAGGGGTGCACCTTTTAAAATGGTTGACAATGAAGGCAAATGGGTGTACATTCAGTATTTCTTTTTTCTTCTCATTTAATATTACCTAATTCTAAGTAGAGAATGAATGACTGAATGAATGAATGAATGAATATATATATATATATATCGGGGGGGGAGAGGGAGAGAGAGCGTGCGCGTAATTCTTTCAAGAGGTACACTGTCCTTTTATTTTATCAACAGTGGGCTTTGCTAAAAATCGGGCAGTAGAGCAGAGCTCCGGGACCTACCTCTGTTTTCTGGATTCTGTAAGTATATGCTTTATTTATACATTTATTTAGCATTTATATTGTGCTAAGTACAGGGTGGCTCAGGGAAATGGGAAATTATGGAACTAGGAGTTGGCGACCTTGGGCATTGGCAGTTGTTTGGAACCAGTGTGACCTCATCTAGAACCCCTTGCTGTTAGTTATAATGGAGCAGTGGAGTGGTGCGCAATGAGCATTCACTGTAAAAGCCTTTTATGAGAATGGTGATAGTGTGACTGCTGCACAAAGGGAATTTCGGCATCATTACCAGTTAGGATGTCATGATCTTGTCTGTCTGCTCATGCGATTACAACATGGTTGTGTAATTCTGAAGAAACAAGTTCAGCCCTAAAGTACTCCCCAGTAATTGCCTAAAGAAAAAAAATGTTCATCACACTTTCCAGTTGCTTTTTTATCTGACAGATAGAAAAAAGATGCTTTTAAAAGATATTTTTTGATATACAGAAAAAGAAAAGGAAAAAACAAAAACATACAATCACACAGCAATGTATTACTTGAGAGTAATATCAATGATGTATTTATACACACACAACATTATTTTAAGGAGGATGCAAGGGGAACACACACACATTGAGTGTGTTCACACATAACGACAAGCCATGTTGGAGAGCTAGCTTCTCATTGTGAATTCAGCATGCATGGTGGAGCATGACCTGTTTGGTTACCATGAATCCCCATAGAGATTCAATGGTTTTTTTCTAAGGTTTGCATGCGTCACCATTGCTGGTTGGTATATGTGATTTCATTTACCATGTTTTCCGATCATTACTCCTTTGCAGCTGCTCTTGCCAGCTCAGTATCAGAAGCCACTACAGCTGCCATTTTCTGTTGCCCTGTTCTGCCTAGTGGCTGCTGAGTTGCCAGCAGCGGGATGCTGACTGGCTGTCTCTGTGTTCCCTGCCTTCCCTCTTGGCATGCATTCCCTGATGCCTGGCTGCCAGTCTCTCTGCTGCATTGCCTTGCTGTTATGCTAGCCTTGCTACCATCCCTACCTTGCCTCATTGTTTTGCCCCCTTGGGAAAGCATACCCAATAGGGTGCATTCCAGTTGTCCCTGGCATTGGTGTCCATGCTGCTATACTCTGTGTGTTGCACTCTTGGAGGGAGGCGACCCAACAGCATGTGTGAATTGAGTAGATGTGGGGAGGGAGCTTCAGGCACATGTGCAGGGAGGCAGAGGAGGGCAAGTGTGCTTTTGGGCATAGAGTGTGGCGGCAGCAGTGGAGGGTGCTGCTCTGTTACTCCTGCAGAGCAACCATGCTATTCTAATGAGTGGATGGTGCCTCTGTGGGGTAGCAGGCAAGAGAAAGGAAAAGTGACTGGCTGGGGCCATGCCCAGGAGAGTGTGTGGGCTAATGAGGGAGAGGTAGGTGGGGTAAGCAGGAATGGTGCACCCTGGGATTGATTCTTACCTGTGGGAGCTGGTGGGATAAGTGCCACCATTTGGGGAAAGATGAAGGTGTGTGGGAACTACTCATGAGCAGTTACCACACAAATATGCAAACGTAAGACACATGGTGAAATACCATGGACTGGTTTAGCATTAGTGTCATGGCTGTTTTTTGCTACATGGACTTCTGTGGTGATTTTCTTTGGTAATTAACCAATTGGAAAGGTATAAAACCTCTTCTGCATACAAGATTATCTAGCACAAATATAGTTTCATTTATGTAATGAAGGACTTGGCTGATTTTTACCTTTTTATTTTGTGGAACTCTAGCAGTGATAGAGCAAGTAGAAATATTCCATTACGATTAACTGATATTCTACTGTTTCTCCTAAAGGAATGATGGTCTTTCCATGTTGTATGAAAAGTGGAGTGAGGATCTGGGACATGGACAGTCAATAATTTTGAATGGCCCAACTAGACACTTCTGTCATGGGGAGAATAAAACATGCATGGACTAGGTCTGGTTCATGCAGTTAATATAGGAATCATAAAGTGAGGAAACATTTGGACAAGTGAATGTTGTCCCTTGATTCAGATATAATCATGGACTTGGCAGTTATGTACATTTCTTAATTAAAGCAAGGATCCAAATAGTGTGCTCTGCTAGAGATACAGAAGCCTTACACATATGCACATAGCTTCTCTGCATGTAGCAGCTTCCATATTCATTTTTATAGTGTGTTAGTTTGCACTTGAGTCTGGTTTCTTTCACTGAAATTAATAGAGAAGCTATATATAATCTTTACAGGCCTACACACTTTTGGATACAGAAAGCTTATTTATCAATGAATTTCAACTCTTATGCAACTGTTTCCCGTATTATATTGAAACTGCCCTTACTTATACAGCATTTATATTTTCCTTCCTTATTTTTCTATTTTCTGACAGGTATTTTTTTAAAAGAGGGTGAAATAACTTTTTGGTCCAAAGTATTCAAATAGGTATATATTTCAAACACAGGCACAATCTACTGGCATGAACATAAATGTTTTATTGTTTGAACCCTTTGAAATTATTCCAAATAAAATGTTTATGATCTACTGCAGCACAACTTGAGTCTGGAAAAATATTCATTAGAAAGGGTCTAGGTCAGCCCCCCTGCCCTTCATTCTCCTTGCATGTTTGCTTAGTGGAAGAATTTTGAGTTACCAGAATGTTAAAGTGTTATTTTGCAAAGTAAGTTGAGAACCTGGTGTTGATAAACAAATGTGTTTTCTGTGAATTTTTCCTGTGTTTAACCATATGGAGGGAAGGGAGACATTCCAGAAAAGATATTCATCAAGGAATTACTTGGTATTCTCATTGGAAGCAGTTTCTCAATGCTGTGCAATAACTGCTGAAAAACAGATGTTACCAGCTGTGTGACATAACATTGTCTGTGACTGCTGCAATGTACCTCCCTTGTTTCTCGGTTCACCAATTCAGTATTGAATTATTCAGAATATAATGTTGGTGTCAGTCATGTGGAATGTGCCAGATTATTGCCAAGAAATTGACCTTCAAGAAATGTAGCTGCATGTACATATTCATGTTCACTATAGGCTAGAAAAACAGTTTCAGTATTTCTTCTGTGTATTACATATACAAGAAAAAACTATTGCTTTCTTTCATAGTTTTGGTATGTATGTCATTCATTAGAGAATGTGGTACAAATCCCTTTACTCAGTTCTTTACTCATCACGAGACCATATTACTCTTGCCTGTTTGACAGCAATTGATAACAGCCTTGTGTTATCATTTAAAGTGGTAACAAGGATTTTTGGAGCTCCATCACTGGGACAATAGGGGAGCAAGGATACATATACTGCTTTAGTACTTCACTACCTGATATGGGCTTGGTGACCCTACCCTAGGTTTTTTGATTGATACAGGATGTATTGGAGTGTCAGAAGTTGGGGACATCTAAAAGTCTTGATTTCAAATTTTATTTTAGAATTGATTACTTTTTGCTTGCACATTTCTTCTTAAATAACTGGAAGGTTCAGGTTATTGTAGGGGATCTGTTTCAACATACATAATGTTTAAATAGGCTCAGAGACTTTCCTGATTTTCTTTTCAATTGACCATAGCTAACTCTTTGATAGTAGAACATAGTTTGTTAGCCGAGGTACCACTGTATCAATAAACGCCTTGCTTCATGAACAAATCAGGTCACGAACAAAAATTTCTGAAACATTTTGACTTGGGTCGCTAACACTGCTTTGGGTGGCGACCAAGACTGCAGCCATCTCTCCCCCCTTCCCCCAGTGGGAGATGGCCACAATCTCAGTTGCTTTCGTGCAGGGAAGGCATGCGTGATCAGAGGCGCGCTGCTGCAGGAAAGACGGGCACAATCTCGGACATCTCCCCCCCACCAACCAGCATGATCGTTGCCATCTCTCCACCCTACCCCTGTGTGGGGAGATGACCATGATCGTGCTGGGGGTGGTGGGGGGGGAGATGGCCGAGATCGCGCCCACTTCTCCCTCCCCCAGCACACCATTTGCACCTGTCACTTCCCCCAGTGTGCCCGTGATTATGCCTGTCTCTCCCCCTACCCTCCGGCACGCCGGGACGATGGGCGTGTGCCGGGATGATGGGCGCCCGAAGGGATGACAGGTGCGATCTCGGTCATGCGGGGCGGGGGCAGGAGATGGCCGCACTTGTGCTTGGGGTGGGGGGTGGGAGAGTTGTTTGTTGTTGTCACTTGCTTCACATTTTTCTGATGTAAAAAATGGTTACAGAATGGATTATTTATTTTGAACCTTATGGGTTCAAATCCATTCTGTAGTTTTGAAATTTACATTTCATAGGTTAACTCTTAAGTGTAGTACACTTTCAGATAGCAATTTTCTGAATGTGAAGAACCAAACATGCTGTGGAAAGAGAAAATTGGTACCTAAAATATTTCCTCCCTAATGGAATACTTTAAAATATCCTACTTTAAAGTTCATTTTAGGTTGGCCATATAGATACCCACTAGTTTTTGGGCTTGGTCAACCATATCCTGTGACAACTGCCTTTAAAAATGCCGTCTTTTATTCTAGTGAGCTTTCTTTCCCAAAAATTATTAATGAAAGGATTATTTTGAACGAAAATAGTTAAGGGTTTAAGATTTAAAATAAAATGGCAGATATATAAAAAAAGGTCATATTCACTTCATTTAAGTTTTCTGGTTTTCTTTTTTCACTTTTTATGTGCAACTCACTGCAGGTGGATTCTGATAACCAGGGGCCATACAGGAGCAACTTTTAAAAGCCTCTGTAGTTGCATGTTGCAACTAATTCTGGCTTCTGCCAACTAAGTTAACCTTGTGCATATCACTGCATGTTTTTGGATTTTTGTGGGAAATAAGCAGCTATCACCTCATGCAGTTTGTTTGTTTGTTTGTTTGTTTGTTTGTTTATTTATTTATTTATTTAGACAGCTTATATGCTGCCCCCTTCGCATAAGCCTCGGGGCGGCTTACAATCATTAAAATCCCACATATAAATACAAAAAACCCCCAAAAAACATAGAATAAATAAAATACATAAAATAGTGGAAACAGCCTGGTCAGTTTAAAATCAATAAATAAACCTTAACAATTAAAATAGCGTTTAAATAAAAAGGTCTTGGCCTGGCGCCGAAAAAGAAATAACGAAGGCACCAGGCGGACCTCTCTGGGGAGCACATTCCATAGGTTGGGCGCCACCGCAGAGAAAGCCCTCCTCCAAGTAATGTTGCAATGGTTATGTGGTGCATGTTTATGTTGTCAAATAATTTTGACTACTATGTGGTTTGAGTTCATTTTAATTCAGATTCTTATGTGGAGACTCTTATCAGGGGAACTAAATTCATACCCCTTTCTTCTGCTCTGCAATATGAGCTTGAGTTATTCATTTGTATGTTTTACTTTGGCAGACTTGTTAATTTTTTTTTAGCAAATCTTATAACTTCTTTGAAATGCACATTTAAAATTGTGAAGCTCTCTGGATCTTTTTGGACAAGAGAAAACCAATTCAGACATCCAGTTAGGTTCTTATGTTTACTGTATCTTGGCTTCAATAGAGGGTGGAGGCTGCTAGCTGGGTAGAGAGGAATAAATGCTTCTGATAGCTAAAAGGAATAGTGAGTGTTTGGAGTGTGTGTGGGGTGTTTGTTTTTCAACAGAGCACCTCTGTTGAACATTTTGGACTTCCCTTTTAATCAAAGCACAGAAAAAGTTTCTTGGGGTGGGGCTAAAGATATTTAGGATATCTTTACAGATACTGTCTGTGATATTTGAAGTGAAGGAGATAACTCCTAATAAATGTCCTAGCATTATGAATTGATATTACTGTATTTAAAAAGTTCTGCTTGGTCTATAAACAGAACATCTTAGCCAGGAGTTGAGTCCTTGTCAACTGGGCTTATTTAAAAATTCCCAATGACTTTCTGTGTGAAATAAAGGTCTTTTCAATCTTCCTTCTTCTTTTAACAAATCGCTTACCTGCTGAAAATGAAGTTTGGAGAAGGGAAAGTATGTGCTTAACCATCAAATTCCTTTTGGATTATTTTGAGTGTATGCTATGAAATCATTCCTGGTTTAGAGGTTGTTTATAATGATTCATTTGATAGTAGAGTGTTTGAATTCTCTTTCCATGCCATAGTTTTAGTGACATGATTTTTATAGAAATGCTGTTTTATATTGTGCATCTAACAAGGGGATATTATAGCAAAATCTATTAAAATATTTTTTCTCTTGAGGTTGCATTTGTTGGTGTCATTCCCATCAGTGGGAATGACTGTACAGGTGGTAGATTGAATTTGCTTGCTTCCTTGTAATCCACTGTGTGTCCCACAAATTTACACTGTAGGTTTGACAGATACTCCTGGAATAGATTTGGAAGATGGGGTGGGCTGCAGGGGGATGAGAGAAATGAAATTCTTCCTGTGTGATTGGATGCAACCTTTATTAACTTTAGCACTTTATGCTTGAAGCCACTTTAACCTGTTTCCAAATTGAAATCACTTCAGCTGGCAATAGAATGCTAAGGTTTTTACCCCAGCCAACCATGGGTTGATTACCTTTGGTTGACCACTATGTGCAAACTGGGTCAGTACATGAATCAAAAATTGTCTACCATTTTTATGCAATTGATTTTTTTATGCAATTGATTCTCTTTTTTGTTTCTTTGTTTAGCTTTAACCTTGAAATGTATTTATTAGATCCAGTAGTGCAAATATGTTTTTCAGGCATATCATTTTTGATAAAGGTTAATGCTGAGTTGGTTTCAAGCTTAATCAATTCTAGAATAGGGTGAGGCAATTAGTAACTTGTTCTAGCCTTCCAGGAAGTCTCAGCTTTCCCTCTCAAATTATAGTTCTTGATTTTAGGGGTATCTTGACTATTCACCTCAGTTGCTTTCTTTTGTTCAAGCTGAGGTATAGGTAATATGTACTAGTCCTGTCCTCCTGTGTGAACAGCGGCAGAGGTTTTCCTTTGGTATACCTCAGGTGATCATCTCTGTATGCAATCCAAGGCACAATCAAATGGAAGTGAACAGCTGAAGTACATAAGAACTTTCATTAATTTCATGGGGGTGTGAGAGGAAGGGGTTTAGTGAGCTTTTTACAAGAACCCTTCTACATGGTTGACTGAAATGTTAGAATTCAGGACTTTACATTTTCTTAATATTTAATTTACTAGATGAAAGAAGTGTTTAAACTTGTGGGAACATTCAGGAATATAACTGTTCACCTACAAGCAAACATTTGATCCTCGCTGTCTACCATCATGTTCATGTAGCATGTAGAAACAATTGCTTGTATCTGAGGGGCTGAAGTTCATTGTAAAATAATGATGTTGAGGAAGATGAGGATGAGAGAGTAGGTAAAAAAAAACCTTCCACTATGAGAAAAGGTTGCTAATTCTTTAATCTTGGTCAATTAGAATATGGCTTGTTAAAATTAGTTGCTGATCTAGAGCAGCCTTCTGCTACCTGGTGGCCTTTGGATCTCAGCTCCCAGAATTTCCATCCATCAGGTCCATTGACTGAGAATTCTGGGTGTTGCAGTCCAAACATGTCTGAAAGGTTGGGAAAGGCTGGCCTAGAGGTATTAATTGCTTTAATCCATAGCTAATTAAATGAGAAATGCAGACAATTTTTTTGTGTCAGATAGATACATTATCAAAGGGTTTTGCATGGAATGAATTTAATATTTTGGCTCAAATCATAATGAAACCCCTTATCCTTGTTATCCTTAGTCTCCCTAGAGTAAAAGCAGAATAGCATGTCTTGTATACTTCCTGCAAGAGTTGCTAGAATAAGAATTTTACAGCACCCTTCATGTTAATAGTTTCTTATGAATACTGATGAATATTAATAGCATTTTGCTGAAGACTCATAATTTGTAAAGAAAGGAATTGGCAACCAGTGAAACATAGAGAATGGGTGGTATGTTAGAAAAAATCTGGAGCCTTTTTGTACAATTGTGTAGATTGTATCATTCAAGGTACAAAGCATCTTAGTTTGAATCTATGTTTGGAGGACAAAATGTTAACACTACTTTCAACTCTAGTCTTACTGTTAGCAATATGAAACTTAGTTTACTGCATAAAATAGGTTGAATGGATGTAAGCATTTAACATACAACTGCATAACTATTACACCATGTCATTAGATAGTAAGTAGACCTTACCAGAATGCTAGTACAAAGTGATTCCTCTTATGGGTATAGTTTGGAGTTAATGGCTTTCTTTGAATTTTGCCTATTTGCTATTATGAATTACTAATGAGTTGGGACTTGAAGATGAAAGTTTTAGGAAACTACAGCTGCATGCTTAGACAGAAAAAATGCTTCAACTCTTAGCATGCCAGGTAAACATTTTAGGTGAGAGTTGTAAGACTTTTCTGTTTGAATATGCATAAGATTGTGCCTTAAGTAGTTTTAAGTTAACTTACTGTAAGCCATTGAGTCTAGTAGGGTACTGATTCATGCTCACCCATCCCCAGAACCAGTTCTTCATTGCCATGTATTGCTTATTTTTTGTAGAGTTGCTTGGTTCTATTTCGTATTAGTCCTTGAATGGAATTGTTTTAGAGCATGATGCAGACCTGGGTAAAATTAGTTTGTTTTTAATATCATTTTTCTACCTCAGTTTATGTTAAGTGGATTAAATTTGGGGATTGAATTTTAGTACATTTAAATAGTGTGGTATCTAGACAGTGGCCAGTATTTGTAGCCTATTGTGTGCTTTACAGTTTTCTCTTTCGGCTAGTTAATCTGGGAGCGATCTTGGCAGGCTCTTTTTCTCATTAAGTGATAGTGTGCCACTTATTACAGGATGATGTGATGATGCCCCAGAGAATAAGGCTGCAGTGGGACGCTAATCTTCAGCATCCAAAAAGTGTGAGTATTTCTCTGTCTTTCCTTTTGACAGTGCGTCATCCAGTGAGTCATGAAAACTTGGAAAATGTAATAGCATTAAGTATGGTATATAGATGGCAATACTGTTATTGCTGTGGCTCAAACATTGCAACTTACTCTTAAAAGGTTTCTAAATCCTAATTATTTCTTTGTCATCTTGAAAATTTCATGAGACATGGTGTTATGTAAAAGGATGATTACCAAGAAATAGTAAATAAAACAAAAAGGAAACTGCCAGTATTAGCTGATGAAATAAAAATTAATGACTCAACAGTTCTGTAGTCTTTTGAAAGAATGAACAAATAATAACTTACTATTATGTAACTGTTTTCTTAATTGTTTATATTTTTTGAGTATTTCTTATAACAACTCTGTAAGGTAGTTTAGTGTTACTGCAGTATTTCAAAAGGAGACAAGCAGATGGACAAGCAGTAACTTGTCTGTGGCCAGTGAATTAGTGGTTCAGTTCAGAGTTGAACAAGGCTGTGGTATTAAATTGATATGAAAATGAGAGTTTCCTCTTCCTGCACTATTGAAACAGTTTGTCTTGTAGCACAGGAAGCAATGGGATCCTATGCTTAGATAAACAGAGCTTTTTTTTTGGCTGAATGTAATTAAATTTTCCTGGGAGTGGGGGGAAATAGGGAAAAAAGCCTGCAAGCCTCATACTAGTGCTGCTTATGTGGTGGGAGGGAAAAGTGAGGGGCCCGGTTTGTATCAGATTTGGAGGCTGCCACAAATTGTAATAGAATGAATGTAGGGTAGAAGTACAAGGCTCTCCTATGCAACTTGCCATGCAGTTTGAAGACTTCATTGGGTTAGATAAATAGCCAGCCCAGCTGTAGATGTTACATTGAATAAAACATTTCAAGTTAAGCTGAACTGATTTAAATGTTGTATGCTGCATGTCTAGAGAGCCTGAAGAGTTCAGTCTTGATCCTTACTGTTTTTGTTCTTTAATTGGTTCATTTTATATTTAAAAAACAAACTTAGCAGACTTGGCTTTTCTTAGCTGAATCTGAAACAAATTCACATACAGGAATTGTGGGAGGAACGAATGTTAGGAAGAAAAGTAAGTGTGCTTTCCTTTAATTTTTATATAATGCTGTAATGCAGTATCTTCTAGCCTTGATTAGTCAAAGATACTGAGTTCCATTCAGTATGGATACTGAGTTCCATTGAGTTCAGTGAGACTGACCTGTAAGCATGTAAAGAATTGCAGCATAAATTTGACTGAAATTTATGTATGACTTACTTAAAGCTAATTATCTTTTTGTAAAATGTAACCCTTCCTCACAAAAAAGCCTCTGAGAAAGCTTGCTAAAATGTTGATTGAAAGTGTTTAGGGCAGGGGTCCTCAAACTTTTTCAACAGGGGGCCAGTTGAAAGGTGGCGCCTGCAGGTGTGGGCTGGCAAGGCGACGGCACCTGCGTGTGTGGCAAGGCGGTGGGTGTATGCGTGGCGAGGCGGTGGCTCCCGTGGGTGCGGGCCGGTGAGGTGGTGGCAGTGGCAGCAGTGGGCACAGACACAGTCAGGCGAGTCCAAAACCTCTGAGGTGGGCCGGATAAATGGGCATGGTGGGCCAGATGCAGCCCACAGGCTGTAGTTTGAGAACTCATGGTTTAGGGCAGGGGTCCGCAACCCACGCTCTTGAATCCCTCTGCTGCGGCTCCGTTGCCCAAAATATGCATCACAGACGCTGATCTGCAACCGAGTTACAAAATACTAATAGGTGATGATGAGGCATCCACTCAGGAACGCTGGGCTAGCAGGTTAAGTAAATTGCAACATTGCAGGGAAAGAGTGGAACAAGCTTCCTGCAGGCTCTCATGTTACCAAAACTGCTGAAAAGATTCTGTTTGCCCAAATGTAATCTCCTTCATCTGAATGTTAAAAGCTGCGCTTGGTACCTGTCACAATTCACAGCACTTGACTGTTTATTTGCTAATCAGTCGCTAAACATACCTGGATCTGCAACTTCCCCTAGTAGGCCAACCATGGATAAATCGAAGAAAAGTTTCTGAAGAAAACCAAACATTTAATGATACGTGGTAGATTCATTTGTTTTTACTTCTGATGAACTTATGGGGTTTGCTGTTTAATGCATGCAGCCCTTTAGCACTGACTTTGACTCTTCAGGAAGCTGTTCTCTTATTTAAAATATATGAAAGGAGTCCTACTAGTTTATAATGTAAGATTAAAAGTAACACTTTTTAGTGACTGAACAAGAGCTGCAGCTAAATCATAATGAAGATATAGCATTAAGATGAAAAACTATATATGTAGTGTTATCTTCATTTTAGATGTCAAAAGGGTTTTGTGGCTCCCGGTGTTTTCTTTTGTGTGGGAAATGGGTTCACATGGCTCTTTGAGTGTTAAAGGTTGCCGACCCCTGGTTTAGGGGATCATAGTTAATGTCAAGTCAATTGACTTTTTCTAATAGAAAAGTTTTCTATAGGCAGTCCTGATGCAACTGAGATATTGTGGGATTCCTCTTCCTTAGAACATTACAGACCCAAGGCTCATAAAAATACTCAGTTTTAATAGCTCATAGGTCATTTTGGGTCATTCTTTTGGGAAAATCCTTGGTAACCATGCAATCATACATGCATTTGTCATGAGACTTTACAGAATTCTCCTGTACATCTATGGAAGCAGTGTTTGAAAGGGGAATTCTGGAGAAAATAAGTTCAGGTACCAAAGGTCAAAGTTTGCACAAAGTTTTGGGAAGTCCTTGCATAGTTTATCCTGAATTTTATTATGATGAAGCTGTGGTGGTGCAGGAAAAAACTGAATGCTTTTCTTTCTGTCTGCAAAAAAAGGAAAAATGTTTTGCAGCAGTAATAGCAAAGTTTTACTGAAAGTGGTAGTTAAGACTGAAATTAGTGGAAAATACCAAGTTCACATTTTTAAATCTTTTTGAAGCTGCCACCAAGTCTTTCTCATTGGACTAGTGAACTGGACAGATGTTTCTGTTAGTGTAAAAGAGCCACTCTTCTGAACAAACTGGTGCTTTTAAGGTAGCAAATACTTGTATGTAGAATTTGGTATTATTTTGCTTCAATTTTTGTTTCACATTTGTTTAATTTCAGAACAGTGGAACAGACATAAGGGGATTCTACTAACTTTCCCAATTTAGAAAAAATGTTTTTGCTCATTTCTGGCTGCTCCCAGTAGTGGAAAATCTCCATTGTGCAAGTAGTAGGTTCTGCTTGTGCAAAGAAATGGGTAGGAAGGCCTCTTGCCCAACAGAATGGGCCGTTGGGCAATGGTCTTCTTGGATAATGCTCACTGTGTTTTTGGAGGAGTCGGCTCTCTGTGATGGTACAAGATCAGAAGTACAAGTAGCTCCAAGGATGGAGTAGGGAGTATAAAAGAGAAGATTTTGTGCTGAAAGATAAAATAAGATTAGCTAAATGAGCCAATGCTGGGTAAATTTTATAGTATTGCACAGCCATGTTTAATAGATAAAACTGTGCAAAGGAGTATCCATTATAAGTGAACTATATTTAAACATGAGGTGTACTTTGCTTCTGTTACTTATCAATCAAGAGGTGACACAAAGGTACAGTTAGTACCCATTAGTCCAAAACTCAGCTACCATGCTGATCTGATTCTGCTGCAGCTTTCAAACACCTGTTTAACTTGGAAGTATGAGACAAAGTCCTTTTCAAGTGAATGAGCTGAGACAAGCTTTGCTAATGCAAAGGTTTGTTTTAACATTGCCTGTTTGAGGAAATACAGTGGTGGGATTAATTTTATCTTCAATTTCATTTTTGAGAATAGCTGTACTAAGTGAAAATGTTTGGCACTTGTTTTCTTCTTCTTTAGAGAGGAAAATGGCAGGGAAAGAGCCCTTTGTGAGGCAATAAGGGATGGGGCCAGATGGATAATAATCATTCTTTTTCTTTGAACTAGAATGAAAACAACAGAAACTAAATGGTATAATTTTTGGGCAATAATCCATACCACAGTATTACGATGCATAACTTGGCAGGCATACTTATTAAAGAGGCCCACAAATGACTAAGCTTAAAGAGTTTAATGTGTGCATTTGTTTTGTTTTTTTTGGTAGTAAAAGATGCATATTGAGTAGGTACATATGAGCTCATACTCTGCCTGGTTTCATTTAACATGTTTGAACGTGTTGCATAGGAGTGAGATGTCAATAAAAAGAGATACAGAATAAGTATCATGCTTGTTCATTATTCTTCAGGTGTCTTTAACCATGGTTGCTGCAGGCCATTGGTCACCTGTGCCTTTGCTTTTTCTTGCTGGATGTGCCATGTTCCCCTCACCTTCATTGAGTTGTTGGGCTGCTTTCATTGCTGATTACATTAGCATCCATTCTTGTACAGCTGCTAGTGAAATGAAAATGGATTTATTTCTTGGCTTGTTTAGGACATCAGACAAATTGGAAAGCTATAATTCTTATTCCATTGCTTCTGTATCACATTTAGGAGCTCTAACACGTTGATAATTGTTCAGAGATAGCATTACACAGTGCAACAATTGAGACTTCTGATTTATTTGCCATACAGACAGTCTCCAGGTTATGAACAAAGTCCATTCCTGAGAACATCTTTAAATTGAATTTGTATGTCATGTACATGTGGGTTATATTTAGCATGTTCAAGCCAAATGTTTGTCTTAGAATGCATATATGCTTATCTTTTTGTGAATATAAAACACTTAAGAAATGCTTCCATATATAGGGGCACAGGGCCTCTGCAAAAGTGGAAAAAACTGCAAATATTTCTACCCCCACCCCCAAACCTTAACTCTTAACTCTTAATAGCGCTGATCATATGTATACTGGATTGTTTCTCTCCTTTCTCTCTCATACCTTGTTCTGATCCAGCAGGGGTCCCTTATTATATTCCTATGTTCTTATTTCCTGCCCTCCCTTTCATTCTCCAGTGCCTTCTCATTGCACCAAGGAAATGCCAGAGATTTCCTTCTCCAGATGGGCAAGACAAGAAAGCATGCTGTAGAGGCCTCCTCCTCTCCCTTTTTGCTTTCTCTCTCTCTTATGGTGGTGATTTTCTGTAGTAGGCTGAAGAAATGAGTTCACCTTCATTAACTTAAATTTTTTAATTAATGCACTTTATGGCAATTTGTAAGTGTGAATGTTTGTAACTTGAACATTCATAAGCTGGGAACTGTATGATACTGTAATCCATCTGTTTGTTTTTGATGTTTGTTTCTGCTATCTGCTTTGTCATCTTTGTTCAAGACTAGCATGCTGAGGAATAAGAGGTAAAAGCAAGGGCAGATGACTGAGTCGATCGATATGCAAATATTTTGGTGATAGAGGCAGCCCAGACTAAAGCTTCATGTAATGATTATTCATAATTCAGGCAAGTTTGCTTTTTTATTTTTCTTAGAGCTGGAGTAAAATTACATGTTTGGTGACAATCTTGTTTAATGGTTGAATATTCTCCTAAATGAAGGGTGCCATGAAGGTTATTGCTTTCTGGACAGAGAGCTTTTTATTTGCGGTTTGTCTCTTGTTGCTTTATTTCTCAGTTGTATATATTTGTCTAAAGGATTTGATTACTGTAGTACTCTAGCAGTTATGTTGTGCTGTAGAATTAATTTGTTGTAATATAACTTGTTTTAAGGAAAGTTAAAGAAATAAATAAATGCGCCAAGTTTTAAAACTGTCCTAGTTAGAGTCTGTGTGGAAATGTGGTCTTTCTGCATCTATTCATACAATACTGATCTTGATGACAGGAATAATTTAAAGTTCTTCATCATGGTTGTTTAATAACTTCTATATATTTATACCATGGGTCCTCAAACTATGGCCTGCGGGCTGGATCTGGCGCGTCATGCCCATTTATCTTGCCTGCCTCAGAGGTTTTGGACTCATTCGGAGAAAACAATCTTTGACTGAGTCCAAAACTTCTGAACTGGCGCAGGTGTTCTCAGAAACTGAGCAGAGAGAGAGCACCGGTGCATGCAACAGCTCAACTGCGCATGTGCCAACTCTCTCCCCACCCCATTGCACACATATACAGAGCGGGAATATGGAGCAGGAAACAGACGAGAGGCAGGGTGGGGGGAGAGAAAGATCGAAGGCAAAGAAAGGATTGAAGGTAACAAAAATATAACTTTTAAAATCAATTTCTAATTATGCAAGCCCAGGGCGGCCAGCTGCCGCCTCACCTCACCCTGGGACAGCCAGCCGTGCGGCCTTCTCCGCACTAGAAAGCTACCGCCTCGCTGAGCCATGGGTGGTAAGTGGCATGGCCTTCTCCTCGGGAGAATGCTGCCACCTTGCCGAGCCCGCCGTCCCTGCCATCTCACCAGGCCCGTGCCTGCCACCGCCGCCTTTCAACTGGCCCCCTTTTGAAAAAGTTTGAGGACCCTGATTTATACGAAGGACAAGGCCCTTTCCCCCGTTCTTTTGCCTCAGGCGAAAATACCTTTTGAACCAGTCTCTTTTCTGGACATACCAAAAACTGCTAGGCTTTACTCCAAGACACCAGCCATGGAAACGAATTTTGACACTAAGGGTTGACATCTAATGACAATCTGTACCATGCAATATGAATTGCTTATTAAGTGTATCCATCTTACTCTTGCTTTTGGTCAGTTGCCCATGTAATAATGGGCAATACCTAGCTAGATTCTTCTGTTAGCTCAAATGATGTGCTAGCAGAATCCAGGTTCTCTGAACTATGTGCAACAGAAGAATCAGACTGATACTATGGTTGTGCATTATATTTGTGCAACTCATTGTACAATCTCTTGTTCATTCTACTTGTGTGAACTGTTGTGCACAATGGATTGCATGAACGTAATGGACAATAGCTTGTACAATGGAAAGATTTAGTGGAATGCTGCTGTTGGGTAGCGCCCAACTGTGAACATGAGCCGTGTTGAATCTTTGGCTTACAACTTCTGTTCTCCTCTCGCTGCCTCTTTTCTGCACAAGAGGAGGAGATTGGGAAATTTCCAATTTTAAACTACCTTCATGATGTTTGAACTCAGAACTGTGATTTGTTTAAAATTACAGTTAGTGAAGATAACTCAATCAGAATTGAGATGTCATTGGGAACTGTAGTTCATTTAAAATCAGAAACAGAAGCTTCCAATCTCCTGCAGCTGGTGCAGAAAAGTGGAAAGCAGAGAGGGATGCACCTCAGCCAGAACTTGATTATGAAGCTCTTCTGTGGGATTTGTGTCTTTTTAGAGATAGTGAACAGGTACACTTAATTAGAAGACAAAGTAGTTAAGGGCATTAATATCTTGGGAGATATTTCAGTGGTGGTGCAGTCTAGGGAAAAACAGTTGAAACAGTGAAAACCACTTAGAAATTATCATTTTGATTCACTGTAGTTATGAATTCACTAGTTGTTTAAACTGTAACATAACACCTTCTATGTATAGTATTAGGAACTAGCTTGTCTTCTCCTGCATCCTTGGCTTTCTTCTTTGTCTCACTTTCATGTATAAACTTCGGTATAAAATAACCTTCTAACATTTTTCTTTTGTAATTACAAGTCTGCCCCAGTGATTGGGCTGTGTTACCACCCCACCCCATCAAATAGGTTTTTATGTAACAAGTCTTTCTAAGTCAAAATCTGATATTTTTCTTGCAGTTAATAAGCATCAGGTGCCCTTTTGTCTTGTCTTGTTTTAGGCAGAGCTGGACATTCAAATTAGGCATGTTCTGACAGGCAAATACAGAGGCACTAGAAATAATGCAAATAGTAAGAACTGAGAAAATTTTTTCATACATGCTGTTAATTTGATCTCCCATTTATATAAGGGTGAGGAACTTGTAGCCCTCTCTAGATGTTTTGGCCTACAGTTCCCATCATCCCTCACTATTAGATATGCTGGACTTGATGGGAATTGTAGGTCAGAACTCTAGAGAGCTAGACATTGCTTACCCTTGCATTAATGCCAGGGCAGGTGAACTGCAGAAAGGGCTGCCCATGTAGGACTTGGAATGAAATGAAAAATAGAATGTTTGAAAGTAACTAGTATTTTACAAATTAAATATAGAGAAGAAAATGGCTGATGATCTGCTATCCCCTCAGGACTGCTTTAATGTTTATTTGTGTTACTAGGTGTATGTCAAATTGTAACATGAGTAGAACAGTTTTTACTTTTCAGATGGACGTAAATATGCTGAAATCTTCACTATACAGTTTTGTATGCTATATGGTTTTGTAAGACATTTTTGCATGACCACAGTGCCTCCATTTGTTGGCTAAGCCTAGTGTGATGTTCTGGCCGTGACTTGCAAGCCACCCAACAAACCATGTCTTTTTTTTTTTTTTTTTTGCAGTACTTTTTAATTAAATTTTAAAACAGTACTGAAAACATCAGTCATCACAAACATCGGAACTACTGAGTCAGCCCCTTACTACATATCTTTTAACATTCTGTAATCATATTCAGATCCATTTATGGAATCTTAACAAACATTTTCAGATCTAAACCAAGTCCCATTTCTCCAGCCAATTAAAAAACAAAAAGGTTCCAAATTTGATAGAAGTCACCATCTTCTTTCTCCTTCTGCGGTAAGATCAGTCCATCCATTTCTTTGATAAAAGTCAATATCGTCTTTCTTCTTCAATAGTAGCTTCCATCTAACCAACACTACACAATTCCAGATCTTTTCATTTTTCTAATATTAAACAGATAAACTCATTATAATAGTTACAAATACGATCAAATACATTTTTTGCTTACTAGTATTCCAGTCTCATATCCACTAAAAAGGAAAGTGAAAGAGAAGAACAGTTCCAAGCTTAAAAAAGAGCTAAATACTTTTAACTCAATTTATGTTCACGTGTCTAACATCCATTTAGCATCTTTAAGGACATCTTATCTATTTAATGACAACAATTATCTATGATATCTTTTAAACAAATTTTCTTTAAGCTAATTTATTAAAGTTTCATCTAGCTTACACTTCGCTTAATCACATACAATTAACTCCGTATAAGAGTCCAGCTCCTTACAATCTTTAATATATCTCACTTGTAAAAAGAAATCTATTTAGTACAGCTCCCATGATGGTCATTTTCTAGTATAGCAATTCAAAGACAAAAGGGTCATGCAACTTAGCTTTTGGTCATTCATTTTTAAGATAGAAAAAGAAAGAAAAAAGAGAAAGAAAAGAATCTCTCAATTTCCCTTATCACCCACAAAGGAGAAAAAAAAAGGGGGGGGGGACTCCACTCCTATTCTTCTCCTTAGTTCAGTTTAAATCTTATCTTGTAATCTCTTCATAATTCAACACATTTAAATGTAGAAAAGCTTCCACAGTTAAAATAATATACCTTAGCCTTTCCATACCACAATAAACATGCCAACCCATTTATACCATTCCTTTTTAAGATTTCTTTTTTTACACCTCTTCCAAACCGCTTTTATTTTAATAGGGTTTGTTGAAAATCAGTATTTTTAAACTTTACATCTCCAGCCCATTTTTCTCCCCTTGGTGTTATTTGTTGAAAATCAACCCACTTCAAAGTCTGTATTTCAATCTTCACTATTTCTTGCTTCAGTGATTGTAGCATTTGTTGTAGGTCAGTATTTATTCCCAATGGCTGTGTTTTTTGCTGCAAACCAACAAACCATGTCTTGTTTGACCCTATGTAGCTTGTTGTGTCATCTGACACTGGATTAGAAAATAAGCCATGGTCAAGCAAAAATCCATCAGAGCTGCTTGGCCAGAGTGACATCTGTTGTGGCCAAGCAGCTAGTGGGTATCTGCAGTTGCTCCCCACCTCAGAAGCATTTAAGCAGTGCCTGGGGGGTATCTGGCAAAGACTTCCCCTGCTCCAACTCTGATCACAAGCCCTTTTGGGCTCACTGTCGCTTGATTCCTTCTCCTTATTCTTTTTGCTGAAGAGGCTTTGGAGATTGTAAAAGTGGGCTGTCAAGCCCTCCTTCATGATCCAGGTGGGAGGATCTAGTGCCCCTCTAGTAAATCTCACAGTACCTTGGAGGGGACTGCCTGTGTTTCCTCATCCTGCTTTATTTTTTCCCCTGTGGGAACCCTTGAGCAAAGAATCTTAATTATCCTTGTGTTCCTTAAAAATATTTTCTGCCCAAACCTGCACAGTTTGCACAAAGGGAGCTGACAGGGTGAAAAAAGGGGGACCCTGTGGTAGGTAGTGGTCAGGATGGGTGTCTGCTGGCCAAAACTAGCAGTGCCTCATCATCTCCAGAGCCTAGGACAAATGAGCATTTCCCTCCCTCCATCTGCTTTGTAAGGACCTATAAAAATGGACAGTTTGGGAGAGGGAGTTTCCTTGCAAAGTGAGCATGAGCTTTGCAGCAAGGACCTCTTGCCACCATGTCTGTAGGGAGATTTGTTATCCCTAGGCTCCCTCCAGTTTTGTTGCTAGCATAGGGGAATCATCAATGGTGGAGGGGGATCACCATGACAGCAGGAAGGGCTTCTTTAGCATGTGCCAATGTTCCTACTCCCTGCCACTACTCTAAGCTACGCTACTCACTGAGATACTAGGAACTTGGGATCGATGACAAACGTGAGGCCCTTCCCAGAAAACATGCTTCCTACACCCAACCCGTTTTCTCAAGTGTTTGCAAACTGGATTGTGCAAGGTGCTAAAGTGTTGCTTTTTGGAAGGTACATTTGTTATATGACACAAAATACACATTCATAGGCCACTTTCACAATCTCAAAAACCCTGTTTTTTAAAAAATCAGTATACCATTGAAAGAGACTCTTATTTTCGATATGGTCAGGGTCCTTGATTAACTTACTATTAGTAGAATACATATGCCTAACTGTCCTTTTAATCCTGATGTACAGTTGCCCACTTGTGGGACATAATACTTGTTCTGTACAGCCTTTAAAACTGTGATGAGAAAGTGGCCATACAATAATACTGAAGTGAATGGAGAGGTCAGCCTGGGCCCCAAAGTTGATTTACTGTGCTTTAGAAAAAAAGAAGGGTGCGGGAATGGATTAGCTGGATTAGAGGTTGCAGAAAGTTCCTCTCTCTTGCTTTTAATACTGGAAAATACACTTGAACAGCTGATCTGTGTAGCAACATAGCCTATTGCTGAGGGACAGAAATTCCAACACTGTAAACTGTGAGTTATCAGGATAATTGAAATGCCATTGTCATTATTTATTTAGAGCTGTTTTTTTTAACTGAGAATGCACGTTATCTTCAGAGTGTACACTTTTCCAAATATGCATAGAACACACATGGGGTGCTGGTTATCTGTTAAGATTAAGAATTATTCATATGTTCTATATAACTAGATTTAGGACCTAAGAGAGGATCTTTCAATATGTGATCTTAGATTCTACTCTGAGTCTTTGATTTATTGAATAGCTGTGATTTGGTAATTTTAAAAATCTCAGAGCCCTCTGTATAAATTGCAGACCCACACTTTGAATGTGGATCCTTGTATACCACTCACAAGAGGGGAGGTATCTGCAGGCTTGGGGAAAACCCAAGGTTTGTAGAAGCTAAAAAATATTTTTTTCACGGGAAACTCCTATTAGAGAACTCCATAAAACGAACTAACTGATGAGTCACAGGATGCTGGCTGTTGGAAGAGGAGAAAAGCAGAAAATAGAGGGGTGTGGAGGTCAGGGACAGAACTGGGTGTTCTAGAAGAGAGCATGGCTGGCAGGCCGAAACCCTGAACAGGAGTACTTCAAACTGCAACATTTTATTACTGATTCTGCCTCATTCATATATATATATTCCAAAACCGTCCACACTAAATATGTATTGTATTTTTACTTTAAATAATTAACTGAAAACTGGCTAGTTGCAGTTAAATTTTAATCTCTAAAGCTATGTTGCCTTTGCTTTATATGAGCCTGGTACAACTCTCTTCTTTTTGGTGAAGTTATATTGCAGTACTTCACCCACTGTACTTGCCAGTGTGATCTGCCACTGATCTTTAAAAGCTGTGGACTAGAATAGTAACCAAGAAAAATTAAGAATTGATAGAGATGTGAATGAAAAAGGTATATGACATCTCAGTATTGGGAAAAAAGGGAAGTTTATTGATGTTGGAAGTGCAGTTTTATAACAGCTTTCATTAATTGGGTATTTCCACATAAACCGCTTGAAACACGTTTAAATTCAGCTGTGTGTTTGTTTTTCATTAAACTGGGTGTTTAGAAATTCTTTTAATTTGGTGTTTCTGAAAAACCACTGTGGATTTTCAAAGCAAGTGTTAGTTCAAGTCTGTTCAACATTTTAATGAAACCGCACAAATGAAAACCATTCCTACTGATACAACTTTGCAATTAAATTTATATCCAGTATGGCCTCCACATGCCAATAACCACATCTAACAATGGTTCTGTTACTCCAGATTCATGGTATGGTTGCTAAGTAGATGATTTTTTCATTCTCATGTGTAAAACTAAGGATGGAGTTACTAAATGTTTAAAAGTACATTTTCTTCTCTTTGAGTCAGACAACAAGCCATGGGCATTGCATGAGAATTGATACCCTTCATGGAACCCATGTATATGTTTACTTTTGGAGAGTTGCTGCTATGGTAAAAAAACAAAAAAAACTAGCCCTAACTTTCTAGCCAAATAACTTCCACTTTGTAGTGGTTGTTCATGGATTGAGTTTCTCATTTCAGCAGCTTCTAGGACTTTCACCACTAAGGATTGCATTGGAATTATTCCAGAGGCCTGAAGTGTGTGCTTCATATGCACAAGTGAAAGTTTCATATGCTCTTGTATCAGTCTTCTTCCCAGTAAGCTGATTTCCTGTTTTATGCACTATATACGGAATTAAAAATCAGTATCCTTGAAGTTTGAAGGGAAGATAGGCTGTCACTCTTTCCCCAGAAATTTCTTGTCAGACAAAGAACCACAAAATGATGGAGAAAGCCGAAATTTGTCCATTCACTTTTGAGTGTCACTGATACGTAGATCAAGAAATCTCTATAAATTGGATGCTGGGAAGATTTAGATATATCACTCTGTCTTTGGTGAAATAAAAGAGGTTAAAAGTTCAAGTCATAGCCCTAGCTGGAGAAAAGGGTTGGCCAAAACATGGGTGGCTTGTGCAGAATGTGTGATTTTAGCTACTGAGAGAGGAACATAGAGAAAACCTAATAATTAAAGGGAAAACAAAATTATCCATTTTGAAATGTTTGTCCTTTTAAAAAAAATCTGTAGTTAACATTGATAAAATGTCAAATTTGATAAATCACACTTTGTGATTAGCTATTGTAAACCAGATTTTTTTTTTAAATGGTTTGAATTGGGTTCGCAGATCATGGTTTGTACTTACTGTTTTGTCTTGCTGTTTGAACCTTCTTTCAAAAGTACCCCATATCATAGAAATGGGAGTGTCAAGAAAAAAAGAATGAAAGCATACAAGCAGCTTTAAACTGTGCTTTATCTGTGGTATATTTGGAAGCTCAAACCACTTCTGAACTATATATAGTCAGTGTAAATCATTGAGTTTATACTCTCAGGATGTCAGTTTCAGGCCTAATGGAATGTAGTTGTAGCTGTTGTAAAATCCAAATGCAATGTGCCAGCATTGTTTCACCTAGCTCCATTGCTTATGTATTGGAGCTCACCTAGCTTCATAAATACATAAGCAATATTTTCAGTAATAAACTACTTTATTTTGGTAGGTATGGATGGATGACCTTGAATGGAAGTGCTTCACTTTCTTTTGTTGCTGGTGCAGAAGTATTTTTGTGCTAAGGCTCAGAACTACTGGGATTTTTAGAATGTAGGTATGACTATATTCATGCATAAAATATATAATAACTTGTTGCTGTGCCATTCTGCAAAGGTGTATGACCTCACCCTTCATTCCCTTGAGTGTACTTAGCTTGTCATTGCCAGATACAAGATAAAAATTACAAATTTATTTAGGTTCATTCCAATAAATGTCCTCTGTTAAAATCACATGTGATTTGTATTTTAAGACTTTTATGAAACCAAGGGTTTTCATCTCTTTAAACTGTTCAATGTACATTCTGCAGTGGTTGAAGCATTCTTAAGTTTGCCATATTCTCTACATAGACCTGAGGCGTAGGAAATCATTTCAAAGCCAGATCTCTCCTGGAGTTTTGGAGCTGTTCTGATACATGGCTTTGGCTCAGACCCATCTCTACAGCAGTCATTAAATATAATCATGAACACATGAAAACATGACTTTTCTTCAAAGCAAAATAAGAGAGGGCAGCTCGTTGGTGAAATCTTAGAACTTCCTTCTAATTTTCCTTTTGTTTTTACCTGCGGCAGCACTTCTGAAACTCATTTAATTTGCATTCCATTATAATGTAATACAGATTGTTCCTTTTCCATTCCAACTCACTGTGGAATGCCTTTTACATATTACTTTATACTTTTTCTTTGAAAATTTGTTGTTCCAGGTTCTTCTTGACTTCCGTGGTATTGTAACATTTTGTGTTCTGCACGTGCAATGTATTAAGATATGAAAGGGTGGAGAATGCCCCTTAGTTTCTTTTAATACATTCAGTATTTAAATTTAATGGAGCAGTTGTATACCAAAGTTTACTGCAAGTTGAAATAATTCACTGAAGCATGAAGCTATTCACTGTTCATGCTCACTGAAATATTATTAGAATGCTTTATATACAGATTTTCTCAAGCTATTGATAATATTATTCTTATTTTATACCATCCCATAGTCCATTGGGCTCTTGGAATATAGATTGAATACCTTTATTACAGCTTGCAGCTAGCTAGGAAGCATCCTCAAAAGCAAGTCCCACAAAGCTCAGTGGAGATTATTTCCTAATAATTGTGCTCAGAAGAGCATAGTTGAAAGGATTTTAGAAACATTCCCTCTACAGGTAATCTGGGGAAATACTATATATTGGTGACCTCTGACAGCATTTTTGGCTCCCTCAGAAATTTACTGTTCCTAGATTTTTGGAGGGGAAAGTATGACAATTCAGACAGTATAAACCTGGTTTGTGGTGTTGATGGGCCCTCAGTTTTCATATAATGAAACTTGTTTTCAGAGGATTAAGAGTTCTGTGCTGCCACTTGAGCTCTGAGCCTGTGCTTATCTTTGAACTGGATGCTTTATAAATTTGCTGTCTTCTGAATTATGCTACTCTCTAAAACCATGTTGCATGGAATATGTGTGCTGAAGTCACTGAACTAGCTTCTAAAATCCCAGTTATTCTAGAGGCTCATAGATTGGACAGCTAGTGCACTTATCAAAAGGTATTGTATGTATCAAGAGGAGTCTAAGTTAACATGGTGCCTCTTAGCTAGTAGTGCTTCAGGAATCTGAACATAACTAAAAACTGGTTGTTTTAAGTTACTGTTTTCACAGTTTGGAATAGACCAGCTAACACTTTCTGCTTAATTGGAAATTGGAGCATAAGAAAGCCAGTAGTAAGACTAATCTGTCACCTTCTGGCAGCTGTTCATTAATTTATATTTGTGTAACTTTGGCCAGGTCAGTCTGCTTTGTGTACAGAAGCTAAGCTTTCTTATCTTTTTGTTATGGAATGCCTTTCACACAGACAGAATTGTGTTTGCTCAGTACTTCGCATCTGTTTTCACCTACTTCTCTGACTCTCCCTACACAATTCTCATCGTGTGCTTAAGGCTTACCTTATAAAACCCATGAAATGAAAGAGAGTCTGTCTTGCTTATATAGACAAGCAAATCCCTATGTAATGCTTTCTTCTTAAATGAAAATAATCCATCATTAGTGTAGCATGAACTGTGCTTCAGAATATTGCTTCTCCTAATTTCAGAAAGCTCTGATTCCTTTGAATTATTCAAAAGATATGTACTTTATTTATAAATGTATAGTGTTACTTTTATGCACACCCATTCTTCATTGTGGTCTCTGTGCATCACACATACAGGCTCTGTGCACATGCATGGAGCTCATTCAGGAAGATTCCAAAGCTGATTAATTATTATTCAGTGGGAGCCTGGCCCCTAGCTACACCTGGTGTGTGGGAAGGGGCTCCCACCAAGAACTTAGTTCTTCTTCGACGGCCATCGTGTGCCCATCAGGAAGTTCTTCCTCTGCTACTTACTGATACAAACCATTGTTTGTTCCTTTTCAAACCTCCTAGATCCCTTTCATCTTCAGGTTTTTTTCCTCTGTATTTATCTGCTTTGTGTTTATCTGTTTATAAACACTTTCTTTGTGTTTGTCTTTATCTCCATCTCTCCTACAATAGACATATACTATATATATATGTGTGTGTATAATATTGCTAAATATATTAATTTCTGCCTACTTTTCTCACCTCTCAAATGGCATCCTAGCTTCCTTTTCCTGCTTGAGAAAATGGTGCTTAAAACTCCATTCTGCAACTATGTTGAGTATGGCAACAAACTGCCACCTCCCTGTGCTATTTTTTTACTTTTTTTGCCTTGGAGAGACTCCATTATTGACTCTTGCTTCCACTGCCAAGTGTTTACAAAGCAGGCAAGGAAACTCTGGGCAGACAACCTGAAAACAGAACTATGGAGCCACACCCTTCACATGGACAACTCTCCCCAACCATCTACTTTGGGAGCTGCACTCCCAGAACTTCAATGGAGCCCTCCTCTCCTCCTCGAGAAAAGTGCTCCAAAATGGCAAATTCAAAAAGTCATCAGAAAAGACCAAATCTTGGAAAACACCCAGTCTTTCTAAGGACCAAGGTGCTGAAAAATGGGTGAAGAAATGCTGTGACATGCTGCCTCTCTCAGGCCTCCCCTGTATTGAAGACACAGTGCCTGGACAAGAGTTAATCCAATACCTCTCTCTGGCACTGGGACTGGAACAGGAGCCTTTAGCCCAGCTGCCACAACCACAATCTGCCTCATGTCTCAGATGGTGTTGGCCTCTTCTCCACTCAAGTCCTCCACCTGGCCCATAGTCTTGGACTCAATCTATGCCAGGATCCTGGCATGGCAAAAGATCCAGTCTTTGAAGCGGTGTATGATGAGACTACCGATACTATTCACCATATCCTTCCTACCTATCTGCCTTGATGTGGTACATCAGGAGTGGAAGTCTTTTGCATCAGAAGCCTAACCCTTTCCTTGTAGACATGAAAATATGTACAGGGTACAAGAAAAAGATTCAGAATTCCTTTTTTAGAACCCATGCCCAAATTGTCCTCCACTCATTTACTTGGAAACCCTTTGAACCCATGGCTTCTGCTGATCTCTGTCTTTTGCCATTTCAGACAGCTTTTCTTGTGGCTGTCACCTCAACTCGTTGAGCCAGTGATTTATACATCTTCAGGATCGATCCACCCTACCTCACCTTCCACAGAGATAAAGTGGTACTCTGTCTTGATTCTACTTTCCTTTTGAAAGTCTTCTCTACCTTTCATGTCAACAAATCCATTGTTCTTCCAACCTTTTTCCAGTCACCCTCCAACCCAGCTGAGCTAGCCCTTCACTCCTTAGATTTATACAGAGCCCTAGCTTTTATAAAGCCAGGGCACAACCTATTTGTAAGTCATAAAGACTTTTTGTTGCTTGTGGAGGTGCAGTTCCAGACTCATCCATCTCCACTCAAAGACTTGCTAACTGGATATCTTGCACAATCCAACTAGCTTATGATTTTGCCAGACTTCAGCTCATTAGCCCTATCTGCTCATTGTGCTAGATTGATAGTAACCTCCACAGCTATGTACGCAGAGTGTCTCTTGATCTGTGTCAAACATCAACTTGGTTGAACCCATCAACTTTTGTTTGCCACTATCAACTAGATATCCAGGCAAGAGTGGACAGCACCTTTGTGAGAGCTGTCCTCTCTTCTCTTCTACAATGAGTGATACCACCCTCCTCGAAGGGGTAGGCTCACTCAGTCGCCAGTATGTCTGATGTACAAAGAAAGGCAGGTTGCCTAGATGTTAATTGTCAACTCAAGGTTGCTTGAGTTCCTGTTAACGGAGAGTCTTTTGTATTAAGTATGTTATTTTCTTTTTCAGGCTAGTCATTTTACAGTTTTACTTTAAAATAATTGCAACAAAAATGTGGTTTTTTGTGCTTTGTAAAGTATCTTGATTAATATTTTTAAAGTCTATCAAAAAGTGGAGGAATGCTACCATTTTGTGATACCATGGTTGGTTTTTACCATGAACAAAATGAACTTAGAAAAATACAAATAACTGGATCTCTGTCTGATTCATTCTTCTTTTGTTGAAAATAAGTTTAACAAACAGTTGTTGACTGTAGTTATATGTAGCTGCTCTCTTGAACAATTTATCTGGAATATGCAGAAATATTGAAGAAGCAGTGGAACAACTTGGCTTTTTTCATTGTAGCTTTAAACTAGCTAGAGTAGGAAAGCCCCATATTAATTAAGAGAAGATGCATAGGCTCTATGCCAATGCTGAGTACTGCTTCGTATACCCAGATAATATCTTACGTGTTTGTAAGTATGTAATAGTTGGTAGCAGTATCCTTGACAGCACTGTCATTGTGAAAGCTACTTCACCTAGTCCTACACCCATTTAAGTCACCTTAGGACTGCTAGGTCAGCCTCTGTTTTTCTCAAATGTACCCTGTTCCTTGGATTCAAAAAAATCACAGCATTTCTCACAGATGGAGTAGATCTGAAGGGCTAATTCCAATCTGCTTACTACATTGTTGAAATCAGCTCTGTAACAGATTGTTTTCCGGTTGGGAAAAGTAATCGTGTGATTTAGGGTATGTAACAAACATATGATCAGGATTTGTTAGCCTATCAGTCATAAAGTGCAGAAGACAAAGGACAAAGTAAATGGAAATATATAGTTTGTAATATCAAGAATAATTCTAATTATCAAGCATTGTAGACCTAACATGAATAATAATGTTTAAGAATTTAGCTACTGACAAAGTAGTATTGATGTTGATCCTTTAAAGTCAGAAAGCAAACAGCAATTCATCTACTCTATCAGAAAGTTAACACTGTCCTGTGATGTTTAAATCTGAGAGGGGTCCTTGGAAATATTTTTAGTTTTGTGTTTTCTGCACTTCTTAAAAGTAATGTCTTTGTTTCAACTTTCAGATTATAGGTTGCCAAATTAAGAGAGAGCCAGCAGAGGCAACTGAGCGATATACAAGGTGGATCAATAATTTAACACAAGAACAACTTCTTACTCAGGTATTTGGCTATATCTGTTCATCTTAAGGTCTCAGAGAGCTGTTTTCCACCCACTGACTTTTGTGGTAATTAGAAAATGGAAGTGTGGTTGTATAAATCCACCAGGTTGCAAGACATGCAGCAAATGTAGCTATGTTTTATTAAACTGATTATGTAATAGCATTTGAGGGGAAATGGAATAATCAAACAATCAAAATGGCTATGCTTCACATATTTTTGTTCTAAACCATGTGGAAATAATTGAATTTTTAGTCCATGATCATTGTTATTGGTGAAGCACTGGTACTCAGGAGACCTGGGTTCTAATGCTGACTCAGCTATGGAGCTAACTGGGTGACTATGGGCTACTTGCAGACTCTCAGCCCACTCCAACTACACGCGGTTGTTGTGAGGATAAGATTAAGAGGAGGAGGAAGAGAATTTTGTAAGCCACCTTGAGTTTCTTAAAAAGAAAAAAAAGGTGGGAACTCAATAACATTTGGGGTGCTCTATCATATTTCACAAAAAAGGGAACATTTTGATTCGAACTTTTTGTTTTAATTACACAGAGTAGTTAAAAAGTTGATGTAAAAACTAGTGAAAAGAGTAACTGCACATTTGTTAAATTCAGTGCAAAAATAATGGAAGTATAGTGATTAAGTACTGAATATTGGTTGTGCATATCTAAATACATGCCTGTACCCATCTGTAAAGTTCACTAAGTGACTCTTGAACAGTTTTCTGTCTGGTAACTGGTCTCTTCGGTACCTGTGAATGTAGAACAGACATGTGGATGGGCAAACATAACAAATTATAAAGCAATAGGAAAAATGAATATGTATACTCAGTCAAACAATTCCACAAAAGAGTTAATTCTTGCTCTTTTATCAATATACATAAAGAATGAAGATCCTGCAATGTTTCTGTTTCAGTTAGAACATTGTTTAAATGCAAGTTTAAATACAAATAGAATCATTTCAATAATATGATTTGAATGATGGGCATGTGACAATGGATAACCATTAAATGTTCATGATTTGAGGCATGGTAGAAAACAATCTTCCCAAGCTCTGTGGAACTGAGGGAATGTTTCAGCAGTGGCCCATCACCATAGTACCGTATTTTTCTGTCTGAAAGGCGCCCCCATGTATAGGATGCCCCCCACTTTTCTTACTGATCTCCGAGCGAGTAAGCTGCTACCTCACCATGCGCATCTGCCCCCTCGCTGCCTCCCCGCATGCCCGCCCGCGATCGCGCCAGTCTCCCCCCCGGGTGTGCCTGTGCCCACCACTGCCACCTTTCAACTGGCCCATTGAAAAAGTTTGAGGACCCCTGGATTACATGCTCTCCGCAGATCAGCTGACGTCTGTTACATAAGGCTCATGATTGGAGGAAACCGGTTAGCTTGTCTCTGCAATTGGAAGTTTCGCTCGTGAAGCTAGTTTGCAGAGATAAGGTATTGGCAGTTTCGCAACTACAGTTCTCCTCTCCCCCCCCCCCCCCCCGTGTATAAGACGCCCCTCCATTTTTAGGTAAATATTTTAAAGAAAAAGTATCATCTTATATATGGAAAAATGAGGTATGTATCTTTGCCCGTTTTCTCCAACTTCTGCAGAAGGCAACAATGTGATAACGTAATCCATTCTCATTGATCTTACTTCCTGCCTTAAATCAGAAAGGTATTCCCCCATTCCATTCCCCCAGCCTTTATACTTAGGAATTCTCTTTGTCTTGGTGGCTAGATCAGGAACTTGGAATTCTTTATTGCACGTTGTTGCTATTTTTGTTGTCTTTCCTGTGCATTTTCTTCAACCTCCTTTCTCAAATCTGAGCTCAGCCTTCACACGTAAGAATTAAGTGTCTTAATGTGGTATCATTTCATGTATATTTATGTGCGCATGTGAAAGAATGATTTGCCACTATAATTTAGATCGTGACACAGCTTACGTATTGATTCCCATATATAGACAGTGAAAGAAATCAAGTTAACCCCCCCTCCCCAAAAAAAAAGATCAGGCAGGTCTTTGTTGGGAAAGTACCATATTTTGGTGCGCGATGACTGAGTAATTCTGACCTTTGCAGATAAGATTTTTATTTTCCTTTTGGTTTCCCACTAATCCTGTCCAAGACAAGTGTTGCTTAATTGCCCATTCCATCAAATCAACAATGTGTTCTGTAATTTAAACCCTCTTATGTAAAAATTAAGTAAATGAGTAAATTTTGTCTATAAGGCATCTACTCTTGCCTTGAGACATCAGTTTTATATAAGTGACATTTTAACTGATTAATTAGGATTTATTTTGAAGTATTGACATTTTTAAAACTAAGGCAAATTATTTTTAAGTTAGATATAAGATCTGAATTTACATATTTGGCTCAATAGATTGTTTCATTAGGCAGGTGGCCTAATGAAAGAAGACTTTGGCCAAGACAAGCATTGTTACAGAAGAAACCTGTCTGGCTTATAGGAAAATTGATGGGTCTAATGATTGATTTAGTGGTGGAACATGCCTTAAGAGGCACATATTTTGAGTTTAAAGTTTGTGGTATTATGGTCAGGACATTTGTTTTTAATTTTATTGAATTTAAGTCACTCACGAGGAGAATGAATCTATGTTAGAAATTCAGTTTCATTTCTGTATTGTTGTATTACTGTTGGCATATTTGAAAACTTCAGGGTAAGAAAGACAATGCTGGGAGAAATCATGTAACATTTAAAAAAATATGGTAAAATATTGCAAAGCTCCTGTTAAAACTGATCATTTGAATAAAGTATTCAATTTACAAAATACAATCACACATTTACAAAATAAATGTATGTTGTGCATGTGTCATAAGGAGATATTCAGTAAGGAGAGAAGTGGTAGCATACATCTGCATAAATTACTTTGTAACATTTTGGTCTGGAAATGTATACTTAAATGATTTTAAATTTAATCTGTTATCAGATTATTGAGGCAGAACAAAGGTTTGAAAACTGTGATCAGTGTTCTAATTACATTGTTCTAAGGGGCATAAGTGTTAGAAAGAAAGAAAAAGAAAGAAAGGCATACTTGATAAAATGACTTGAAGGGTATCAGATTGGATGTATGACAGTTTTATGAAGCTTTTCACTACTTTAAATGGAAATTTAATGTACAGTGTTGATAGGAATGACCTATGTAAAGTGGATATGCAACCATTTAGTGAAATCCCTTAAAAGATATCAACATTCTTTATGAACTTGCTTATTGTTCAACAAATTGTGCTAGTTACATTAGTTTTGAGACTTCTGTTCATTTGGCCAGAGATGAAGGCAAGAGTAGGTGTTCCCTTCCTAGAGTGTTTCCCCGGCTTCTACCAGTTAACTTAGGTTTCTATAATACTTTGTGGCAGTTAACTTTGACATACATGACTGCTGTGTTGACCTGATTCTGTTTGTTGATGTGGTAGTTAATAGTCATCCTATCTCAGAATCAGTAATCACATGAACAATCAACTGCATACACATCAAAAGTTAACTATATGCAGAAAAAAGGAATCTCTTAGAAATTCTGAGACTGTTTTAAAACACAGGTGTTCAAAAGTTACTTGAAATACTTGCAGGAAAATATACTTTCTGTAGTCTTTTGAAAATCAATGTTATAGCATATTCCTTAAATCCTGTTTGATTACTTCTGGGCTGTGAAAAGTATGAGATGCTCTTGTGCAGACACAGTGCAGTTTGAGAATGATCACAAGTGAAAGGCTGTAGGGTACACATGGCTTCTGTGGTTAGCAGAATGTTAGCCAGGCCCTAGCCCAGGAGGAAACGTGAGTGGTTGTAAGGCATCCGGTATGTGAAAGGAGGAGGAAGTGGTCTGCATCACGCTGCTGAGGAACTGTTGGGCCTCTGCCCTCTCCATGGATGAGCTGGCTTCTCTGATGTGGGTGTATTTAACCTTTACACCAAAACTTGCAGAGCAGCTTTCTGTATGCTCACTTTGAAATATCCTGTCAGTGTGAAATGAAATGCCATGTATGAGTCGTGCTGCTTTAAAAAGGACTAATTATTGAAACAGAAACTTGGTAAGCTAGTGTTGGTGTAGGGTTTTGTTCTTTAAGGGGAATTTTCAGTAGTTGCCCACATTTAAATAACTTCACAGTTATAATACACACGTGATAACAGTTACCCAAAGGAAAATATGCTTGTAAAAACACTTTCAGGATCTGCAGAGAACCTAGATACAAGAAACTATTTTTGCCAGTGGTAGCTCAGTGTACTTACAGGGTTAGCTTCTTCACTGTAACATGTTCAGTTCCTATGAATTCTACAATGTTACAATACCATCTTTAGCAAAAGGATCCCTTCAAAGCCATTCTCAGTGAGGAGCGCTTCTTTTCTTCTCTGAGAGTTACCCTATTTTCTTACATCCTAGGTACATGTGGCTGCATAACAAATGTTGCATTTTCTTTTTCAGGCCTTAATTATGCAGCTTTAGCTTTTTGAGTCTACTCTTTGAGAACCATGCTTTAGATGGGCTCTAGCAGAAGAATAGTGAAGTGATGGTAAGGTTCAGCAGGCAGTATAGTGACTTGTTCCCAATGTTTAAATATTTTAAGTATGTTTTATGCTCATTTGTGGATTATTATGGATTATTATGGGTTTATATGCATTTATAAGCCCTCCAGAGATTTGCAATGTAATTGGACAGGATAAAAAAATACCCAAATAAATAAATAAATAATGGGCTCTAAGCCATGTTGGGTCAGGTTCATCACAAGCTTTCTCCACCTGCACTCTAACCATCTTTCTTCAACAGAAGCACCAGCCATATTAGCTGGAAACCTCTCCAGAGCCCTCTGGAAACCATATTGAGACCTTGAGTATAGATGGGTATAAATGTTTTAAATAAATAGATAAATAAACCATCAGGATCCATCAGTCTCTGCGAGTGGACCATCTTAATAGGTCCCCCTATTGCAGGACCCCCTTCCCCTTACTAGGGGAGAAGAGGCTGAAAGCCTAAACCTCAGAAGAAAGTGATCTGACCATGACAAAGGGAGTTAAAGTTAATTCCTCCACTTCCATACCACCATCTCCCTGTCTAGTGCAAAAAAGGTTAGAGTGTGATCTATTTCATATGTTGGGTTACTGACATGCTGAGATAACCCCATGGTTGTCATGGCAGCTATGGAGTCCTGACCCACCCCAGACAAAGCAGCCTTGTCATGGAGATTGAGTTTTCCTAGAACCATCATTCTGGAGACCCTCAGCACCAGGTCTGAGACTACCTCCGTCATTACTGCATTCTTCATTATATTAATTCAACTGTGTAATTGTGACACTGGTGGTTTAACTTCTTCCTAAATAGGGTCAAATCTGAGAAACTGTGACTGGACCCAGGCCCCTGACACACTATTGGAAAGCCTTGGCTATTGGGTGGTATAAAAACAGCACAGCACAGCCTGTTCCTAAAGCCTGTTTAAGCCTATTTGTAATTAATATTTATTTTATTTTTTTATTAAAACATTTTTATGCCGCCCCATTCGCCGAAGTCTCACTGGTTTATAGAAGATTCACTTGAAATTTCCTAGTGATCTTTCTTCCACCTTATCTACTACTGCATGAATGACTAAATAGTGATCAGTGTTGTGACATGCAAGAAGAACTGTTCAGTCTGCTGTCCTTACACAGTTGTGGGAATGAGTGTGGAAGGCTGTCTGGATGCAATTCCAGGAATTACTCTGTTGATGATGCACTCATCATCATCATCAGTTCTGTCTTACCCAGTAGCCTTAATTCTCTTGTAATGTATAACAGCTCATAAAACAATACAATATAATACAATTTAAAATTCCACAAATGCAAAAATTTAAAAAACAAACATACAGTTAAATCAATTTATGATAAAGGGTGGACCTATAAAACACAGGGATGGTTACCCCACTCAAACCCTTGGGTGTAGTAACCTTGGGTATCTTTAAATGCCTCATCATAGAGGGATGTCTTAACTTAGTGTCAGGACTGGCACTAGGTGGGTACATCAGGTTGGATGGCAGATGCTATTCCCATATCTCAAAGGTTGATTACTTTGATTTATGCTTTTTGTATCCTGTAGAGCTTAAATCAAAGATGGTGTTTCTAAGATTTCATCTAAATGTATGGCAGAGGGAGCAGGGTAGGAGAGACCTGCTCATAACAATACTGATGAGAACTCGCTCCAGAACTGTGGATGCCCTCACTCATCAGTTTCATGTAGATGTTAAATAGCATGGAAGACAGAACAGACTGCTGGAGAACTCCATACTGGAAAGTCCATGAATTTGAACAGTATCTCCCAAGTACCACTTTCTGGAGCTGGACCACTGCATCCCTCTACCATTCTTAGTTCAGACATTTGTCCAAGACGGATACCATGGTTGATGGTATTGAAAGCTGCTAGGAGATCCAGGATTGTCAACACTCTCTTTCTTTCTCAACATAGGATATAGGGCAACTGAAGCTGTTTCTGTTGCAAATCTTGGTCTGAATCCTGACTGAAGTGGATCCAGCTAATCAGTGTTATCTAAGAGTACCTGGAGATGGTTGGCCACCACTGGCTCAGGAACACTGGGAAAGAAGCATTAGCTGCTGGCTTAAAGTTAAGATATTTGGATCCAGGGAGGACTTCTTCAGGCATGGTCTCACTACTGCCTCTTAGGTAGCATGGGACTACTTCCTTTCATAAGGAGCAGTTGACTAACTTCTTGGCCCAGATGGTTCTTCCTCCTCTGATGGCTTTTTATAATCCAGGAAGGGTAAGAATCATGCAAGAAAGTGGTTGCACTAAGCTGACCAAGCACCTAGTCAACATCCTGAAGTGGTACTGACTGCAGCTGATTTAATAAAACTGGACCAGGCTGTTATTTATTTAACTCTTTTATATACTGTTGCAATAGCCTCATGGCTCTCTGGATGGTTTACACAATAAAACCATAACAAACATAAAACTGCATAAATAAAACAGATAAAAATCAGTACAAATAAATAATAAATCAAAATAACATCCCCATCACAGCAGGGATACCACATTATTATAATTATTACATAATAAAATAATTATTTTATTATGGGGATAATAATAGAATAATTTATCCCCATCATAATAAATAACAGAATTGGAAAAAAATAAAACCCACAATTAAAAGTACCAAATTTACTAATTAAATTTCCAATAGAATTTTTAAATAATCAACCTAAAGCAACAGTAAAAAGGCTCTGTAACTATAAATGTCTTGACCTGGTGCTGTACTCTGGGAACCTCTCCCAATACAATTATAACTGTGGAGTCCAGGTCCTAGCAGATGCAAGATATTTTTTCCTGGAGGTATAATATAGTGGACCTCAGATAAATCTAGGATATCCTCAGGGCTAGAACGTAATAGGCCATAGATGATTATACGGAGCTCCTGTATGTGGCAAAAATATTTGCTTTTTTTGTACTTGCATTTGTTTTTCTTTTCTTTTTTTAGCAAACCTAACCAAGCAAAAATACAAAACAGCAAAAAATGCATAGCCACACACTAACAATCAAACATATATTGAATTGGTCTTGAAAGTATTACTAATTTTTATGAGAGTGCATGTACACCCCCCCCCCCCCAATAATATTGTTCCTGTTCCAGATTCCTAATATAGGTTGAGGTAGTTTGACTAAATGTTGGAATCAGTATTAAGACAAAGCTGTTGTTGGTAGTGTATTCTTTCATAGACTGCCACTGTTGTGAGGCCTTTGGTCCATTGTGTAGTTGAGAGAGATGATTTGCCTTTCCATCCCTGTGGCATGAGTCTCTTAACCACTACAAGGTCTTGTACAGGCTGCCTGTGGTGGCAAGAGCATAGCTTCCAGGATGTGGGAATGTAATTTAGCATTAGGTTGATACTTTTAAACAATGACCTATTTAGGACAGAGTAGAAGTGTCTCTCTGGAAGGGGGCCACCACTGGGCATGTCCACATCATGTGCACCAGTGATGCTTCTGCCATCTCATGTTGCCAACATTTATTAGAAGATGATAGGGTTTTTTTTGTTTTTTGAAACAGGTCTGAGTTGTAGTATCTTCCAAATTTTCCTGTTTGGGGAATTATTTGGTACCCTGAGAGGATTTTGTATTTTTAGTAGAAAATAATAGATATATCCTACATTTGATGTTTATAATGTAACAGTGATTAGTCTGTTTCTGGAAAGGTTGCCATCTGCCCTGTCTATCTTGCATTTTATCAATATTTCTTTAAGTGAACATTTCAAGCTTTCTTAATATGGTCATTAATGTTGTATTCTTCATGTTAAAACCACAAGACAGCATTTGTACTGCTCAGATACATTGCTACTTAGTTTTTTGTCACAGAGGGACGTGGGCTTGCTTATTGTAGACTTTGCTTTCATTGCATATTCTCCTTTTTGCTCTTGGTCCTTGATAGTAAAATTTGCAGATTTTTCTTAGGCCTAGTGCTTGGGCTCTTCTGGCCCAAATACAAATAGAAATGGAGAACTATTCAATTAATTTTCTTCTTTTTTGAACTTACACAGTACTGCAAGAAAACTAATATATCATTGTCTCACCACAGGGCAGCCACAGAGTCACCACGAACCAACTTACAGTATAGAATGCAGAGGCTACAGTCTTTGCTAATGATTGTGTGTTCTTTCTTGTTATTGTATTGAGCCTTTTTAAGACATAACATTGGTTTCTTCTTTGAATCCTAAGATCTTTATACCAGCACTTTTAAGACCAGTAATGGCATCTGTTGCCACCCATAGGACAGGTTTTAGAGATAGTCCCATGAATGCATTTACATTAAGAACTAATGCGGATATCATATTTCAATTAATCATTGTTAAGAAGTTGAGAGTATGTAACAGGCTCACAGAACCCCTTCTGGTCCCTTCAAAGTTAGTCTGTATTACTTTTGCAGTCTGCTTAACACTTACTGTGGCTAATTTTAAATGAGAAATTGAAGCTGATTGCAAATTCTGGTTTAAAGCAAGATGTGGTTAACATTAACCTCAGTGCAAATTTAACAACTACATTATGGTTAAAGCTGAAAAAGGAAGGAAGTGCATGAAGCCTCTAGGGTGTTCCTGCAAGCGGGGGGGGGGGGGGGGGGGGGGGGAACATATCTTCATGATGTTGAAAAGAGCATGTTGAAATTTTCAGAGGGGTAGCCATGTTAGTTTTTTTTTGTTTTACAGATAAACACAGTCTTACAGTTACCACTGTTGATTAAACTGTTGATTAAAAAGATCAACCGTTTTTAATAACATAAAATGTTGCAAATGGATCCCCTTCAGATCTGTGTATCTCATTAAGCGAATTCTAGGTCATGGATGCTTAAGTTATCAAAATGTATTATGTACAATTGTGTGGAATGCACCCTCACTGCTAAGAAAACCCAAGCTGGAGCAGACCAAGGGTCTCTCTACTCACTCATCAGTTGCTCATCAAGGAAGATATGAGTGCAATGGCACCCTCCCTTTCATGTTTCCCAGTTTCTGATACTGGAAGTAGAATATAGCCATAAGGGCTACTAGCCAATGATAATCTTATTCTCATTTTTTTCATTCCTCATTTAAAGCTGACAAAATAGGTGGCCATCACTAACTCTTCTGAAAGTGCCTTCCATAATTAACTAGGTGCTGTGTGAAGATGTACTTTTATCTCTCCTGAATCTTTCACCAGTCAGCTTCATGGGATGATCCTGGGTTCTAGTGTTATGACACAGGAAGAATTTTTCCCCAGACTTTCTGCATACTATGCAAATTGTTGTGGTCCTCCATTGTGTTTCCTGTTTCTCATATATTTTCTAAGTTAAACAATCTCAGCTGGTATAACCTTTCCTCACAGGGCAGTTTTCCCAGCCCTTTGATCATCTTAGCCTTTTTTGTGCTTTTTCTTACCATACAATATCATTTTTTGATGTGGTGACTTAGACCTGTACCTGGATTTCTAAGTGTGGTTGCACCATAGATTCTAGAAATGGAATCTGATGTCTCAAGTTTTATTTTCAAGACCCTTTCTAATTATACATAACAAGAAATATACCTTTTTTCACAGCAGCTGCAAACAATATTTTTATTGTGTTTTCTACCACAACCCCAAGATAGCTTGGTCAATCACTGCTAGCTCACATCTCATCAGCTTATGATTGAAGTTGGTATTTTTTGCCTCAGATTGTGCTACATTATGCTTGCTTGCACTGACCTGTATTTGCCATTTTGATTTCCATTTTTCCAGTTTGGAGAGATCCTTCTGGAGCTCCTCAAAATTCCTTTTTGTTTTAAGAACTCTAGTTTGGTATCACCAGAAAGTTTGGCCACTCCATTTCTTACTCCTAACTTCAGATTATTTCTGAACAGACAGAAAAGCATTGGTCCCAATACAAATCCCTGTGGAATCTAACTGTTAAAATCCTTCCATCTGGAGAATTTACTGTTTATTCTTATTCTAAACTTACTATTCTTCTGCACTGAACCATAACAACCTTTTATTTTATTCTGTAACTGCTAAGTTTTCTTAGGAGTCTTTGGTGAGGAACCTTGTCAAAACCTTTTAGGAGTCTTAAGTAAACAGTGTCTACTAGATCACACCTTTCATGTTCATTAACACTCTTTAAAAATGCTAAAAGTGAGACAGGACTTAACTTTGTGGATGATGCTTTTGAATAGGGCTTGGAAGCTTCATCTTTTGCCGCCACTGTTTGCTTCAGTTCTTCAGACTCCTCTCTTTGAAAGCCTTAGTTCAGGCACATGTTGTGATGAAGACTGGTGAAATGAGTTTATTCAGCTTCTTTGCAATCATCTTATTCTCCTTTAGTACTCTTTCAGATCCATTGTCATCTAGTTGATCAACTGTCTTCTTAGCTGATTTTCTGCTTTTGATATATTTAAATAGTGCTTTATTATTGGCCTTAATGTTGTTGTTATTGGCCTTAATGTGATCCTCAAAATGGTTTTTGAACTTCTCATTGTGCCATTTCATTTCTATTGATGTTTCTGGATTCCAGCCTTCTACTTAGGACCTCATGACTACATTTCTTCATGATATTGTTACCAACATGAGTCAAGACCACTGACTCCACTTCAGCATTAGCTACAAAGCAATCTAGACGGCATGTGATATCAGGACCCTCTGTATCAGGCAGTGAAATTATTTTGTGGTCTACATGCTCATCACAAACCCACCTGCTTATGTGCCTGATGATTCAATCCTTCACTGCAACAAGACCTCTGGAGGTACATTCTTGATGTTATTGTTATTTAGTTGAAAGTAGTGCCCAACCCATGACAACCCCATGGACAACATTCCTCCAGGCTCTCCTGTCCTCCACCATCCCTCGGAGTCCACTCAAGCCCACAGTCATTACCCCAGTGACTCCATCTAGCCCCCTCATCCTCTGCCATCTGCTTTGCCTTTTGCCGGCAATCATTCTCAGCATCAGGATCTTCCCCAGTGAGTTCTTCCTTCTCATTAGGTGGCCAAAGTATTTGAGTTTCATCTTCACACGCATCAAGAGGCTCTTTAGGTCCTCTTCACTTTCTGCCATTAGAGAGGTATTGTCTGCATATCTGAGGTTGTTGTTATTTCTCCTGGCAATCTTAATTCCAACTGGTGATTCATCTAGCCTGGCCTTTTGCATGATGTGCACTGCATATAAGTTAAATAGACAGGGGGACAATATACAGCCTTGCTGTACTTGTTTTCCAATTTTGAGCCAATCAGTCCAGTTCCCACTGTTGCTTCTTGACCCTCATACAGGTTTCTCAAGAAACAAAGAAGATGGTCTGGTACGCCCATCTCTTTAAGAACTTGCCACAATTGGTTGTGATACACACAATCAAAGGCTTTAGCATAATCAATGAAGCAGAAGTAGATGTTTTTCTGCAACTCCCTAGCTTTCTCCATGATCTAGCATATGTTGGCAATTTGATCTCTAGTTCCTCTGCCTCTTCAAAATCCTGCCTGTCCTTCTGGTAGTTCTCAGTCCACACACTGCTGGAGCCTAGCTTGTAGGATTTTGAACATAACTTTGCTAGCATGTGAAATGAGCGCAATGGTATGGTAGTTACATTCTTGATAGCAGATGATATTTACTCATCTTCTGAGGAATTGGTTCCTCCTCCTCAGAATAACATCTTTCTTCATCCTTCTGCTGTCATACTGCATGACAGCAGATAACCTGTCACTCAGGGATTGTGACACTGCTACTGATTCTAGTATCTCTGTGCCTCTCTTAGCTTCTCTAGGTCAGCAATCTTGGTTCAGGACAGTGAATGTGTTCTCTGAACACCAGGAGCTCATTATACTGAGAACACACCCATGAGTCCTGTCCAGCTAGCAAATAGTCATACAGTACATGTGGCACTCAGTGCAATACATTACTTATTTTGTAGTTGCTGTTATCTGGTTTCTTTGCCTGGAAAACTTAAGTTGTTTATGAAGAGAGGCTGGAGAATTTAAGTATTTATATATATTTACAGTTATTCATTTACAGTTGCTTACTCTGAGAAGGAAGGGGCAAATCAATTCCCTTGGTTGTGGAATTCACACAGGTGCTTAATTTGCTAGTGAGCTGATGCTTTGTCACTGGGGCTGCTCAAGTTCATTGCCAGCATGGATAGACAGAGCAATCCTATGGTCTTTGTGTGAATTTTCCGGGAATTATAGGATGTCTCAAATACCTACTCCGACAGCAATCTGACTTAGGAAAGAGGGGTTGGGGAGTTGACTTTCTCCCCTAGGAACTGGCATCAATCTGACTCTGTTAATGTTGGAAGTTGCCATCCTAGTAAGGTATTCAAGGTTGATTCTGTGAGCTGAATCTTGGAATCTTGTAGATATAGTTGAACTCTGGATTATTTAAATTACAATTACAATTACAAATATGCAGGCTTTATGTCATGTCCAATGCTTGATTGGGCTATGGAATTTACATGATATGCATCATGGCAAATTATGGGTTAATCAGCCCACAATTTAACGCTTTCAAATCAAGCTGGGTCTCTGAGCCTGTTTTCACAACATTGTGAAGACCCAGTAAGAGAACCCATGGTCCCATGATTCAACTATTGTGTTATTTCATTTCATTTTTATCACCTAATAACCAAAGCTTTCTGGGCAGTTTTTCACACTCCCCTAAAAACAATGCAATAAATTATCATAAAATCTCTTCAGAATACAAATATTTCAAAACAAAAACAGATAAAACAACATATGGAATGTAGCCATGTAAAAAACATCTGAGGTGGGTAATTGCATCTGGCCCTTGAATATCCAGAGACATCTTTAAAGCCCTTGGCATGAAGGCCCATCTTAACCTGGCACGAACATGTTGACAAGATTGGCATTTGGCAGACCTCAGTGAGGCGTTCATTACACAGATGGGGAGCCCTCCATCTTGTTGCTGCTCTCTAAGCCTTCCTTGGAGGAAGGCCCCAGATTTTGAATGTAGTGCCTGAGTATAGGCTGGGAGAGGCGCTCTTTTGCATATTGTGTCCCTGAGCCGTACAAGGCTTAATAAGTTAAAACCAGCACACTGTATGGGTCTCCGAATCATTCAGGCAGCCAGTGCAAGTGAACCAGTACTGGTCCAGTATGTTCAAACCGTCTCGTCCCATTCCCCCCCCCCTTTTTTTTGACATCAGGCTAAAACCTTTTTATTTTCCCAATGTTTTAAGACTTGATTGTTTTAATATGGGGTTTTATTGTTGATTAGAAAGTTTTGAGTAAGATGCTGTGTTTTATCCTATTTTGTCTTACTGGTAAACCATCCCAAGACCACAGTAAGGGATGGTCTAAAAAGTTTTAAATAAATAAAATATCAATCTGTCACATTTTGTACAAACTGCACCTTCTGAAGAGTCTTCAGGGGCACCCCCACATAGGGTGCATTGCAGTAATTATTTCAGAGATTACCAGAGCATAGATTCCTGAACCAGGTTACTATGCCTGTTTAGACAGGGGGTAGCTAGACCACCAGCCAAGCTAGTACTAGCCTCCTGAGCATCAAGTGACAAAGATGGATCAAGGATAACTCCCAAGTTATAAATCTTGTCTTTCAAATGGAATGAACATCATCTAGAATAGATTTGAACTCCATCCAATCAGAGGAGCCACCCACTGGAACATCTCAGTTTCCCAGACATCAAGAACCAGAACTTGAACTCTGGGTTGTTGTGTGCAAACCGCTGTCAGAAAGCTGAGGAGAATAGCAACGTGATAAAGTGGGTGTGAGGAATCTGTAACCCTTTGCCTGGACCACAGCCCTGCATTTAAGGAATATCAGGAACTTTCAGTGCACAGGAGTGGTCATTGTGATGTCAGTTGTTAGTAAACTGATTGTGCCCTTTAGTCATCTTCCATATTTAAAAACTCCAACCTGAAAAATAGAATCATGTGTCAGTTTAAAAAAAATAAATCACAATTTGTGGGTATTTTCCTAGTTAACAAATATTGCATGGCATACAAAAATAGCTTTTTCCTGGTTTAGAAATATTGTCAAGCTTATCAGGCCATTTGAGCAAAGCTGCATCTTCTACTTTCCAATTCTGTAGTATTTTAAAAGTCTGCTGCCAGAGCAAAACAGGATCCTAATTGAAGTTTGCCTTGGATCACATACGTAGTCCAGTGAAAACATTTGGAGGGGAGGGTTGGAGTGAGTTGGAGAAAGCTTTTCATTATAAAATTATTCATAAATCTGCCCAGCAGATGTTGGCAATTGTGAAAGGGAACAGAGGCCATTCTGTGGTCAGCCAGCATGCTTCATTTCACGTGGGCAGATCAAGGCTCAAGGCAGCAACTATTTCCTCTTAGCACGCTGTGTGACAGTGTGAGCAGCCTGTGTGGGCAATACCCCACTTAACTCATACAAAGTCACTTTTGTAATTCATCTGTTTTTTGTTACTAGGTAGGAAAGGTCTAGAGTTACAGTTTCATTGTCTACTGTTTAATAAAAATAGAGCCCCACAAGCATAGGTAATCCTGTATTTGAAGGTTGCTTTTCTAGATTTGTATGTAGATATTATAATTGGATCTACGAGTTTAATATTCCTTGTTGTAAATACAACCAGAATTTAAATATTAATATCTCAGTCCTATTCAGAGGCAATCTCCACTGATTTCAATGGGATGCTTCAGTAACAGGTGAAGTATTGGAATAAATGGGAACATGCTGGTGGGTTGTAAGCCTTTCTCCTGTCTAAACCTGCATAAGATTGAAGCTTCAAACACTTATAAGTGAAATGGTAAAGCTGCAAGGATTGTAACACTGTGAGACAACCCCCTGCTTGCTCGTAGCATTAGGAAATGAACAGGTATAGTGTGTACTAAGAAGACTGTATTTGTAACCCATCTTGGTAATAATTCCACCAGTGTTCATGGACTGATTTGCATAACATAAAGTGTTTGTTTTTGTTAGATCCAGGATGGAAGGGTTTTGATTATAGAAGGTGGCTGTACCTGCTTTTTTTGAGGGGGGTTTCCCTTTTTCCAGCCCATTCAGCAAGATTTCCTGCCCCTACACCCTGCTTCTAACCTATATTTTCAGGCATCTAGGGGGAACTCCTTCAGGGAACTGGGGTGGGGAGGTCTTCTTTCACCATTGCAGGTGCACAAACCTAAATCTGAATCAAACCCTTGCCTGTTGGCAGTTGTGCTGAGGAGAAACTCAAGGCCAGTTCAGACATACAGAAAAAGCATATGGTAGAGTCCTCTTGGATTGCATAATTTGTTTATAGCTGATGTTATGTTTGAATCCTCCATGCAAAATCCCTTATCTAAAAGTATGGAAAAAATTAGGATGGCACTTTCTATCTAGTACAATGGTTTTGTTTTGTTTTTTGTTCTTGCTATAGAGCCCTGCATGTGATTCACCCCATCTTCTGAGGTGGACAGTTCAGGAAGGGGTGTTCCACATGTGTGACTCAAGGTGGGTGCAGGCCTAGCCAGATATTTCCTGAAGCTGTTCTGGTCAGTGATTCAAAAGTGTTCTGTTATCTCTTCTTTGTATCATTCAACAGCTTTACAAATTATTTCAGGCTTTCAGCTTGTCTTTTGCTTGTACTGGATTGGTGGAATGGGGGGACGAAAAAGCAATAAAAGACAGAAATGTTTCCACTCTTTTCCAACAGATTTTTTTTATCCGCCATCAAGTCAACCTATGGGCACCATATTTTATTTTTATTTATTTTATTTTTCCGATTTATATCCTGCCTTTTTCCTACAAAGGGCTCAAGAGAGCTTACATCTCCTCCTCCATCTTATCCCCACAACAACAACCCTGTGAGGTAGGTTGGGCTGAGAGTCTGTGACTGGCCCAAAGTCACCCAGTTGGCTCCATGGCCGAGCGGGGAATAGAACCCAGATCCTCTGAGTCCCAGTCCCATGCTCTTAACCACTACACCACTATCCTCCGAAGTATCTTGTCCTTGACAACCCTGCTCAACTCATGTAAATTCAAGGCTATGGCTTCTTTTATGGTGTTAATCTAGCTCATATTCCTCATCTTCTGCCTTCAACTTTCCCTAGTATGATTGTCTGCTTCATTCAGTCTTGCGTTCTCATGATGTGCCTGAAATATGACATCTTCAGTTTTGTCCTGTTTGTTTCTATGGACTGGATTTGATCTAGGACCCACTTGTTTGCCCTTTTGGTCCAGGGTATTCACAAAGCTTTCCTACAGCAGCTTGTTTTGAAGATATTTCCAACAGATGCATGACTTCTAACCTTAAGCATAGTAGAAGCATTGGCTTGGATTCTATATATGCTTTTTACATTGCTGGCTGCATTTGCTATTGGTATTTGGTTTTAGTGACAGTGAACACACAATTTCAGCAGTGATGACAAATTGCCAGAGTTATTATGGTTTTGCTCTCCTGTCAGGCACAACTGCTTATCATGTAATTCCCTAGGTAAACAGACAAAAGCATGTGCCAAGATGCAGATTTCTACCAGCTTAAGAGAAATATTTTGGGTATTTGCCCATGTTCTACAAGTACAACAGTGCTCCTAATGCTCATTAGCTAAACAGATGCAAAACTTGGTGATCTGGTCCTCTTTTCTCAGATTGCTCCTGCTTTTGTGGTCTACAAGGCTGATTATTGCTGTTCAACTATCATGCTTTTTCCAGGATCTTTGTGTTACACTGAGAACACATGATTCTGCCTTGCTTCAGTGATCCTAAGCTCAGGGTCTCTCAGGTCACGAAGTAAGTATTATTGGAACAGCATCCATGCCTCTCTCATTATTTTTTAAAAGAAGTAAAGTTGGTTGTTTTCAGGCCTTGATTGCAAAGGAAACTTTGCTACTGTAAAAGCCTTGTTTATGTTAAAGGTTAAAAAATGGAGAAGTTAAGAAATAACAGTTGCAATAACAAGCTGAGCATATATTCTCTAAGTTAATATTCTGATTTGGCTGTTGCCATAACTGGCCTTGACTATAGAACAGGGGTGTTAGCTTAACATCACATTGTAATTTGATAAATGGATGATATCCCACTCAAGTAGTACATGTGGGAGTAAATGTCTTTGTTTATGAAATGGTGATACAGTGAGATGAAATGGCTTGGAGTACTGTAGACATGAACTGCTGCACTTTAAGAACTGCTGCTGGCTGCCTTCCGCCTTTTCAGCAATCTTCACTGACCTCAGTTAAGCACATCAGTGCAGAATGGAATCATCTAGCCTTAGTAATCCAGCAGCTTCCTGGCACATATAAGCAGGCCATCCAATGGGTTGTGGGCTGCTCCCAAATCGAGGAGCACCAAAGGGCATGTGCTCTATTGGTCTGCCTTCTCAAGATGCTAAAAGGATGAAGGTGCGTTTTTATTTTTACATACCTGGAACTGTGCTATGGCAGGAGGCTATGGGGCCAAGTGTGGAATGACTCATCCAGTGTAGTGATGGACAGAGAAAATATGGCACTGGGAAGAGGGCTGGCCAGGTGAGGAGCTAAAGACTGAGTTGTGTTCTGGTCCTTCTTCCACCTGCAGGCTTGATGGTTGCTATGTCAGCTTGGTTTCAGGCCTCCAGATGCTGCTTTAAATGGCAGAGTTGTGCAGAACGGAATCTTTCTCCAGGTGCGCTATCTGTCTGACAACCAGTTTGGAGTGCTTGCTCCTTATGTTGGGCCAGCAAGACATATTGGAGATTTTGGTGGTATACTGCCCATCCTGCAATCCATCAGTCTCCCTAGGATCACCCAATACCTGTTACATACTGGCCCCATGGATATCTTACAACCATCTGAGGCCTGCTGCAATATATTCACTGGACACTTCCAAGAGAAATTTCTTGCATCCACCAGGACTTAGACTACAGGGTTAACGCAATTGACTCTGTTGAGATACTTTTTTGAGTATGCCCAGTTCTATTGAATGAGTTTCAGTTGGTACAGCTCAAGGATTTTGGCAAGGTGCCTGGCCAGGTTTGTGCAACTACCTCTGTACTGGTTCTTTGTCCCTTCCTGGTTTTTAAAAGCTAGCAATAAAGGAACAATCAGCTGAGCCAGAGGAGTGACTGATTAATGCCTCCTGAAAGAGGCTAGAGTGAGAGCACTTTTGAAGAAATCCTCACTTGACCTCGAAGACCTTAGTAACTTTAGGTGGATAGCAAATGTTCCTTTCCTGGGCAAGATTCTTTATTGGGTGGTAGCCTGTCAACTCCATGTTTTAACCTATATAGTCACATGGTTTGGGACCACAATACTTGGCAGATTACCTCTCCCAACTGCAATCTCCCTGGACATTTTTGTTAACACTTGGGACCTTCCCCTATGTCCTTCCTCTTAGCTCTGAGGGATACTCAAAAGGGCAGGCACAAGAGGGAGGGCTTTTTTAGTGGTAGTGCCCATTTATGGAATGGCCTTCATACTGTGGATTGCCTCATGCAAATCATGTCATCTTATTCAGGGACTTGGGAGGATTGCCCATTCTAGGCTTACATGATCATTCCTTACTTTGCATTTTTACCTGCTTTTTATGTTTTGTTTGATAAGATTTTATGGTCTTTATGGTATTGTTTTTATGTACTGTTGTAAACCTCCCAGTGAACTTAAGCTATGGGATGGTACAGAAATTAAATGAATGCATTAATAAATACAATAATCAATGAAGTAAATTAATGACCAGAATGAGAAGTTGATTCAGCCTCTGTGTGCTATTGTATTGATAGTGATATGTAGGATTCAGTTCACAAGCATAGAAATCAGTATGTTTCTAACTAGCCTTGCTGAACTAGTTAGTTTTATCAAGAAAAATCATATGAAATAACAAAAGGTTGAAAATGAAGTATATAAACATTCAAAGGTGTCAGAAATGTGGAGGAGGCAGAAGAAACTCAGCTACTCCAAAGCATGCTGTTCTAAGATCTTTTTAAAGCAAAGTCAGATCATGTCAAACTGTATTTTGAGGGTGCTTTGAAAACCAGTTTTGCTGAAATATTATTTCAAGTACACTTATAGAAGCTTACATATGCTACGTGGAACCTTTCAGTCATTCTTGAAGAAGGGACTGATCACTCCTCTACCCTCATACTAGTACCAGAAAACACCTGAAACTTTATTCTCCCATCCCAAGTTTCAAATGCAGTGGTCTCTGTGAAACATGTTGAAGGCCCTTGAGTATATGAGAACAGTTGTACAATTTGCTGGATTGGGGCTATGAATGCAATTCAGGCAGTAGACTTTATACTGGCATCTTCATATTTTCTTTAAATTGGCCATCACAAGTCATTATTTGGGATCATTATTCTTGCTCAATGAATCAATGTTTTTTTTTCCAATTTTACTTGCAAGTGTTCAAGATTAGTTTGGGAATTTCCCGAATAAATATGTGCATTATGAGAACTCATCTTCAGAAGCAAATGGATCTAACAATGTTTTTCAGCTTATTGATGAGGGAAAGGATAACATTAGGAGTGCTATCCTTTATTTACAGCATTTTTTCTATATTGTAGTGATTACAGCTTGATTTAGAATTGCTGTCATACTTAAGAACTTTCTCAGCAAGTGTTTATTTCTTCTGTGTTTCACTCCCAGAGAGGGGACACCACAGTTGTGAGGACTTGTTTTCCTGACTATACATTTTCATAATTCTGGCTACTTCGTTAAGATTTTCCTTTTCAGGGTACCTTATAGGAAGCATTGTTTTTGTTGTTCCAGAGAAAGTCTGGTTAATTTTAGTTTGGGTGGAAGATTGTGTTTTGAAATGTCATACTGTGTTTTATCTGACCGTGTCTATTGAGAGTGTGCCAAATGTTGATAGTCATCACATTGATCCAGTTCTCATGATCTCTGGGGCTGTTTGTTCAAGCCATAGTATGTGTGTGTGCCTTTCCTGGATGTAGCTTGTCATGTCATCTGAACTGAGGTGACATGGCTTATTTGAGGGGAAAATAATCCGCAGGGAACCCATGACGTGTTAGTTGAAGGCAATTTCCCCCTCAAACAAGCCATGTGTCCTGGGTCCAGATGACATGACAAGCTGTGCCCTATGCCCGGGTGGGTAAAGACATGCTGCAGCATAAACAAGCCAGTGGGGGTTGCTTAAGCAGTGGTGACTATGTGTGTTGGGCCATTACTTGGGTTCACACAACACAATAGCACATACTCAAGGGCTGTATGAGTATGTGTGTTGTTCTTTAATTGTAGGCAGTTGTTGAAATGAGAGTGTTCACGTTGTCTGAACCCAGCTGCAGTTATGGGCTATGGTTTGTTAACAATGAACAATCCACAGTTCACAGCCCAATTACAAACTGTAGGATGTTGTTATCGCTAGGTTTAGATAAAAGCAACCCATGTTTTAGCAACAGCCCGTGATTCCATCACAACCCGCACTCAAACCATACTCAACCCTTGAGTGTGAGTTACCATGTTGTGTGAACTTATTGTGTATTTTCAGTAGAAAAACAGATACATGTTTTTGTAAATGGCAAATGTGCTTGTTTAATTTTTTTATAGTAAAGTTGGTCAACAGAGGCCAGTAACCTTTATATACAAGTAAAAGTTGCGTAGAACCAGTGAACTGACCAGTGATACGCATGTTTGCAATAAAGGGCTTAAAGAACTAGCCTAGGCTCTGAGATTAGTCTTTGAGGTTAGTCTCTTTGGTTCACCTAAGCATCATCATAGGCCTTTTCAGTGATGGCTTCTCTGATTTGGACTTCTTCCCCATGAGTCATGGTATGGCCCCTCATCAGTGAAAACATTTTTAAACATTCCATGTGGCTTATAGGGCTGCATGTTTTGGTTACTGTTGTTTGGTTGTTCATTTTACTGGATTTGTTTTATTGTTTGGTATATTGGATTAATTGCTGTAAATCACCCTGTGAGGATTTTACCCTAAAATGTAGGATTATAAATCTAGTAAATAAAAATAAACAAACATAGATGCAATCTGAAACTCAAGAATAGTGACATCACAATCTACCCTTTGTTTATAGCATCCCTGATGACAAAGCAAATGCACCACAATGCAGTTTTTTAATCATCTGCTCACCCAGTCTATAGAACTATAAGAAATAGCAAAATCATATAATTTCATATTTTAATAACTTTTCTTAACAAGTGTGGAAGTCAAGCGAGGAAGAACAGAGATAATATTTTTTCAACTGTCTAGGAAACATATCAATTCAAACCAGGCTAGAGGATGATAGCCACCTGTTTTATACACTGATTTTTTGTAATATTTCAAATCAAAGGGCTAAATGTTTTGCTTTTCTTACTTCTGGAAACAACTTCAATGAGTCATAGGGTTGCTATCAAAGAAGAAACAAAACTCATATCTGTATTAAAAACTTAGAGCAGTTCTACACTGTTGCCTTTTTCTTCATCCTGGAGCTAGTTAGAAAATGCAAATGCCAACTGTTACAGAGTTTGAATTATATTGAAATTCTTGCTATTAAAGAATAACAACAACAGTAAAACTAACAACAACAAAATAACTATTTATTTGTCTTGGCTTTATTTGGAACAATACTGGAAGTTTAAATTGCAAGGTTCTGCTAGTTTCTGCTTCCTATACTGTCCTATTCAGTGCTATGAGTCACACATAGCTATATGGTTTCATAGCATGCCTGTGGGGTTTTGGAAAGTTTGTATTATGCTATTTTAGTCTATGGTCACTGGTAGACCAAATTAGAATGCAGGTCTCTTTCAGAAGTGACAATTGAATGTGTAGGTTGGGATTGGGGCTTGCTGTTGTGCAAATGTGCTATATGTAGGGATGCACATTGGATTGGATTCCCTGGACTTGACTCCTTGCACTCTGGCTCATTTTGCAGCAGCTCAGAATCTAAGTTTCTGGTGAGTGTGCCCAGTGGTCATGGGCTGTTTACCAGGAACTGAGTCCCATGTGCTGTGCAAGCAACATTTCTCTTGTACTCTAGGAGCTGCTGTCATTTGAGCAGCTGCAGCTGATGCGAAAGAAGACTGAACATGAGGGGCTTGCCAGGAAAGTAGTCCCTGCTGACCACTAGCAGCATCCTTCTCATGTTCCAGGAGCAGCTACCATTTGACCACTGCAACTGATGCTGGAGAAGGCTGGTCACAAGGGGCTTGCCAGGAAAGCAGCCTCCACAAGCAGTAATATTGCGCCTCTTGTGCATCATCAGCAGCCACATTTTGGAGTGCTGTAACTGACATGGAGGGTTGATGATTGGGCAACCAGGCCTCACAAGTGTTGATTGACTACTTCTCAGCTTGGCTTGCTTAGTAATAACAGGCTGAACACAAGAGGAAGCTGCAGATGCTTGGTGGGATGAATTCTGGTATGTTTCTCTCCAGGCCTAGCTACATGCATTTACTGAAACAGGCCATTTTTATTCTGACATCAATGTTATTGCTATATTTGCCACATAACACATTAGAACTCAGTAGCTACCACCTCTTGCTATTTTTATTGCTTCTGTTAATAATGTTTATACAATCTACCAGTGTACATGACAGCTTACATAATTTCATAACAAAAATAGATTGTTTAGGTGAAGTAGGAGAGAGGATGGAGAATAGACAGAGAAAAAAGAACATGGGCCAACACAGTTGCATATACTTAAAATTTGGTTACATCTGGGAATGGGAGATAAGTCAAAAATGGAGTTTGATGAGTGATTTGAGAGAAGACTGAATTTTGGTGCCACTGTGGATATATTCAGGGAAGATATATTAAAGGAAAAATGGGGGAATTGTGTTGTAAAGCAGGAGAATCTTGGGAGAAGTTGGTGGTTTGGGAGGATCAGAGGCAATAGACAAACATACAATGAGAAGAAGGCTTGAAAAAAAGTTCATATAATTAAAGATTGAGGATAGGTCAAGAGAGTTTCTGGAGAGAGTGGTGCCATGTTTGCACACACTGGGGGATAGTTGTTGTTTTTTTGTGTGTGTGTGTGAGAATAACAGCTATGGGGATAGTGGAAACAATTGGTAGAAAATAGGATCAAGAGTGTGCATATATATGTACATGTGTGGCAGAAGGCTAAATGAGAGCTGCAGAGTAGCTATCTCACCCAGCAAGTCAGAGTGGAGAGGAAAAAGGATTAGGAGAATGAGAAGTGGCCCAAAGAAATAGGGTAAATGAAGGAATATCACTGAAAAAGAGGAGAGTTCCTGAGCAGCATGTAAGAAAGTTGAAGTCTTGGGTCTGGCCCTACCATAGGATCATAGGTGTAGGGATGTATGAGAGTCTTGTATGTACCCCAGTGGTATGGCAATGTGTCCTAGATAAAAAGATGCAGAAGAGGGGGATGAGTATGGAATTTCTGTCGAGTAAATAGCATTTCTGATTTATTTCAGATGTGCTCAAAATCCTAATAGTGTGAGTGGAGATCATGATGGAAAGAATCAACCCAGGCCTAGGGATTAGTTGAGTTGAACCACTTTGTGGGATGTTAGAATAAATGTAAGGAGGAGTGAAAGTGAGTACTGCTTAGTCAGTGTTCAGAACTCAGGTCATAGAAGAGGGAAGAATATGCTACAGGGTAATGGCCAGAGAGGGCAAATTCCGCAATGTGGAGGTCCAGCACAGAACAGTTCTTAAACAACACAAGATCAAGATAGTGGACATGACAGTGTGTAGTTGGTTCAGCTCTGTGGTTGAGCTTGGCTATGCTTCCTGGATTTATAGCATCAGGAACTCTTTGATGATGAGTAAGAATGGCTACTGAAGATTAGCAAAAACTTGAAACAGCAGTGGGTAAGACTTTTATTGCAGATATGCAAAAACAACAATCCCTTCCTTATTCTCTAAGGATCAGAGCACAGCTAGTGCTTTTTATTCTTAACCGTTGTTAAGGAAGCAGGCTTTGAGATGATGCACTCCTTGCTTCATTTCATGCCCTCGTGGTGTGAATTTTCCCTGCTCTTCCCCACCAGTGGAAATGCTCACTTCCATAATGGGGCAGAGCAGTAGAGCTTGAAGAAAAGTTTTTCTCTGGCCTATTCCATTCTGGAAAAGAGCACTTCTGCTAGATCTAGGGATTGTTTTAGGAAATCCTAGTTGGTTCTGTTGGAGAACAGAAACAGTTGGGAAAACCAGTACATTGAATATTGCCCTTAACTAATGCTTGAAGGAAATTTAAATTGTAGATAAGGATTTAATCTAGGGTTTAAATTTAAACTTAACATTTCTTTAACTCTACTTAGGGTTAGTTATGCTTGAAGAAGTGTCAGTATATGCCAGTTTATACTAACTATGGTTTAAGGAAATAGAGGCATTTACACTTGGGAGGAGCGGGCATTATTGTGAACCAGTACAATCTTTCTATATGTTTGATGTTTTATGCTTTTCTTGATTTGCTGGAATTTCCCACTGCAGATTATACCCTATAGACACTTCCTTCCTTGTTTTGCAAAATTCTGACAGTTGTTTGTCTTCCTAATTTTGAAAATATATCTGGTTTTGTCAGTCTTGCTATTTTTCTGCTGATATCTTTTTTTTTCTTTTTCCACTGTCTTATGCAAAATTTTGTTCTTAACTGTCTGCTTTCCCCTAACGCTTACAACCTCCTAGTTTTCTGCTGGTTATGTCATGTTTGATAATTTGGTAGGCAATTAAAGTGAAAATTATAATTTCTGCTGATATTACAGTTACTTCAGTGAAAAATTGTAAAGTAAAACAGAGGGTAGGAAGCATGATTATGTTTTGACATTACAATCTCACTGCAAGCCGGTTTTTGTCAATCTACTAACTCTAAAGGTTGGCTTAGTGGAACCAAAACAAAGCACTTAGATTTCAAAGAGTCCCATCTTATTTCCTGCCTTGTGCTTGATGCACTGCATGCCTTTTTGATTAAAATTTTGGTTGTTATGGTTGCAACAGGCCCACACAGCTCATTTAGGCAATTCTAATGCAATCCATAGAGCATGGTGGGTTTGAATAGGAGAATTAACGATGCCCATCTGACAGCAGAGAGACTACCTGATGCCAGAATGAGATAATAAAAGATGGCAGACTACCAAGCTTTTGTACAGGTAACAAACTAACATGCCATGTTTAAGAGTGGAAGTGATATTGGTGGTCATAGAAGCTTACTTTTAGAAATGTTTTAACTTATAGTACAAAAATTTTCAAAATCTGCTTAATCCTGTTTGGTGACTTCTGTGACTCTGGGCATTCTTAATACCTGATGAGCTAAATAAGTCTTATGGTTTGTATATAATGATTATCCCAAAGAAGTTGTGATAACAAATAAATATGCCTGAACTGTGATCCTACAAGCCTGTATGGATTCCCTCTCTGGGTTTTGTATACTGCTAGTGGTGTGCCATTGTTGATTACAGAGTTAGTGAGAATTTTGTACTCCATTCTGTATGTGTAGGAGAAATTAGAGGTTTGGGAGGACTTGAATGTTGGCTCTTCATTAACTTCAGAGTGATGTTTTGATTTACAATAGCAGTATTATGATCTTTAGCCCTGCTCCACTTTGCATAGCTGCTCATGAAATGTCAGAATAATCCTGTCAAAAACATTGCTTAAGCAAAAAACCTCTTTATTTTCACAGCTCTCAAAAAGAAAGTGCTCACCAAAGGGGGGGGGGGGGTTGAAGATCAGAATATTGCTATTGTAGATCAAAACTGCTATTGAAGGTAATGAAGAGTCAAAATTGTCAACCTTTCTCTACCTTCAAATCCTTCTACACAGACACAAAATAGCATGGGGTGTGGAGTGTAGATGTTAGTTTTCTGGAGTACCTAGAGGCTGTGGAAAATGGAAAAAGTGGAGAAAATTAAGAACAGTTGGGGCAGTACAATAAAACTTAGAAGATCACATAGAAAAAGGAGGAGATGCATTCACCGTTGCATTGTGTGGGTGAAGATCCTTTTGCAGTAGTGTTTTTCTGTTGACAGCTTGCAGTTTCACAGCTGTCAAATGGAAAGAAAAGTTCTAAAAAAAATTTGTAGCCTTGCTTTGGCAGTGTCTGTGGATGTTGTCACCTACTGACCATGACATTGGCCGTTCAAGAGTTCTCATTTCATTTGGCTAGAGGTATGTACCTCTGCAACACAACCACAACAAAACAAAACCACAACAAACAACCACAACAAAAATACAAAATTACAGTGTAATCTTTATGATGCATTAAAACTGGGCAATCTGTGTTACTATCTTTGAGATATCCTGGTGCAATGGACTTAGTATGCAAAGCTTTCTAGATGGTGTAAATGAAGCACAAATTATGCTCTAAGAGATTTGACTAACTTCAATTGACTTTAATAGCAGTCTTAACAAAATAATTATATTTTGCATTTTTTCTTTAGGGGAGAATTGTTTGTTTACCTAATTTTCTAGAAGAGGTATTCATGAAGGAATTTCTATCATATTGATTAAGTCCAGATGCTATCATTATATATAGTTTCATGTAAGTGGTAGTATACCAGTTGGAATATTGGAAGATTGAAGATTTGCTTTTTTAAAATTGTATTTAAACTAACAAAGAATTTACACAAATGAAGAATGCATTAAAGACATGCTTTGCATACCTGGTGTGCTGGATAATTTTTGTAGACTTCTATATAATTTCTTTTTCTTAGATACAGGATTATTCTCTTCTGGCAAACTGCTAAAACTTAGGATCGCTTAACAAAACTGATTAGCAGTAGATTCAGGACTAGCCAGGGAAAGTACGTCACATAATGTGTTCACAGCCTAAAAGTTGGCATGAGAGAAAGATCAGACAAAATAATTGGGACAGGGTCTGTCAGTAGCAGTCGTGTTTTCTGTATTTTCTGGTACACGGGAATTTTTTTTTCCTACTGAAGCGTTTCATTTATTCTAATGAAACGAAGCTCACTGTATTATGTGCTATTTTAAAGATTTTGATGTATGATTGTGAGAAGCACTCTAGCTACTCTTTTACAACATGGTAGGATGCACATTTTAAAAAATGAAATGAAAGCAAATAATATTTGCTGGATTCGGTATGTTAGTCAAGTGCCATATTGGCTACAGAGTGTGAACGCTAACAAGCAAAAGACCATAACTGTAAACAGCCAAACTCTTCAAACAAAAGCACCAACATTCTCATGTTTGTATGTCATTGTACTGTATTCCCAGTAATTAATTAACTGCATCATAGTAGGTTTCTGCAATGTCTCTGTAGCCAGATTCTCATATTCCCATGCGGAAGGTTCAGAATAATATCTGTCACAGGCCATCCCAAATAAGAACGGAGACCTCCACACTCCCTTCTATTCCCTGCTAGCCTGAGGACATGGCTCTCTCAGTATGGCCGGATTCCAGTGATGGTTATTGTAGTCCTTGCTGAAGCATATGGCTTCAGAAACAGCCATGGGTTCTGCCAGTCTTTGAAAGACTTCAGATGTTTACAGTCACTTACTATGGCAATATATTTCTGCAGCTCAGCTAGCAGAGTGTAGTGAGAACTATCTGATTGCTGCTTGTGATTGCTGCTCTCCAGGACCTGGCTGTGCCTACACCTGTGTGAACTGACTTAACCTTGTCCTGACTTGTCATACCTTGTTTTACCCCAACCTGTTTGACTTGACTTGATTTACTTCAACCTGTATCGACATAGTTCAGCTTGCCTCTTTACTTGCATGCTCTAAGTTCTGTAAAACAAGATTGTTAGCACTTTTTAGTACCAGTGGTAGCTTAGATGCACTTTTTAATCTAACTTAATCTGCAAATTCTTTATGCTACATCTTAGTATTACTGTGCCCCACTAACTTCACAACAAGTAATACAAATTCTTTGATTAATAAGCTTTTTTAAGGGGAGTTTCTTACCTCATCTGTTCTATAGTCTATTGTCACATTATGGAAAACATTTGAAATATATCTTCTTTCCTATGGCTGTATGCAGTTTATTTGCTTCACGAAAAAATAAAGTACTCAAGTGTTTAAAAGACAAAATTAATCTAGAAAAGAATAAGATACTTTATTGACCTTATGGACTAGTGCTACATGGCCCTGCTGTACTGTTAGGTTTATAATACTAAACTGTTTTTGTAGATTGTATTGTAGAATAATCAGGAAAGGAGGGATCTTTTTTTTTTTTTTTGGTGCTTCTATGTTTGCCAAAATACTTAGCTGACAATATGTGGCATTGGCAAAGGGCATGTTTTCCCATTTGGATCTGATAAAGGCCAGATAACTTTACAGTCTGAAAAACAGCTTAGTGTTTCCAAAAAAAATTCTTCCTTCTTTTGGATATTTTATTTTCAAAATAAATTAACGGGAATGTACCAGTATAATCTTTCTTTGCCTGAGTTCTGTTAGTTGCTTCTAATGATTTATGCTTTTATGCTTTTCATAGAATCATAGAATTGGAAGGTGCCAGAATGCCATCAGTTCCAACCCCCTCTCAGTGCAGCACACCAAATTAAACCAGCCCTCTCAGATGGCTGTTGAACTGCATCTTGAATGGCTCAAGTGTGGGAGAGCCTGCAACCTTTCTTGGTAATTGGTTCCGTTGTTGTACTGCTCTAACAGGACATTTTTCTTGATATCTAGTCAGAATTTGGCTTCTTGTAATTTGAACTCATTGTTCCATATCCAGTATTCTGGGATGATTGAGAGGAGATCCTGTCCTCCTCCTTTGTGATAGCCTTTCAAGTACTTTGTAGAGTGTTGTTATATCTCTTCTCAGTCTTCTCTTCTTGAGGCTAAACTTGCCCAGTTCTTTCAATCTCTCCTTATAGGGTTTTGTTTCCAGTCTCTGGATCATCCTTGTTGCCCATCTCTGAATGCTTTCTAGCTTGTCCGCATCTTTCTTAAACTGTGGTGTCCAGAATTGGACACAGTACTCCAGATAAGGCCTAACCAGTAAGGGGGAACTAATACTTCAAGTGATTTGTAAATGATACTCCTATTAATGCAGCCTAAAATAGCATTTGCCTTTTTGCAGCCATAACCCATTGTTGACTCATATTCAGCTTGTGATCTACAATAATTCCAAGATCCTTTTCACTTACTGTATTGTTGAGCCAAGTATTCCCCACCTTGTAACGTTGCCTTTGGTTTCTTTTTCAAGGTGCTGAACTTGGCCATTGTCCCTATTGAATTTCATTCTTTTCTTTTCAGTCCAGTATGCAAACCTATTGAGATCACCCTGTATCTTCTTTCTGTCTTCCAGGGTATTAGCTATCCCACCCAGTTTTGTATCATTTGCTGCAAATGTGATACTTTTTCCCTGTGCTTCCAGATCTAAATCATTAATAAAAATGACTGACCCCTGTGGTACACCACTTGTGTACCTCTCCCATGTTTGAGAAGGTGCCATTGATGAGAACACGTTGAGTCTGATTTTGTAGCCAACTGTGGATCCACCTGATAGTTATTCCATCTAGCTCTCTCTTAGTTTGCTAACCAGGATATCACTGGGCCTTTTGTCAAAAGCTTTGCTAAAATCTAAAGAGATTATGGCCACAACATTTCCACAGTTCATTAGGGAAGTTATGCAATAAAAAATGAAATTAGATTAGTCTGGCAGGATTTGTTCTTGAGAAATCTGTGTTGGTTTCTACTAATCATTGTTTTCAAGGTGTTTTTAGAGTGACTGCTTGATAATCTGCTCCAGAATTTTCCCAGAGATTGACATTAAATTGACTAGTCTGTAGTTCCCAGGTGGTTCTTCTTTTCTTTTCTTGAAGATAGAGCCAGTATTAGCCCTTCGCCAGTCATCTAGCATTTCCCCTGTCCTCCATGATTTCTCAGAGATAATAGATATTGGTTCTGAGAGTTCTTCTGTCAGCTCCTTTATGACTTTAGGAAGAAGTTCATCAGGCCCTGGAGATTTGAACGCATTCATTCCAATCAGATGATCTTTGACAATTTACCTAACAATCTTGAGCTGCCATCTTGATCATTTGGCTTGTACTACTGCTTTATCAGGAAGGTCATAGATCTTCTTTTGGGAGAAGACTGAGGCAAAGTAGGAATTTAACACTTATGCCTTTTCTTTGTTATCTGTTATCATTTGCCACCCACTTTGAGCAGTTAATTCTCCCATTTCTTTCCTGTCTTTTACTTTGAACATATCTGAGGAAGGCTTTTTTTGGGGGGTGGGGGTTTAGCACCCCTCACTAACCTCAGTTCTGGCTTTAGCTTCCTGATGCCATTCCTGCAATTCCATGCTAAGCTGCCTATATTCTTCCTTTGTAGCCTGGCCTGTGTTCCACTTCCTATTCATGTTCCTTTTTGGGGGGTTTTTGGATCATCTCTAAACTGTGTGTGAAGCCACATAAGCTTCTTCTGTTGTCTTTTATCACTTGTTGGAATTGTTTGTAAATGTGCCTTTAGTATTTCCTTTGTATAAAATTCCTACCCATCTTGGACTCCTTTTCTCATTACAGTCACTTGCCATGGGACTTTACTAAAAATGGCTTTCTTGAAATTGAGGGTACATGTTTGGCTACATTTGGCTTTTACTTTCTTTAGAATCAAGAATTTAAGTATGGCATGGTCACTTTTGCCCAGAGTTCCTATAGTTGCCAGTTTTTCTACTGTGTTCCCTGTTGGTTTGTATCAAGTCAAGTTCCTGCTGTTTCTTCCTCCATTTTCTGTTGGAGGAAGTTCTCAGCAACACATATTAGGAATCTCTTGGAGGGTGGTGTTTAGCAGAATGTGTCTCCCAACAAGATATTGAGGAAATTGAAGTCACCCATAATGACAACATTGTGCCTCCTTGAAACACTAGCAATTTGCTTTTCAAAAGTTTCATCCTCGTCTTCTCCTTGACTGGGTGGTTGGTAATAAACTCTAACCACTGGGTTCCTTTTGTTCCTTACTGTATTTACATTAATCCAGATGATCTTGATGGGGCTACTGAGCTCATCCTCCTGTATTTCTGTGCAGAGATATGTATCTTTAATGCATTGTATGACTCTGCCTCCCTTTCTGTTTCATATTTTCTTATTCTGTTCAGTTGTTGAATTCCAATCATGGCAGTCATTCCACCAAGTTTCAGTTAATACCCTTCTAGTTGTATTCATTCACTTGTAGATTTTAAGTTCATGCTGTTTGTCTACCATACTCTGGGCATTAGTATATAAACATTGAAGACAATGTGCTAGCTTTCTTTCTACATTTTTGGGAAGACTATTATTGGACACTGTTGGAACTGCTCTTACTGTGGTGGTGCATAAGCCTTTTTCTGTAGTTACTCCCAGGTGCACTTCTCTTTCCCCTGTAGGATTCAGTTCAAGGACATCTTGATAAGCTGCGGCCAAACAAATTCTTTCCAGTTCTTGTAAGCTGCAACCTATTCTTTGCCTGCAGTCCATATTCCAGGAAGTGTCGCCCATTGTCCCAGAATGCAAATCTCCTAACTAACACTCTCCTCTTGTTCTTGCAAGCCTTGATATCGTTACTACTACTTGGTTGGCCATAGCAGGCTGCCCCCCAGTGTCATCCTCAAGTAAATGAAACCATTTGGGGAGTTCCACTACTTCCACTGGTGCAGAGTGTCTTCTAGATCTAGTTCTTCATCTGTCACCATTTTCAGGGAGTTTCTTCCTCATTTTTCCTTCTGTCTGGATCAGGGGTCCTCAAACTTTTTCACCAGGGGGCCAGTTAAAAGGTGCCAGTGTTGGGCACGGGCTGGAAAGATGGTGCCAGCAGTGTGCACGGGTCGGCGAGTGGGCAGGGGCGGCGCATGCAGGTGCATGTGCTGAGGCGGGGGCGGGGTGCGAGGGGAGGCGAGGCAAGGTGTGGGCGTGTGCAGCGAGGCAAAGCAAGGCTCAGGCGCGTGCGGCAAGGCGAGGCAGGGGTGGGCACGTGCCGTAAGGCAGGCGCACGAGGCAGTGGCTTGCTCGCTTGGAGCAAGCAAACCGCTGCCTCCCCATGGGCAAGGTGGGCGGTGGTGTGTGTGGGTATGGCAGGTCCAAATTGGCATGACGGGCCGGATAAATGGGCATGGCGGGCTGGATCTGGCCCCTGGGCCGTAGTTTGAGGATTCATGCTTTGAATTCTGTTCTTCTGACTCAACTTGCTGTTGCAGTTCTACCTTCTATACTACCCATAGCTGTAGCAGAGCCTTGCCACAGTTATCAACGTGCTGGTAACCTGGATTACTGTAATGCACTCTTTGTGGGGCTGCCTTTGAAGATGGTCTGGACATGCCAGCTAATTCAAAACAGAGCAGCACAACTGTTAACTAGGACCAGTCCTAGACAGCACATCTTGCAGGTCCTCCACCAGCTACACTGGCTGCCTGTTGTTGCCAGGACCTAATTCAGAGTGCTCACATTAACATATAAAGTCCTAAAAGGCTTGGGGCTGGAATAGCTGAAAGAATGCCTGTCTCTGTACATGCCTACCAGACCACTAAGATCTTCAATGGAGTCCCTTCTCCTTGAAAAACCCTCTAGTGGAAAAAGGGAGGATATATTGAGGAGAAGGACCTTTTCTTTATTGTCTTTCACTTGTGGAATAGTCTTCCTAAGAAGGTGTGCTTGGCACCCTTGCTACTTAGCTTCTACCACCAGGTTAAGACGTTTCTATTTAACACCTGGTTTTGTTTGTTTGTTTGTTTATAAAATTTGTATACTGCCTATTACTTGCGTCTCTGAATGGCTTACAACATAAATCAGAATAAAATAGATAAATTGACTATTCTACGCTGGCCGCAATTAATAAAATACAATAAAATCCAATTTACATTAAAACATATTAAAATATTGATTAAATAAAAAGGTCTTGACCTGGTGCTGAAAAACATACAGTGACGGCACCAGTCGGACCTCTCTGGGGAGCACATTCCATAGTCGGGGCACCACTGCAGAAAAGCCCCCCCCCCCCCCCCTGCAGAAAACCCCGGTCTTTCACAGAGGGTTCCTGGAGGAGGGCTTCGGTTGCCGATCTTGGGGCGGGAGGGCAAATGGGGAAAAAGGCATTCCTTTAGGTATCCTGGTCCCAAGCCGTTTAGGGCTTTATAGGTAATAACCCGCACCTTGAATTGAGCCTGGACTTCGATGGGAAGCCAGTGGGGCTGATAGAGGACTAGGGTTATATGATAATAACGCCCAGTCCCCGACAGCATCCTGGCAGCTCTATTTTGTACCATCTGAAGTATCCGAACTGTCTTCAAGGGCAGCCCCACGTAAAATGCATTACAGAAATCCAACCGGGAAGGAACCAGTGCGTGTGTTACTGTTGCTAGGCAATCTGCCTCCAGGTAGGGACGCAGCTGATAGATTAGCCGAAGCTGAAGGAAAGTGCTCCTCGCCACCTCCGTCATTTGGGCTTCCAAGGACAGCTTCGGGTCGAGGAGCACTCCCAAGCTGCGGACCCTGTCCTTTAGAGGGAGTGCAACCCCGTCCAGGGCAGGGCCCAGTCCACCTAACCAGGAACTCGAATCACCCACCAACAGAACCTGGTTTTAAATATGTTTTGATTTTATTATCATTATGTTAGTGCTGCTTGCTCTGTATATTATGTTCTCCTGTCTTGCATATTATAATAATTGGATTTCTTGTTGTATATTAGTAGATTTTCTAGTTTTATTCCATTTTATGGATTTATGCTGATTGTTTTTAGCTTCATTGTGAGTCAGTCAGAGCCCTCAGGCCAGTGATGGTGAAGCTTATAGGGACCGAGTGCCCAAACTGCAACCCAAAACCCACTTATTGTAGTATTGCAAAGTGCCAACACTACAATAAAACATGAAAACTGAGGTTTTAGTTTAGAAAAAACAACTCACAGCCAGCAGTGAACTGACCATGCAAAAGCCTGGACGGGTTGTGGCTAATGAGGCATGGTTTGTGATGTCATCACCTGACACCACTACTCCTTTCTGAGCATGCTCATGGCCCCTATGTACACTGTTATCTGATGTTTGGCTGCTGGGGCAATCCTGGGGTGACTTGACTCGCGTGCTGACAGAGAGGGCTCTGCGTGCCTGCTGTGGCACATGTGCCATAGGTTCACCACCACTGCCTCAGGCTATGTAATACATACATACATAAATAAATGTCTGGATTTCCACAACAACATGTTTACCATATGGAACAATTGTGGCTGCATGGTGACTAAAATATGATACATCACCATATAGTAACAATATCGCAACGGAATGGCCAATCTCTGACCAGAGTATATTTCTATGTAAAACAGTTAATAAAATTTAATGGAAAAAAGTTCATTGTGCATGACCAAAACTCTGTTAATAGACTGGGCAACAGATGGATACTAATCGCAGGCATGTGAACTCTGTTGATTAGAGGAGAGGTTCTTCTCCATACTTAAACAATATATTGTCTGTAATCTATGAGTTTTAATAATGGGTGACTTGGTGGTAGACTTTTTGCATATACAACTGGAATTGGCTAATATGGAACTGCCCACATGGTATATACTTAGCTTTAAAGTATCAGTAATCCTTAAAGAGAAAGTACTACATGGCATAGCTTGTCTACTGGCAAGAGGAAGGGACATAAGGGAGAAATACAGGCAAGTAGAATCAAGAATATGCAGTTCCCCTTAATTATTTTCATTGCAAATAATTATTTCATAGAATTCAGGCATTATAGAACTTAGCTGTCAGTTAACATCAATAATTGTGACATTAGTAAGGGAGGTATGCTTGCATGATGCATTATCTGTAGAACACCTGTAAGATTGTTACACCAAAATAATATTGTACAGTGTGGAATGGATGTCTACTTCAATAATATTTGCTTGCTTTTGAATATAGTATTTTTTTATAAAAGTAAAGTTGAATAAGACAGAGTCTAAAATATGCAATGGAAAAAAATCAACAGAGTGCCAGTTTTAAATTGTCTAATACTCTGGAGAACAGGAAGCTACATGGGATGGATGGGACTTTCATTTGCATGTGAAGTTAATTTATTCTCAAGGAGTCTTTTAACAGTAGCTACTTTGTGGCACTTGATGAACATACATCTTTTTCTTACACATCTGCTAGAATTTGTATTTTACTTACAGGAAACTGTATATTTCAAAATAAAACAAATGACAGAACACCAGAACATATGAATTGCTTTGCTGCTTGAATCTAAAGAAATTTAGTAAAACCTAAGCTTATAAGAGAATGTAACATAGCTATATTAGGGTATTAATATTTTATATACATAAATTATTCTAAGATAATTTATGTTGAGTTTCCCTTATAGGAAGAATAGAAATAGTATTTTTGATTTTCTTTTAAATGAAATGTTTCTTTTAGTTTCCTTAATGAAAGGAAAATATACAATTGTTTCTTAATAACTTTGCATATACTTCTTTTGTTTGAATTTTCAATGTTCTTCTTCGTACTATTTAGTTTCTAGGAAACCTTTAATGAACATCAGCTGTTCTACATTATGTCTTCCATGTTGTTCATCTTAGCCAAAATAAAGGGACAGATAAAATGCAAATCTCATGTCATACACATTGGACATCACTAGCATCCCTGACTCAAGTGCTGGGTTTTTGTTTTGCTTTTTGTTTGGGAAAGTGCACACTGAGTAAAGCCCATGGGGACTTTATGCTCCAAATCTGTTTAACCAGTGGTCTGATAGTAAATATAAGGAAAAAAATTAAGTGATATATGCATGCATCCATCCGATATTACAGTTATGCATGTGCTTTACCAGTTGGCCTCTGAATTTGAAGATCAGGGTCAAAGCATTAGATGATCCAGTTCTTATTTAAAAGATAGACATTGATAACAACAACAGGATATTAGAGTTGGTATGGTGTGAGAATGTGTAGTATTACAATCAGGAATTTTGTTCTGTATTCTTTTCTGTTTTCTCTAGCCTTGTCTTGGATTTAAATAGATACTGAAAGTAAAATGTTTTGGGGACGTGTATGTGATAAATCTGTAGAAAATGGCAGGGTTCTTTCCATAGGAAGAGCACAAGCTGTGCTTTCAGGCATTTCTCAGAATAAAAGTCTCTTATGAATAAGGCCCTCAATGGTTCACAGTTAACAGACTCTTTGGGTTTCCCAAGATGAAAATGCCATCAGGGATTGCAGTATTATGCAGGCACATGAGATCAGCCTGCTCAGTGCTGTGGGTGTCAGTGCTCTGCATGTAGTAATGTTTGTTCTTCTTTCTGCCAGCTGCGGAGAATTCAAGGCCAACTTTAAGATACAATGAATTTTAAGACTGCAGGGGGTTTGTTCTGTTTTGTGATACAGTTTTCTGGTAAACGGGCACACTGCTTCATTCCTATTCCACTGGCAGTTAAGGACTAAAATAGAGCAGTTTGTATTAACACAGAGTTCTGTGCTTGGGTTTGGCCACACTCATGCACAGTACTTATTGTAAACTAGATTAATTAAGATTTTGTTTGTGGCACAGGCACCACGCCAGTTACTGTACACTATGTAACAAATACAGAAATGCACAAAAGGATTTCCTCTTTCTAGTCCACCTGCCACAAAATACCACTTTTCAAATCTTTTATGATGATACAGTAAGAAATTATTAAGAAATAATGCCTGCATAGATTTGTGCTTGTAGACCTTTTTTGGGCTAACAATAGAATAGCAAACTTCTAATTTCTTTTCAAAGTTTTGACTTTGCTGGAAGGAGCTGAGCCAATAAAAGCAGAAAGCAGTGTTGTGTGACAACTGGAGTCTAGTTCTAGGAAGAGAGGCGATAAAGCTTAAAATTCAGTTTGTTAATTCCTCTTTTTGGCTCACTATTAGCAACTTTTCCAGTACTCCACTTCTCTATTTGACTATGTAAAACTGGATGTTGTCAGACTTCTCAGATCAATGTGATTTCCCTCACATACTTGTTTCTAGGTCTCAGCCTCCCTCATATTACGATTTTTAAAAAAGCCTGAGGTTTTCTTTAGAGTGATGGCTTGCCAACATCCTCTTCCTGCTGGGTTGGGTTTGATGTCTAATAAGTTTATTTGCCAAGAAACTTCCAGGGTACAAAGTATAAGAGCCTTTTTTGTTCGTTTTTCAGCTCTGTTCCTTAATGTTGCTTGGGTTGAGCAGTGAGTGTGTATGGTTAATGTGTGTTTTTACTTCCTGGGGAAGTATCTCCATTTGGATACTTAGGAGCAAACCAGATATAGTAGCATGATCATCCACATATCCACCCCTTTCAAACATAAAGCAGTGTAGGAGGGTGTTTTGTTTTAATAGTAAAATGAATGCCTTGGTGCTGGTGTGCCTCTGATAGGCATGGCGTGGTTAAATTTTAATTGCTCATGGTGCCCTGCAGTGACACTGCATCACTGTGGGACAGGGGTCCTCAGACGTTTTAAACGGGGCCAGTCCACTGTCCCTCAGACTGTTGGGGGCCCGGACTATAGTTTGAAAAAATATGAATGAATTCCTATGAACACTGCACATTAAAAATTAATTAACATTAAAATTAATTTAAATTTTAATTAAAATGTAAAAAAAATAAAAATGTTTGCTCCACTTTCTCAGACTGTAGCAGAAGCCTAAGATGAGGTGGGGAAGAACATGTGCATATTCAAGGGACATAGCTACAACACAACCAAGGCACTAAATATAGTATTTTGCATAATGCAGCTGATGACTGCAACTGGCATTTACAAAGAGTGAAGCAAAAATACTAAGGATAAATACTGCTAATGCCACTCTTAATATTTGAAGCAAGTCAACCCAGAACAATTCCCACAATACACAATGGCTGTATTTGGATGCAGAGCTAATGACTACCACATTTTAAGTGCAAACTTGCCAAAACTGGTACTGTCCAGATGAGTTGGACTACAACTTCCATTGACCATGCTGGTTGGGCATCATGGAAATTATAGTTCTTGCCACCGCCCTGCTTCTGAGGGAGCGGGAACAGGAGGCTGGAGAGGTGAGCGCAGGGTGGCTCTGAGGTAAGGGCTTCTTTCCGAGGTGAGGGGAGGCGAGGGATGGGGCCACGGCTGGCCGAGCAGGGCGCCTCCTGCCTCTCCCTGCCGTGGGGGGAAGCATGGCAGCTGCTCGACGACGACGGCTTGCCCATAGAAGGCTGTGGCTCCCACAGCTCCACTGTGGCCTTCTATGGGCAAACTGCTGCCTATGCCAAGTGGCTGCCCCAGGTTTGGCCCACAGCCTGGAGACATGGCTCACATACTTAAAAATGGATTTAAAAAGTTATATTTTTCTTACCTTAAGTCCTTTTTTAGTATCTTCATCTGTCTGTCTCTCTTCCTCCTCTCTTATGTTTCTCATTCTGTATTTCCACTCCGTATATGCATGCAATGGGCGGCGGGGGGGGGGGGTCGGCACACAGGCAGTTGAGCTATTACAATTTGGCCCATGCGCCGGCGCTCTGCTCAGTTTCAAGGAACTTCTGCGCTGGCTCAGAGCTTTTGGACTTGCTCGGAGATCGTTCTCTCCAAGCAAGTGCAAAAGCTCTGAGGCAGGCCAGATAAATGAGCATGGTGGGCCATATCCAGCCTGTGGGCCATAGTATGAGGACCCATTCTGTGGGACATTGTGAAGAACTATAGAGCTAAGTACTTAGAGATCATGAAAAACAAGTCTGGAGAATATATGGTAGGCCTTTTGAGCTTATTTTAAAACCAGTAGCATTTTGCTGTAATGCTAATCTAATAATTCAAAATCCGTTTTGCAGAGCAGCTGGTTTTCAGATGTTTCCCAGTTTGTGCATGCTATTCTTTTCAATAGTTGCTACCTGTGAATTTCATTTCTTTTCTGTAGGTGAGTTTTTAAAGTTATCAAGGTAATTTTGAATTGTGATTTTCTCTTAAAGGTTGTATTAAGTTACTCCAGATATTTTATAATCCTCGTTTCATGAATAAGTTCCTTTAAAAATAACTAGTTCCTTGTACTTTTTAAATATCTAGTCATTTGTTATTAGAAATAAGATACCCACCCGAGTCTAAATTAATTTGGCTAATTTTATATATACTGTATAGTCTATTTAAATGTTAATTTTGTCTGGATCTATCTATAGGCTTGCTAAAGATAAGATATACACAATAGGCATTAAATATATCTTATCTACTAATCAGTTACCTGTCAAGAGCTGAAGATGAAATTTAGTACAGTTTATTCTCATCAACCTACATTGTCAGCTTACCATTTCCTTTTCCTTTGAGTAAGTAATACCATAGTTTTGGTTGTTGCCTTTCTGGTCTACAAACCACGTTCTTGTGTTTTTGTTTTGTGATACCCTTTTTAATGATGTTTTGCGTAAACGCTTGAAAAGAGTTAACACCAATCAACTTTGATATATTGTGTTTTTTCCTTCGGAATGGAGTCTTTGTGGTTCTTAGTCTGAGGGAGAAGATTGTCCTCGGTCATGCGGTGTCATAAAGTGCTAAATTTCCTCTCCCTGCCTTCACCATTTTACTGAGATTGCCAAAATCCCTGCACGTATCTTAATTGTTTTCTGAAAAGAACAGTGTTGTGTCCTATGGTATTTTTCAAAAATGAAGGAGGCTTTCATGTTACTGAAAGGTGGAATAATCTGTTTCAAATGTGTAAACACAGTGGTTGGCTCTATGCCAGAACTTCACACTCGAGGAATTTTCCTTTCAGGGTGGACACTTGCTTTTTCTGGCATTCCATGAAAGGTTCCAAACACCGTGGGCATTAAAGACTCTCCCGTTGACTTTACAGCAGGAGTCTTCTGTCATAGCATGCTTCATAGTTGAGGGGCATCTTGTACTTTTTTTCTTCGATGGTTGTGGGAAAGCTGGGGGTGGGTCCATGCAATCAGTACAGGCTGTACTGGAGAAAAATTTTAAGCTGAATCATTAGTTCGTTGGGTTTTTTTGGAAAATATTATTTTGGCAGACACTGGCACAGTATCTCCTACTTATGCACATTCATTCCATTTGCACACAACCAGAAAATAATCAGCTGAGCCAGGATAAAATCAACAAACATATTTGCATGATGAGTTTTAAGCCCTAGGGTTCTTTTGCCCATGTTTGACTGTTCTCAAAGATGATCATCAGTAGGGAGAAATTAATGAATACTTTTAGTATATTGTAGGTGTTTCAGTGGTTGCTAAGGTTAATTATGGCTTGTTTAGTGGTGCTCTGCATACATGACTCAAGACACTCCTAAGCAAAAGTTAATTACCAAATAACTGTCTTGGGGTGTTTAACTATGGTATGTTGCAGTATAACATAAAGGTTCAGCTTAGGAAAACAACCTATTTCTGAAAATTGTATGCAAAATTTTAAGCTGCTTTTTAAATATTTGCCTTACTGACTTCCTTAGAGACTGAATCAACTAGGCCCGTAACTGAAAACATCAGTGTTCCCAATTTAGGTTCATATTTGACTGTCTCTGTATCTGCAGCTACTGTTGCTATGACACTTAATAAAGCACAACAAAAGGTCACAAGAAATTATCTACCTCCACAAGCAAATGTGAATATGGCAAGGCTGTTGTGGTCTGAGCGCTGTGGTGGGACTGCTAATGATGGACTAAACTCTAGGAACACAGGAAGCTGCTCTACACTGAGGCAGGCTGTTGGCCATTTAGCCAGCACTATTGACACTGACATACAGTGACCCTGCATGGTTTCAGGCAAGATTCTTTCTTAGTTCTACCTCAGGATACCAGGGATTAGACCTGGGACCTTCTGCATACAAAGTATGTGCTTTACCTCTGAATTACAGCTCTTCCCTTCATCATGTTGAGTACACAGGGCTTAGCTAGACCTAGTGTGGAAATAAGGAGCAGCGCTAGATCAACACTATGAAGACAATTCACTTCCATCCCATTACGTAGTCCAGATTGGTAGAGTATGTAGCTGAAGTTGAGCTGATCAGCATACTCAATGCAATAAGCAATAATTGTCATTTGTCTGTGGTCAATTAGCTATTCATTGAGAGGCTCCAAAAACCTACTCAGCTGATTGGCACTGATTGAAAGCTTACAGCTCTAGAGGCAATAATTATATGGTTTAATTTTAAGGAAGAAAACTGCACCTGCTTTTTTCTTGTATAAATGAACAGCAGTCGTTTACTTTCATGGAAGAAGGTTAAAAGGCTGTAGTTCATGATGCTATTGAGACAAACTACCCCCCCCCCCCCCCGCTGCCACTGCTGCCTGAAGAGAGAGTTAGAGATTGGAGCAGGTTTTTCTCCCAGCTGACATGTGGTCCATTGGCTTCTTTAGTTGAAAATGGATGTAGCATGCTATGCTGACAAGTGATTCCTTCATTTTTAATATTTAGGGATAACTTTAAAAATAATGTTTCAGGACCAGAGTAATACTAATAGAGGAGGTTAAAATACTGTGCACTTCAGTTGTGTTTTCTTTTGTGAAAGAGTATCTACACATGTACATATGCATGACAAAAATTTTCAAAAATGTGAAGAAAATTGAACAAGTCAAATTATAATTTATTACATTTATAAACTGCCCCATAGTCCACAGGGCTCTCTAGATGGTTTACAATTATTTATCAAAATATTACATCATCCATTTTTGGAAAGGATGGAATTCATAATGCTGTACTAAATATTTCCAAGAGATGATTCAAATATGACAAAGTAGGGAACAAAGAAGTGCCTAATTTTACTTTGTAACATCTAAACTGGTTCTTAAACTCCATTCCCAAATTACCCTTTATCATTTCAGATTAACTAGAAAAGTAACCATATGTATACTGTTGTATTTCCCTTTTGAATGTATATTGTGATATAGCCTAGAACTTTTTACGTAAGCTGAATTTTACCATGTCTTCTAGAGTACTTAAATAAAAAGCTATGCACCATGTAAGTCTGTTCAATAGAGATTTTACTGTGGGAGATGATGGGAAAGAACATTTTAGCAAATACGAAAATCATAAGACTCTGGCATCAGTGTTTGTGCTGGCCTCTCTCATTTTAACATAGCACCATTGGTAACTGCTTGAGTCTACTTTGCCCTGCAGGATATTGATCATACTTCTATTACATAAAATAATAACATGTAAGGAAGGTTTTCAGGTTTATTTCCTAGAAAATCCTTCTCTGGCACAGAGCTTGCAATCCACGAGAAAGTGAGAAAGTACACCAGAAGGAATAGGCTTCACTCCACAAAAACTAATAACTTTTATAACTAATAACTAATAACTTTTAATAATAAGTGCCAAAAGGACCTTTATTGTTTCTTGCTGCAACAGGTTAATACAAAGACTTACTTAGAATTTGTAATTTTAAGCATGTAAATTGATACATATAAGAAATTTATGGGAGAAAAGAAAAACCAATCTGCCAAACAATGATTGCTGACCCATTCTTCAATTTAATTGGGAAGAAATAAAAGCTTTTGGTGGGTGGTAGAGGTTCGCTTTCTTGTCGACTTCTTCTTTCCTCCCTCCTGCCTCTTCCTTCTTTTGGTTCACTTTCCTATTGTGCCAATTAGTGGAAAAAATAAACATAAAATAAAATCCAACATCATTTAAAAAAAGATACAGCTGGTTGAACTTTATAGAGAACTACTTCTTTGCCAATCTGATTTGAATAAGACAGTTGCAGAAAATAATATTGATGTTTTGAAACAGCACTGCATTTGATCTTTCATAACAGACCTCAACCGTACCAGGAAGGCTTTGTTTCTCATGTACTGCTTAACTAAATTCTTAAATTTCTTGTGTAAACAAAAGTCAGCACTTTAAAAATGACTGAAGTGGAAAAACTAATGTTAATGAAACCTGCCTCAAAGGGAAAATTGAGGCTGAAAATTCTTTGCGATTGATTGCAGGGAATGTATATTACCTTTTAAGGGTGACACCACAGTTTGCAGGCAAACATGACTGCAGGTTATACACTACACTATCCCCTCTCCCCACTTCATAGGGTCTTTAGGTGTTCGAAGCTGTGGTCAATCAAATTTAGTTGCTCTACTAGGGCTACCTCTTAGCCCTGCTTAGCATCGGGTAGACAGGGTCACAAGGTAGCTCTGGAGAATCCCATTTAAACAACATAAAACAAAGCAAAGAAGTAGTAGTAATTAGCTGTTTTTTTTGCTTTCCTTTTCCTCCCTAGTGGCATTCCTTGCTTTGGATAAGGGGCTGTTTCATGGCATCCTGAACATCTCTCTAGGCAGGCACATGTCTATGTGAAGCTTGTCTCAACAACAATGTACACCAGGTACATTGATAGCAGCTTGTGCTACATCTTCTTCATTGAAATAGGGAAGCCTATTCCAAATGATGTGGGTGAAGAGCACTTGTGCATGATACAGAGTGCTCCTTCTGATGCTGCCATTTTGCTACAGCCTAAAAGTCCAAGTTCCTTCCCTTAATGCAGGTCACACCAGATGTCTATTTCTGCTCAGTATCACTGACATTGCTAGATGATAGTGTCCCAAGGCCTCTCATGGAGCTGTTGGGAGATGCATATGCCATTTGAAGCTGGAGGAATATACAGCCACCTAATAGCCACTCAGTGTCACAGCACTTAAGTGAACAGGGAGGGAAGACTTAGTAGAGGGACCTCTTTAAGCCATTCCTCATCCACTATTTAATCCTGCTGGGGGCCAGGCTCATGCAGGGGAATTATTACAGAGCACAGTGTTTTCCTAGGAAAATGGGACAGTGACAGCTGTACCAACTCTGGATCCCCACTGGCATTCTACCTTCCCTTTTTGCTATTTTGCAAGGATGGTGATACAGTGGCACTGGCAGTAATTTTTGCAGATGGTGGAGCAGCAGTTCTCATGTCTCTGAGAGCTATAATGCTGTACAAGTGGAAGAGGACTGTTCTACCCTTCTGATCCCTGGGAATGTGAGGAGAGCCCAGCTCAAGGACACTGTGCACACTTAAAGCAGGTATGGTTCTAAACCTATTCAGAGAGCAAGGAGAGGAGCCAGCAAAGGGAGGGGGATTTCTGATGTATTGTTCACTGATGGACAGATTTCCCTGAGAGATAGATTGTCAGAAGAGTGGTTTAGAAGCCCTGTATTTAAGACTGGCTGGAAAGCCTTTGTTGGAAACAAGCCTATGAAACCTGCATGGCTTTTTTTGCTTGGACTTAATCCATTTTTAATGCCTAGACTTATCCTGACACTAGTCTGCCTGGGATCTAGTTTAGTAGAAGCTCTGCTGGAGTATATCACTACTGTTCAGGACCTTACTTTGCTTGGACTTAGCCTGAATCCTGGAATTGGCCTACCTGGGTGCTTAGATTGAATAGGCTGTTCATGGTAACATCTTTGCTAACTGATGCTTACTCTCTTGCCTGGAATTATCAAGAATCGTGAAACTGAAACTTTAGTCTCCACTGAAACTGAAACCAGAAGCAACATTAGGAACAATACCTGCCTTTGCCCAAACTTGCTTCCTTGCTTGGTTTTAACATGAACTATGGTCTGCTGCCTATTTGAATCTTGAATTGTGAGCTGGAGCCAATGTTCACAAGGCTCTGCTAGAGTTCCTTTCTTTCTTTGCCCACAATGCTTTCTTGCCTTTGAGCCCAGGACCTTTGTTTTCTTTAAAATGTCTGACTCATTGTTAGCTATTTTTTTTTTACTTGAATCATGTACAAATATATTTGCTCAGAATGCTTCTGTACTTGGATGTATTGTGATTACTAAACTGTAGTTGCCTGAAATCTAAACCATTGATATTCCAACTTAAAATCTAATGCTGGACCTGATAGCTGACCATGTTGGAGTTCTAACTTTGAGGCAATCTCTCGAATAAAGCAATTGGTACTTTTACCTAGGCTACCTGATTTAAACAGCCCTAGTTTACTCTAAGTGAGCAGTGTACTTACTGATGCATCCATTTGCTTACCCCTTTGTGTAAGCAGGTAAAACTAAAACAAGTCAAGATTTGTAAGCCTTATGAGCATAGCTTGTTTGGGAGCAGATCAGGAGCATGGCTTCAGACTTCCAGATAAGCTAATGCATCGTAGTTAGTTTTACCAACTCACCATAAGGAAGAAGAGAAAGACTGAATGGGGTGCATGCACTAACATATTGCTGCTTCACTTTAAACCAGAATGAGCCAGACAACTTTGCTTGTCATTATGTCCAAATATTGCAATTTTGTTTCTCATTCCACTTAACTAAATAAAGGGAATAGTTACTGTTTAAATTAATTGAACCCGATGAGGTTACTGTTTTAAATTCCATATTAAATTTGTACTGGTTCCTTTGGGTCTAAATGTTAATATTTTGACTGCATTCAAATGTCACAATAAACTGTGATTTATCATGACAAATGAGCAAGCCTCCCTCTGGCTTACATGTTCTTTTACCTCCAATCTTCATCGGGAATGGCCATGAGACTTTCAGACCCTTTTGCTTTTAATTAACATCACCTTGTCTTGATGTCCAATACTGACACTGTAGTTAATCTTGATGATGATTTGTGAAGCTAACTTCACATGATAGTTTGTGATGCTGTCTTGTTTCAACAAATTATAGGTTAAAATTAACTATAAGTTGGAGTTTAGATGTAACACTGAGCTGTTGGAGGAAAAAGTTTCTGCATTCCTTATGGTTTTGTCAAGAGACCAAGGGAGAGAAACAAGTGTGTGAGACTAGAGAACAGGCTATGCCTGTTCTTAACTTGGTACACCAACTATCCTGCAAGGAACAATGGCTTATCAACCTAATGGCCAATGCAGGCCATCCTATGCTTCTTGGAATACCCCAAACTATGCATAGGAAAACAAACAAACCCTCCTTCAGACTAGTAGAAACACTTCTTAACTGGGCAAATGCGCTACCCAGAAACAGTATCTCCATCATGTTTACATTGCATCTTAGTTTATTGGCCATAATCCAATCCAATACCACACATTAGTCTGATTTTAAAAAGACTGGAGATCCCCGGTAGCACAGCTTCTAATACCTCATTTTGGCAGCCAGTTCTATTTCAAGAAATTATTCTCTAATTTCTCTAACTTACTGTTCTAGGCTCAAGTTTCAAATGACAATCACAGCCACTGATTTAACTTCACTTTCTATTCTTTTTTCCTTCTTGTTGAAGCAGCCTGTATGTAACAAAAAGCAATGTAATTTGCCACACTGTTGATTCATTCTTCTCTCCTTTGCTACCAGACTTTTAAGCAGTTGATATGCAACAGTTTCATTATTTTGCATTTCTCAGAAAATATTGATACATGTCAAAAACAATACATGATTATTCCCTCCCAATCAAAAGAGAATGTTAAAATGAGGAGAGACATTACATTTTATGTCTAATCTGACCTGCAGTGGTTTAATTTCTAGCCTTGCATGTATTGCTAAAAATGGCACTAGCTCTTCCTTAGCGCTTCCTCTCTACACCACAGCAAGGCCTTAGATGGGGAGAAGGTGATAGGGCAGTGGACTTGTTCTGGATCTTAGAAAATTGCCAAGAACAAATATATGTCAAGTGGACATATATTTCAGATGTAAAGCTGTAGAGGGGAGAAAACTGTGGTTGTGAGCTTAATGTGGAATTTGTTTAGTCCCATATTAAAGGGTCACTTCTTCCTGGTTTTATGCACACACAGCACTGCACAAATTATGAGCCATACATTTGGCACATCATTCAGACTACTTCCTCTTCTCCCCTGTGCAGTCATTTAGGGCTAACTGGAACTTGGTTACTCTAGCTACAGCTAACCGGAGTTAACATTAGATCCTCACCAATGTAAATGACAGCCATAAATAGACTGATTTTGCAAACTACTGGATGCTATCTATGGTTGCTGATAATGTTGGTGCAGACATGATGCTGAACAAGTTCCTGAACTCAAAGAGAGGAGTGCATGTCAGAGGAGGAGGAACATGCAACCTAAAGTGCATTTTGAAGCACCTCATCACCTTCTTTTGGTGACTGTGGTTTTGTTCATGTTCTGTGGGACTTCCAGTTATATTCAAGAATGCTTGTAGTTTGACATTTTATTGAATGTTGCTGCCAATTTTGGCCCTTGTATAATTATATTGTAAATTCTTGAGCTTTCAGGTAGCACAACAAATGTATTAGTGCAGTGATCCCCATTGTAGCACTTGAAAGCTTCAAAAATTCTTAATCCTCCTCCTCTTTAGTATATGTACATGCATGTGTATATCCCAGGGCAACCTAGTGCACATGAATTTTGCATGTATCCTTTTAGCACACAGTATTTGCATGTATCCTTTTAGCACACATAAAATGCATTTCTCTTTGTAGCAATTATGTAGGGTTCAACAACAGTGGACAGATATCTAAAAAAAGTATTCATTTGAGAATAGTGTCTATGTGCCACCTGTTCAAATACTGAAAGTATTGTAAAATCCTCAGTCTGTTGCATTATAGAATGTTTAGCCTTCCAGTGTTGTTATATCAGTCTTTTAGCTACGTGAAGAATCCATTTCCCCTTCCATTTGTTATTTTCCATGGCGCATGTAGATAATTTAAGTGTTTACATCAGTGAATTTTAAAGGCTCTTCCTGTACACAATAGTATGTGTGTAATAACTTTCCTTTCTAAAAAAGGCAACTAGTGGATATTACCAAACTATGTGTTAAAAAGAAACATTAGCTGTTTTGGACATTTCCTAATTAAAGAGTGATTGTAGTATCCAGTAGACATGAAACAACTTTTGCTGAATAAAACACTTCAAAATATAACATCTAGATACAAAACCTGGCAATCCATTGATTAGCCATTTTGTGGTGGTGCCTCCAGCAGTTTGTCAAATTGTCAAATGTGCCCATTGGTTCAAAAAGATTTGGAATCCCTGTGCTAGAATGTAATAAATGTCTTAATGGTAGTATGTTCATAATTATTGTTGTTAAAAGTAATGCAAAATGATTCATGGTGGGAAAAAGGAGAGTTTTCATTTGCCCTCTTCCTCCTGTGCACCTTTCCTTTTATTTAGATTGAGATAATTTTTTATATTTCTAATTTTATTGTGAACTTTCCTATTTCACACTTTTTAGGGATTCAGACACAACTATCACTTGCTAAATTAGCACTTTTCTGTCCCTTGAGTGTATATTCCAATCAAAGAGGGCATATAATAGGGGAAAGGGCACATAACATGTGCAGATTTATGCAAATGATGTAACACAGTGTTCATATTGGGGAACTTTAGTTGCAAAGGGCATGCATTAGGAAAAATGTCTATTTGGAGAAGTATGTACAAACATTCATACAAACATTTGTGCAGTCTTGAAAAAAGTCACTAACTGGTATAGAAATAGGGTGGAAAGAAGTTAATGCCAGGGGGAAAAATTATTGGAAAATTTCAGGCATAGCTATGGCTGCAAAATTTCCCTAGAACTGGCTAATCTCTTTATGGACTGGTTTGAACAGGCTTAAGTAGATGTTAATCTTTTGAAACAATATGTTGTCCCTTGTAAGAGAGATTTGAATGAGGGACTCAGGTAATTCTTTTTGAATTTCACTGATATCTAAATCTCAACATGGCACCATAAAATTGAAATCACCCCTGACAAATCCAGATTGAACTTTTTGCTGTGGTTGTCATAGTTCAGGATAGTTCTTTCACAACTGACCTGTATTATAAATTCATTTTTGAAGTATGATTGCTGCCAGCCTATTCACATGAAATACAATTTGCCTCATGTACAAATGCTCAGATTGTGTAGGGACTGCTGCAACCTTCAAGACTTCTGTAAATAACTCAAAATACTTGATTTTTTTCATTAAAAAAAACAAAAATTTGAAAGTAAAGGATACTCTCCAAGATTACTAAGGGAAATGGGGCAGACATGTATAGAGTTTAAATAATATTAGGTGTGAGTTATCACCTAGGGTTTCACAGAGATCTGAAAGAACAGAAGTTGCTTTAACTTATGAGGAACCAGTAATGCAAGTGACATCATTACCAGACTTTGGTGTTTGTTGAAAGCATATCTGGCTATTGCGGGAGCAACCCTATATTGGTGTATTAGCAGAAAAAGAACCTTTCGGATATTCTGGTACATAGTGCCTACAGCCCGAAGTCCAAATTGACTGATAGTAGTATTCCAGACAGTCAAAGGTAATTTTTTCTGTGGTCACTGCAGTGTTTATCACAATCACCACAGTGGTAGGGGTTTTATTAACACTGTTGATAACACACAACATCTATAAAGTCTAAGTAACACCAAAAAAATGGTTGGATATACATTGTGCTTTCCCATATAAAAAGTATATGGAGATGACAACTGGAGTTGTTCAAACTAAGATTTGGAAACACAAAAGCTGCAATAGAAACTGAAATATGCACTCTTTTTAATGCAACATTTCCTTGATTGTGGAAATAAGTTCACTGAGTTGAAGTTCTGCTGCTTATAGAAAGTTAAAGCTCAAGGACAACAGCTGCACTGGAGATTGCTGTGGTTTTTCATGGATTTATTCCTTAAAGATTAAATCTTCAGCCAGCTTGATTGAAGAAATGCAGTAGATGGATGCCGCATCTAAAAAGTTCAACCTGGATTTGTTGTAGTTGATTTCAAATGTTATGTTTTAAAACAAACCACTAACAATTATGCTTCATATTTTTAAATAAGAATGTTTGGCCATTGTGCTTTATATAGTTTTTGTTTACTGGTAGAATTGTAGTCAAAATTGACTTACAGTAGCTGTAACAATGCTCTCTCTATATCACAATTCATGCATTTGCAGTGGAGCCTGAGCCCTTGATTAGTTATGGAATACCTGTCTGTGTGCCTGTTTAGGTTTGCACTTTCTTGGTGTCTGATCTGGTCAGTTTAAAAATACATTTTCAAATGTTTTTTTACACATTATTTACTTAATAATTAAATTGCATTTCAGTGTGGTCATACATGGTTTTATTTTGTGTTATAGTTATCTGTGAGTGAGACTATAACTATGCGTGCATGTAAGCCTTTGCATTTTAACGTAAAAACCTTAGAAGTCAAAACATCTTGGGTATTAGATCTTGCAGTATAGGAATTTTAGCACAGTGCATTGTTTCTTGTCTTTTTTTTTTAACCTGTACATGTATTGATTAAAATCGTATTGTTTAGCCCTTTTTTCAACAGTATTTTATGTCCAATGCCCAGGTTATCCCAGTTCTTCTAACACATCTTGTTATTTCATTAGGATATCCTGTTTTGCTTTGTCCATCAATAATACTTAACTCTGTACTGCTTTAGGCAGAATGTCAAGTCTGGACATGGATGGAGTAGAAACAGGAAGAACTATTATGGTGGAAAAAAGAATAACATTTCCAGCAGAAATGTTGATCTTGACCTGTGTAAAGGATGCTCTATTTATATCAAGCCTTTGGTTTCAGGTGGAGCTGTCTATGTAAAATTTAAGAAGGTTGCAAATGAACAAATATAGCAATTGTGATATTAAGGTTTTGTTACTACTAAGGAAGATGAGATGTCTAAAAATGGTGATGCTGGCAGAATATTTTTTGCAAACAAAGTCTGCTTTAGGATTTGGAATGTCCTTGTTGATAAGATGTGATTTTTGGATGAAAAGGTTTTTCTAGAATCAAATTTAATCTTGGGACATTTTTAGAGTAAACATTCATTTTACAGTTGATAGGGAACAAGTTCCTTAACAATTAGTCCAGTCTGTTTCCAGTAGTTAGCATATGTGATCATTTTTCTTTATTGTTTTGCATTGTGGATGAACTTCACTGTCCTTGAATAGAACTTATGCTCATATGTTTATAAGCCTTCTTTTACAAATGATGGCATATCTCTGTGCTTGAGAGCTTGCAACACAAGGTCTGAAGGTAGAGAAATTTGGTTCAGCTGTGTCTGTTGTAGGACTGCTGCAGGTCTCCCAGCTGTGAGTGGTGGCTTGCCAAAGATTAACTAGGAAATGTGTGTATTTACATTGTTTTTATGTTGCTCTTCCAAATGTTGCCCAAGGTAGTATATAATTTACAAAACAAAAATAGCATTTTGCAATCAAAGGAACACCTGTAAATATATTTAACGGCAATCTAACAGTGTAAGTTATATAGCAGTGGGCCAAAAATGACAATAGCAAATTAATTTTTATCTGAATGAGAGGAACCGGAATGATAGCAGAACTAGAGCAAAGCCAATTCTAACCCTTGGTGTGGTGGAGGGAAATGTAGGCCTGCCCTGGAAGCAGGGCAAGGCAGCTCCTTCAGGGGCAAGGGGTTATAACTGGAATTGGATCAAGTTGGTTAGGATAAAACAGGCATATCTTCTTTGAGCTGGGGTTTCAGTGTGAGCAAGCTTTGAGTTTGGAAAAGATGGAGATTAGCTTGCTTACTCTTTTCCAGTGCTGTTGGAAGAAGAAAATATGAGACACTAAGAGCCAGTAGATTGGTGAAGCACATGGTTAACCAGAGTCAGTGGGACAGTTCACCTGTAATAGGACTCTCATGTGGAATGTATTTATCTTCTGTTTGTTTTTGTAAGGGAAGGTACTTGTGCAACAAAGATGTTTTTTGGAGATAGTGATGGGCAAATAATAGTGCTGTTATTTTATTTGTTTTGAGGGGGAGTATATATAGAGCCAGTGTGGTGTAGTGGTTAAGAGCATGGGACTGGGACTCAGTCAGTGGGTTCTAGTCCCCACTCAGCCATGGAGCCAACTGGGTGACTTTGGGCCAGTCACAGACTCTCAGCACAACCTGCCTCACAGGGTTGTTGTTGTGGAGATAAGATGGAGGAGGAGAGATGATAAGCTGCCTTGAGCCCTTAAAAGGCAGGGAAAAGGCAGGATATAAATCAATATAGAAAGAAAGAAAGAAAGAAAGAAAGAAAGAAAGAAAGAAAGAAAGAAGATGGACGATGACAATGGAAGAGAAGAAATAAGAGTCATTTTGTTGCTGTTTCACCTTCTGGTTTTCCATCTGATCTTCATATTCCTCACTATTCTTGGGGAAACAGCCCAGGTCATTAAATGCTGCCGCTTGATGTAAGGTCAGTTAATGGGAAGGACATCGCAATCCTGTATGAACAATCTGGTCTTGCATTTGTGCTGAGACATAATTAGGCAGATATGGAGAAGCCAATCTGACCCATCTATATCCACAAAGTTTCTGAGGGGCAGGCATTTGTACTGATTGATTGTGAGTCTGCATCTCTATTGAGGCACCTTGTCTGAAATCTCAAAGATTTGAATGTCTGCATCTGGTGATAAGATAGCAGACAGAATAGGTGACAAGTGGCTGGAGAGCAGCACTTGTGAAAGGGACCTCGGGGTACTGGTTGACTGCAGGCTAAACATGAGTCAGCAGTGTGATGCGGTGGTCAAGAGGGCGAACACCACCCTTGGTTGCATAGCCAAAAGTGTGGCTTCTAGATCAAGAGAGGTATTACTACCACTCTATACGACTCTAGTGCGCCCGCAACTGGAGTATTGTGCTCAGTTTTGGGCCCCTCATTACAGAAAGGATATAGCCAGGTTAGAGTCAGTGCAGCGTAGGGCCACAAGGTTGGTGGCCGGTTTGCAGGGGATGGGGTATGAGGCGAGATTGAGGGAACTGGGTCTCTTCAGCCTGGAGAAGAGAAGACTCAGAGGGGGTATGTTGGTGACATACAGGTATATGAGGGGATGTCACATAGAGATGGGTAGAGATCTGTTTTCCCCTGCAGAGGAAGACAGAACGCGCTGCAACGGAGCAAAGCTCAGGGCACCAAGGTTCCATTTGGACGCTAGGAAGCACTTCCTGACAGTTAGGACCCCAAGGGTGTGGAATGCGCTTCCACAGGAGGTTGTTGAGGCCCCATCAGTGAGGGTTTTCAAAGATAGGCTGGACATGCACATGGTGGGCAAGTCGTGAGCGGAGCCGGCTGGAGCCAGGGGACAGACTAGATGGCCCGGAAAGCCCCTTCTGACTCGCTCTGTTTCTATGTTTCTAGGGATTCTGTTGAAGTATTGGCCATCCCACTGTCCAGCTGTTTCCCTGCCTAAGGTGGTTGAGGTTTTCTTGGTGGGTAGAGTCATTGCCAGCCATACTGATTGTGATTGGGAATTTCAACTTTTATGATAAGGCTGTCTTGGTAACCATAGACTTATCTTAATAAATAAATATCTGCTTCTTCGTATGTAGGAAGATATGCATGCATTTGATCTCCTTTTTGCTGCTTAGGATGAAGGTGATCTGTGAGTACGCACCGCACCCACCACAATTATCATTAATGGATAGTCAGAATGGCCTGGTAGGGGCTACACTCATGGAACTCTTAATTTCTTTAGGGGTGGGGAGCCTCTTATGTTGGTCCAGTGAGTGTGTATATGCAGTAAAAATATGTCTCTGGCCATCGTCAGTATGTCAGAGCTCTACTAGATCATTACTTGCAGCCAGTTCATCAGACTTTGCTTAAGGAGGTGTGAGTAGGAAGTAGAGTAATTCAGCAGTCCTGGTGAAAGATATATTTTCCCACCCTTCTCTCCTCATTCCTTTTTCTTTCCAAGTTAGGGTTTGGGGAGGGGGGGGTGGGAATGTAAGCTTGTAGGAAGAGACCAGTAATCTTTTTTTACCTTTTTATAAAAAGAGAGCCCTTTTGTCTGAGGAGTAGGGTAAAATATTTTAAATAAATAAAAGAGCAAGAGCACAAATTAATTTCCCCAAACCACTAAAAGAGTCAAGGAGATGGCAATAGGACTTGAGCCTCATGCTCCAGGTCCAGGTGTCAAGGCACGGGGTTCTTCCATCTTGTGAGGCTTGGAAGGAGGGCATGTGGAGCTGAGTGCTGCTTAGTTCAAGATAACTCCATTTATTAATTTGTTTCTTTATTTTATTTATACCATGCCTTTCTTTACAAAGGACTTACATATGCAATTTCAAATAGATTCAAACAATACAATGTAAAATATAAGAAAGTGAAATAAAAATAGCACCCAACTCAACAGACCAACTTACAGGCCAAAGGTCTACTTGAAGAAAGTAGCCTTTGTTTTTCAGTGGAAGGCAGAACAAAAAGAGAGCTTCCCTTTGGAGGGAGTTCTATAGTAGTGGCCACAGTGAAGGCTCTTTCTTGGGTCATCATCAAACATGTCTGATGGTGGTGGTTGTGGAAGAAAGGCCACCCTAGAAGATACCAGAAAGTGCTGTATGAGTGAAGGAGCCTGATCCTAAGCCAGTGGTGGTGAACCTATGGCATGCGTATCACAGCAGGCACGCAGAGCCTTCTCTGTAGGCACGCGAGCCAAGTCGCCCCAGCATTGCCCCAGCAGCCAAGCATCGGATAACAGCGCACATAGGGGCCATGCGCATGCTTGGAAAGGAGTAGTGACACCAGGTGTTGACATCATGAGCCCCGACTCATTAGCCTCAACTCGTCCTAGCTTTCGCATTGCCAGTAGGTGTGCTGCCAAGGACATATAAATATATTGATTGGACTGACTTTGAGTTGTTTTTTTCTAAACTAAAACCTTAGCTTTCAGGTTTTATTGCAGTGTTGGCACTTTGCGATAAATAAGTGGGTTTTGGGTTGCAGTTTGGGCACTTGGTCTCTAAAAGGTTTGCCATCACTGTCCTAAGCTGTATAGAACTATCACTTACAACTAGCACTTAGAATTCTGCTTGGTTGCCAGTGAAACTGTAGAAAGAAGGGAGCCATGTACTTCCTGTAACTGTCATCGGTCAGCAGTTTGGCTACAGCATTCTCGACCAACTGAAGTTTTGGAACAGAGCACATTACAGTAGTCCAAACAGGATATAACTAAAGCATATGTGACCATGGCCAGATTAGGCATCTCTAGGAATGGTTGCAGTTGTTACACTGTGCCATCCTGACAACTGCTGTGACCTGGGCCGAGTCTGAGAGAACACCTGCACCTGAAGCATGAGCTTCAGGGGTAGTGTAGCAGTAAATTTCCATTCATTGATCTGCCCTTTGACTAACAAAGAGCACCTTTGTCTTGTCTGGATAAAGCTTCAATTTGTTTGCCCTCATCCGCAGTCCATTACTGTAATCAAATACCAATTAAAAACCAACAGAGGCATTATGCCAGTGTAAAACAGTTTCTAGGGAACCTTGGCAGGAGGATGGTGTTGCAGTCATATTCTACCTGTGGGATCCTGTGGGCAGCTGGCTGGCCTCTCTGTGAAGAAAATGCTGACAACATGGCTCTTCTCACATTTTATCTAGGTGGAAAGGAGAAGATAGAGTTGGGTTTCATCAGCATAATCATGGCTTTGCACTTCCAAACTCTGGTTAGTCTCTCCCAGTGATTTCATGTACACGAATAGTTTAGACCTGTGCAAGCATTGTGTAAGACTGCAGATGCAGAGTGGTGATCAGTGGAAGGGGGTGGAGTAGTATTGTTGGTAGAGGAAGTAATACATGGTGAAGAGAGGACACAGAGAGAGCACCTTAGCAGAAATGGGTCTGGATGGGTTTGCTTTGTCTTCTGAGTATCACAGTGGATATTTCAGTGTATGTGTATATGTTTTGGTTTCAGAGCTGTGTCTCTTTCATAGCACTTCAAAGCCAAGTAGACCTTCTGCATCTGCTCAAAACTTCTAACTCCTGGTTTCTTAATGTAATTGTAGATGAGGATGCTTCAGCCTGTCGAAACTACATGAATTTACCCATTGGGAGCCATTCAGTTCTACATTATATTCACTTTTCAACTACAGAGCTATTTAAAAAAAACAAGAGCTTTTATTGCTGTAGAACGAAATCCTGTGTGCATATTTCCTGCTGTGAAGTCTGAGTGTGCACAGTGTGTAAGCAGCACAGAATGAAAGTGTGTATTAGCAAAATATTCTCATTGGGACAGGATGATGAAAGGCACGGAGATAAAACATAGCTGAAGGTCTGATGTAGTGGGCATGTCAGTAATATTGTTTCACAAAGTAATGTTTTAAAAGTTTGGCAAGAAATAAGAGGATTCAGTTAACACCTTATTTTATGAGTGCTGTAGACATGTATATTGGATGAAATAATACTGACTAGATATCAGGGCAAAGCAAGAACCTATCATTTACAACTCCCTTCTACCCCACACTGCCAACTCCACTGTGGTTATGATAATGTTGAATGGTAATCCAGATATCAAAGTGATGTTGGTAACTTTATGCTTGATTGCATATAATGGTAATTCTTGCTTTATTCTTCTATTTAGTGTTTCAGGACAACACTAATATTTACTCTTACTCTTCCAAAGGTTGCAGCATGTGCAGCAAAGTCATAAATGAAGAAGAAATAGCTATTTGGGCAGACACATGCCTTTCATTTAACCTAGAAGTAGCAACATTGCAGCAGACAAAGAACAGACTTATGTGGTGATTTCTCTTTATTACAACTAGCACATCCCAGTTTTCAGGTGGGCACAATTGATTGTCAGTTGATGATAGAAGTTGTATAGTAGACTTGTTCTAACAAGCAATAATTGTGTAATTAAGGACTTTTAATCAAGTCAAAGGATCCTAATTCATCCCTGGCCTTCATTTTGTTGAAAGTTAACGTCATCCTCATAGAATGAAATCCATCAGCAATCCTTTGTTCTTGAAATCCTTTGCAAGTGCTAGTGGTGCAGTCAAGCTTTATTTGTGTATGAAGAGAGGGAGGCAAGTGGTAAAACTGGTACTAAGTCACAAACTAATATCCAAAATCAAATGAAGTTTACAACCAATTAATCCTTGTCAGAGCAGATAGCCCAAAGCTTGGTTCCAAAGCTTGGAAAATCCTAACTTTTTGGCAGTATTCTCAAAGGTAAAGAAAACTTTAGCACAGGAGCTTGTAGAAGCATGTTGTGGGTTTCAGAAATTTTGGGCTACCACATCCAATCAGCCCTAGCCAACATAACTAATGCTGTGGGATCATGGCTGTTGTTGTACTGTAGTTAGTTATATCCTGCCTATTCCCAGTGCTGGGATTCAACATTAAACACTTATACAGGTAGTCCCCAGGTTACAAAACTCTGCATTACAAACAACCAGTACTTATGGATGCATGGACTACTATAAACCCTATATGAATATCTCAAGAAAAAAGTAATGAATATCTCTAAGGAACTATGTAATATGTTTGGCAACCTTCCCTAGAGATACAGTATTCATGGCTTTTTGTTCTGTGGCGATGGCTCAAGTTTACCCAGTCCAGTGTGTTTTGGGGCATGTGTAGGGCCTCAAGGATCAAGCAGAATCATGACAAAACAGTTTCTTGGAAGGGCAGAAGCAGAGGTGCACAGACGACTTCTCCCTACTTCTCTGTTGCTGCTGTTTTAAAGCTTGAAATCCTATTTTTATTTACAACCTGCCAATCCATGAGGTAACATTAAACCTAACATTAACTAGTGATGATGGAGATGGACCTGGTGCTAGAGAGGCAGGGTTTGATTGTGCTGCTGGAGGGATGAGGGGGTTACCATTGGAGTCGCTTTCTTGAAGTAGGCCTCAAGGGTTGTTTGTACATTCCTTTTCTTCCTCTCACCATAAATTTATTTATTTATTTAAAACATTTCTATGCCGCCCCCATCGCAACAAAGCCTCGGGGCGGCTCACAAAGAATACATAAAAGCATACATTAATAATAATAATAATAATATAACAATTAAAAAACATTAAAAAACCCCCAGTGCATTCTCAGCTACAAATTTTAAAATCCTAATTAATTCAATAATTTAACAATTAAAATAAGTTTTAGATAAAAAGGTCTTAGCCTGGCGCTGAAAAACAAATAACGATGGCACCAGGTGGACCTCTCTACTAAATGGCCTTTTAGTAGCTGAGGGCCTAGTTACAAGGGCAAATGCTAAAGGGGAACTAAATCAGTATTAGCACGCCCATACTAGAGATGGGGAAATGATGCTGAACTGACGGTGGGGGGAGGGAGGGAGAGAGTGTGAGCGAGAGAGAGAGAACCTCTCTGAGTAGAATTTGGCAGGCTTGACCCTCTCCAAAGTGGCCAGCCAACCTGCAAATAGTACCCAATTCTATAAAAGGAAAAAATGAAAGTTCTCATTATTTTCTATGTTTTGTTTTTGGTTTGGCTTCGTCTTTCTTGGAACTGTGGCATTTTATCATTCAATATTTTTAACTCAGAAATGTTTTCAGAAAATGAATGAACAAAGAAGTACAAACAACATGCAGCACTTTAAAGTGCTCAAAATGCATAAAATTCATGATCTTGTTATACTTTGTACTAGAATGATAGTGAGCTAGTTTAACTCTGTAAGATGCTGATTTGAAATAATGTTTTAAGAATTTTTCTTCCATTTGTTTTTTACAATACCGTATACATACGTGGAGATTTTCTCTCTTTCTTCAGTACCTGTAGTTAGTTTTTTACTGTAGTATTATCATCATTCTTACAGTGGTGTACTGTGTTTAAGAAGTTTTGGTGAATATGAAAGTGTTCCTTAATTGTTTTATATGCACAGAAAGGTAAAATATGTACATATACAAAGACAAACATTTGGCTTACTCATGTGATCCAACTTACACACTAATTTGACTTAAAGACATTCCTTGGAACAGAACTTAACCTGGGAACTACAATTAAAACATTCATAGAAGTATACAAAAGTTAAAAATATAATTAAATTAGTAAAGTATTAACATTATAAAAGTGCTCAAAAAGGATAGAACTAAGCACAATTGTGCAGGCCCAGACAATTCCCAGGTGCCTGCTGGAACAAAAAGGGCCTTGTCTACCTTTGGAAACCTCCTTCATGGATCACTGCCTTGTTGTGGCGAAGGGGCTTGTGTAGCTCAATGAAGATATGAGCTATGCCGTGCAGGGCCACCCAAGACGGACAGGTCATAGCAGAGAGCTCTGACAAAACGTGATCCACTGGAGAAGGAAATGGCAACCCAATCCAGTATCTTTGCCATGAAAACTCCATGGATAGTACCAAAAGGCAAAAAGATATAACGCTGGAAGATGAGCCCCTCAGGTTGGAAGGTGTCCAATATGCTACTGGGGAAGAGCAGAGGGCTCTGTAATAGTTATAGCTGCTCATTTTTTATTTACAAACTGTGTATACAGATATTCAATATAAAGACTTTTTTATACCTAGATATGAGGTCATTGCTGATATATGACAAATACTTTCAATCACTTATATTTTTATGCTGGAAGAAAGAGAAGACAAGCAGCAGATACCATATTAGTGTATTGATCAAATATATTGAAGTAGGATCCTAGTACAATTAGCTATGTAAGATAAAGATGATCAATAGCCCAAATGGCATGCAACCAAGTCCAGAAGCATTCCCTGTGATTTCACTGGATAATTATTTTAGCTGTTTTAGTATACTATTATAAAAATTGTTATAGCAATGTTTTATTATTTACTGCTTTGCATTTTATATTTTTTATCTAGCTCTATGCTGACTGCCCAGAGAACCTAAGCTATTGGTGATCTGAAAGTGGGATATTGTGCATTCTGAGGCTAATAAAGAAAATCAGGCAGCTCTTGCAATGTAGTGCCTTAAAAGCAATTTACTTCATTTTGGGTTCTAAAATTATCATTCTCATTTCAAAAGCAGTTAAGTGCAAGCAAGTGTAAAGCGATGCACACTGGAGGGAAAAGTTTAAGCTTCAGGTACAACTTCAAATATAAGCTGATAAGATCTGAGCAAGTAGTGATCGATCAAGAAAGACATCTTGGGATTGAGGTGGGCAGCTTGATAAAATTCCAACCCAGTGTGTTTGGCATAATTAGGAAAATAATTCAAAATGAAACTTCCAATATCGTGCACCTCTTATACTAATTTATAGTTTGGCCATGCTTAGAATATTGTGTACAGAAAAGGTGGAGAAAAAGATAGCTAAAATGATCAAAGGGCTGGAGCAGCTACCCAATGAGGCAAGGTTACAACGTCTGGAATTGTTTGACTTTTAAAAAGGGCGAACAAGGAAAGACATGATAAAAATGTTCAAATTTATGTATACTGCTGAGAAAGTACAGAAGTAGTCCCCCCTCCCCACATAATTCTTGAACTTGAGGTCATCCCATGAAACTGATTGGTGGGAGATTCAGGACAGATAAAATGAAATGCTTCATAAACCTATGCAAACTGTGCAGCTGATTTCTACAAGATGTGGTGAGAGCCACCAATTTGGATGACTTTAAAAGGGTATTGGACAAATGCTACTAATCATGGTAGTTATACACTATATTCAGTATTGGAGGAAGTATGCCTCAGTAAGGTAGCTGCTGAGGAACATGGGTAGGAGGGTGCTGTTGCATTTATGTCTACTTGTGGCTTTGGCTACGATGCAAACAATACTGAATTGGATAGACCCTTGTATGATTTAGCATGACTCTTCTTGTGTTCTTAACTAAATGCTGTATTGAAATTCCCATCTGATTCCTTTTAAGCAGGAACAATGAGGATTTCTTCTCATATTTTCTATAATGCAAATGTGATTTTTGCAGGGGAGAGAAAGGAAAGGTGACAACTGTCAAGTATTTCTGTAAATTTAAGGAAAGTAGCAGGAATCCTTTTATATTGCACTATGAGCTTCTTAGAATGTGCATGTTTCTGTTATTCTGATATGGCCATTGTAAGTCTTTCTACCTTGTTCCTTTTACTTTTTGCTCATACAAAGGTAATAGTTAATACTAAAGGTCTTTCTTCTAATTTTAATAGAAGTCTCATAATGTGTTGTGAAAACATTCTGAAAGGGACTATGAATCACTCTTAAAAGGTGACTGCCTGACTGATTTTAAGATTTATTGCTGATGTGTAGAAGACTTGTATACTTTTGTCTTGTGTCTAATCTGATACAAAGCTTTTTCCCACAATTAAGTTAAACAAAAGGAATAGTAGAACACCCCAAAATGATACTGTAAGGTGAAAAAAGTGGAGGAAGGGGCTATCAAAATTGTCAAAGTCGAAGGTCTGGAGTGATTTTCCAAAGAGGAAAAGGGATTTTTAATGTGGAAAAAAGACGAATAAGTGGAAACATTATGGAGAATATAAAAACAGATATACCCATTTAGATTATCCATGCAGTGCATTATACAGGCTCTTGTCATAGACATGCTGCTTTGGTTGAAAGAAAAAGAGCAGTGGTTAATGATTATGATTAATGAAAGCAGTGGATCCTCTAATTCACTTTGCCACTTGTATTCTGGGAGACAGAAAAATGTAGAAGATCAGTTTGAAAATGGTGAATATAGGTAGTGGCCTTATACTGAATGGGATGATTTCTCTGCTTCAATATTATTCACAGTACGTAAATAGCAATAATGGGTTGTCGTGTTGTAGCAACTCAGATTCTCGGATTGTGTTCTGTGGGATGGCTTATATTTCAGCAACAAGATACTGGGACAACCCATGGCACGTTTTAGGGCTTTTTCCCCTTGCTTGCTTGCTAGTTGAGAATTCGCGTCCAACCCATCGCAACCCCATGGACAACACTTCTCCAGGCCTTCCTCTCCTTCAGCATCCACCAGAGTCCACTTAAGTTCACACTGACTGTTTCAGTGACTCCATCTATCCTCCTCATCCTCTGCCACCCCCTTCTTCTCTTGCTGTCAGTTGTTCCCAGCATTAGGGTCTTCTCCAGTGAGTATGCTGTCTAGGTTTGACATAGCTTTCCTCCCAAGGAGCAAGCATCTTTTAATTTCTTCAGACAGGGACTGCAGCGATCTTGGATCCCAGGAATATAAAATCTGTCACTACCTCCATATCTTCCCCACATATTTGCCAGGAAGTGAGAGGACTGGATGCCATAATCTTAGTTTTCTTGATGTTGAGTTTCAAGCCAACGTTTCCGCTCTCCTTCACACGCATCAAGAGGCTCTTTAGGTCCTCTTCACTTTCTGCCATGAGAGTGGTATTACCTGTATATCTGAGGTTGTTGATATTTCTCCCAGCAATCTTAATTCCAACTGGTGATTTATCTAGCCCTGCCTTTCTCATGATGTGCTCTGCATATAAGTTCAATAGACAGGGCGACACTATACAGCCTTGCCGAAGTCCTTTCTCAATTTTGAACCAATCAGTTGTTCCGTGTCCAGTTCTCACTGTTGCTTCTTGACCCGCATATAGGTTTCTCAAGAGGCAAAGAAGATGGTGTGGTACTCCCATCTCTTTAAGAACTTGCCACAATTGGTTGTGATCCACACAATCAAAGACTTTAGCTTAGTCAATGAAGCAGAAGTAGATGTTTTTCTGGCACTCCCTAGCTTTCTCCATGATTCAGCATATGTTGGCAATTTGATCTCTAGTTCCTCTCCCTCTTCGAAATCCTGCCTATACTTCTGATAGTTCTTGGTCCACATACTGGTGGAGCCTAGCTTGTAGTTTTGAGCATAACTTTGCTAGCTTGTGAAATGAGTGCAATGGTGCAGTAGTTTGAACATTCTTTGGCATTGCCTTTCTTTGGGATCGGAATGTAAACTGACCTTTTCCAATCCTGTGGCCACTGTTGAGTTTTCCAAATTTGCTGGCATATTGAGTGTAGCACTTTTACTGCATCATCTTTTAGGATTTTGAATAGCTCAGCTGGAATACTGTCACCTCCACTAGCTTTGTTGCTCAGACTTCCGAAGGCCCATTTGACTTCACATTCCAGGATGTCTGGCTCCAGGTCAGCGACTACCCCATCATGGTTATTAGGGACCGTAAGCTATTTCTTGTATAGTTCTTCTGTGCAATCTTGCCACCTCTTCTTAATCTCTTCTGCCTCTGTTAGGCCCCTGCCAGTTTTGTCCTTTATCATGCCCATCTTTACATGAAATGTTCCCTCCATATCTCCAGTTTTCTGGAAGAGATTCTCTAGTCTTCACTATGCTACTGTTTTCTTCTATTTCTTCACACTGTTCATTTAAGAAGGCCTTCTTATCTCTTCTAGCTATTCTCTGGAATTCTGCATTCAATTGGGTGTATCTTTCTCTTTCTCCCTTGCCTTTCGCTTCCCTTCTTTCCTCAGCTATTTGTAAAGCTTCCTCGGACAGCCATTTTGCTTTCTTGCATTTTTTTTTTCCTTTGGGATGTTTTTAGTTGCTGCCTCTTGTACAATGTTGCGAACCTCCGTCCATAGTTCTTCAGGCACTCTATCAGATCTAATTCCTTAAACCTATTTGTCACCTGTACTGTATATTCATCAGGGATATGATTTAGGTCATACCTGAGTGGCCTAGTGCTTTTCCCTACTTTCTTCAACTTAAGCCTACATTTTGCAACAAGAAGTTCATGATCTGAGCCACAGTCAGCTCCTGATCTAATTTTTACTGACTGTATAGAGGTTCTCCATCTTTGACTGCAAGCACATAGTCAGTCTGATTTCTGTGCTGACCATCTGGTGAGGTCTATGTGTAGAGTCATCTCTTGTGTGGGTTGTTGGAAAAGAGTGTTTGCTCTGACCACCATATTCTCTTGACAATATTCTACCAGCCTGTGTGCCCTGCTTCATTTTATACTCCAAGGCCAAATTTGCCTGTTATTCTGGTTATCTTCTGGCTTCTTACTTCAGCATTCCAATCCCCCATGATGATAAGGACATCATTTTTTGGTGTCAATTCTAGAAGGTGTTCTAGGCCTTTATAGAACTGGTCAACTTCAGCCTCTTCAGCACCAGTGGTTGGGGCATAGACTTGAACTACTGTGATGCTGAATGGTTTGCTTTGGATTCGAACTGAGATCATTCTGTCATTTTGGAGATTGTATCCCAGTACTGCTTTTCCTACTCTTTTATTGACTATGAAGGCTACTCCATTTCTTCTGAGGGATTCTTGCCCGCAGTAGTATACCTGA
>NW_025336479.1:6586192-6703312 GCF_004798865.1 Varanus komodoensis | reverse complement strand
TCTGAGGGATTCTTGCCCGCAGTAGTATACCTGATGGTCATCTGAATTAAATTCACCCATTCCTGTCCATTTTAGTTCACTGATTCCTAAGATGTCGATGTTCAGTCTTGTCATCTCTTGTTTGACCACATCCAGCTTGCCTTGATTCATGAATCTTACATTCCAGGTTCCTATGGAGTATAGATCTTTGCAGCATTGGACTCTCCCTTCACCACCAGATACATCTGCAACTGAGTGTCCTTTCAGCTTTGACCCAGTCGCATCATTCTTCCTGGCACTACTAGTACTAGCCCTCCGCTCTTCCCCAGTAGCATTTTGGACACCTTCCGACCTGAGGGGCTCATCTTCCGGCGTCATATCTTTTTGCCTTTTGGTACTGTCCATGGGGTTTTCATGGCAAGGGTACTGGAGTGGGTTGCCATTTCCTTCCTCTCTGCTATGACCTGTCTGTCTTGGGTGGCCCTGCACGGCATAGCTCATAGCTTCATTGAGCTACACAAGCCCCTTTTGTCACAACAAGGCAGTGATCTATGAAGGGGTTTTCCCCCTTACCCACAGTGATATTTGTGGCATCCAAATAGAGCAGTTTTTATCATTGGTTGAGGAAATCAACCAGCAAAAATCCCTGCCACTCTCCTGCACATGCAATCACCAGGGATGATCCTTCCACTAATGTCCAAGTGTTAAGATTTCTCTTCCATTTGTATCCTAGCCTTTAAATTGGTGTCACATACACCTACATTTACTTCCCTGCTTTGCTATACTCTGCATTATTTTTTGTTTAAAATTGTCAGAGAATTGCAGTAACCGCAGCAGTAAGAGCTCCATATAGAAGCTGGGGAAACGTGTGTGGAGGGGGAATTAATACCTTCCAGGGTAGCTAGAGACCCAGGGAAGTGCTCAAATGCAGAATACATCCAAAATTGTTAGTTAAACACCAGGAGATCACACTGACAAATGGGAGATACTGACACTCCAAATTCTGGTGAACCTACTTCTGCCTCTTCCCCTTTTGCTGGTATTTTTCAGCTGATTGATAGGCACTTGGTTCCTGGCAACTGTGCTCAAGTTTGTCTACGTATATGCAGTATTAACAGGTTTACAAGATAAACCTGTTATCTGTTTTCCTTTTCTTGTGTTCTCCAAATCAGACCAATTCTCACAAGGTGACTTGTTTGAAGTAGCTTGTTCTAGGGGTTGTACCAGTGATGGGTTATTGTGTTGTCTGAACTTGGTCAACCAACCATAGAATGGGTATTGGCCACTGGCTAAATAGCTTCTTGGCAAAAATGGCACAATCCTCTTGCCAAGTTTCCCTGGGTATCTCCCAGTGGCAGCCGTCACAGAACTGTTGAAACAGCACTTAGGGACAGCTGGATCTGACTTGTACCCCTCCCCAGGGTGTGTGTGTGTGTGTGTGTAAGTAGGGCATATAGAGCCATATGTTTCAAGCCCCCCCTCCCCCCAAAAAGCACTAAACTGTTGACTAAAAAAGTACCCACAATTTTGACAGTGAGCTTTTGACAGTTCTTGTTTTAAAGCTCTTAAATGGCTTTAAGAAAAATGGCTATGGGTACACTTTTGCACTTTTCTGAGCATTTAGAACCTCAAGAAATGGTGCAAAATGTTCACTGCCAAATAGACTATCTGCAAAAACAGAGCGTGAAGGATCTCACCACAAACTGGGTGCATATCTCACCATCGCCTTTTCACAAGCAAAGGTAACTCACATCTTTGCTTCCTTTTGACAGCTAGAATATTCATGGAAGGACAGAGCTAGAGGGAGCCCAGCTGTCTGGCAGGAACACCATAGGTTATTCAGACAACAACAGTCAACCCTATCTCAAGTATTGGTGGGATGGATTGGTGGACTTGTGAACACATCGACTGGATAGCTTATTCACAGAGTTAGTTTAATGTAATAGACAAACTCTGCTACTGACTGTGAGTGACCATCTGAGTTTCAGACAGAAGTATTCTGGAGCATTACCAGGAAATGTTAGGGATCAGACCTTGGAATTTTTTGTATGGAAAGCGTGTGATCCAGGTCTAGGTTGCAAGCTTCTCAGGAATTTCTTCGTAAGAATTTGATGACAGATAGAATTATTTCCTGAGATGCTGATGGATCTGTTGGGTGTGTTCTGGGGCATATGCTGTTTGCCTGGGGTACCAGCTTGATCTAACAGGCCTCATTAATATCTTACATGAACTGAAAGAACATAATAGAAAGTGTTCTGTAGCACTTCCCAAAATACCAAGTAATAGGTGTTCCTCCATCCCCGTGAGTCAGAATCGGCCTTTGTAAATTGAGCTACTCCCCTCCATGTTTGGAAAATGATTCTGTTTCTTCCAAGCACATTTTAGAACTCTAAGCCCCCACTTCCCCTTCCTACTCACCTGGCCTAGCAGGGAAGATTGTTGTGGACCAGTTTCCCTTTGCTTACTGGAATACTGCTGTGGTAGCATTCAAGGATCCCGTGACATGTAGTTTCCAAGTTGGTTGCATCTTTTGGATATGAGGTGTCCTAGAAATGCACGTGTTGGGGCTTTCCAGGGCATTTGGCCTAGGAAAAACAATATATTCCATGGGTTATGGTAACTGGGATGCAGCTGTGTTAGCATTCCAGGAAGCACTTGGGAGGCAAGCCTCCGGCAAGACCTGCTTACTATCACTGTCAGCAGATAAATAAGTGGCAAGGTGGGAGTACGCAGAATAGTCAAGAAGGTAGGAGGTCTTTTCAGTTTATAATTCTGGTTGGATAGGAATTTATGAAACATAGCCATTTATATTCTGAACCAATACATTATGAGCTTGGGTGACCTCCCTAGTGGCACAGTTCTGGAATTCATGATGGAAAGTGTTCATTGAGAAGTTTTGCAATCTACCACTGTTGGTTTTATTGATGTTTAAGATACTATACTATATAAAATTAATACTGAAGGAAGCAAGCTATTGCATATTCTGGTGTTTGGAATTCTTTAGGATTCATAAGCTCATGGTGAGATAGGGAAAAAATCCACAAAAAAATATGTTCCTGATTGCTTACTAAAGGAACTTTTACTTTGACCACAATGGTTTCTCTAGGTAACTTGGTTAAAAACATTTGTCTTAAAAATTGTCTTTAAAATATAAAATTCACGAAAGATTTCTGTAATGTTTTACCTGTTTTTCTGACTCAGTATAGAACATATAAGTAACTCATCCAAATTGTGCTACTGTCTGTACAGCAGAGGCTTAGCCGCTAAGTGAGGTAGTGTTTTGGGATGCTCAAATGTCTGCATCCTTGGCTACTGGTAAATGTGTATATCTGCCCATAGTGTACATATATGAAAGGTGATAGCCTCTGTTTGAAACCAAGTTTAAACCAGAAAACTCATCCCTTTGTAGTAAAATTTATAGTGTTGTTGTTATTTCTGAGTGTATATAAAAAGGCCACTTAAAAAAATGCCGAATTCTCTTCTGGAGGTCCAAGAGATTAATCTTTCTTTTTAATTAGTCACATTTCTATCCCAGTCTTGTCCTTTGATCAGAGTCCATGTAACCTGTTAAAATGATCCTTATGAGATCAATATAATCTATTTTGAGTTTTTGTAGGTCAGTTTAGACATAATATTGTCCATTCCTTTATCATAGTTAAGGGATTGGATGCACATCCTCTCCCAGTGCCTCCCTTTTTGTGCAGTTTCTCTTTGGCTGCATATACCACCAAAGCTGCTCTGTAAGCTTTGAGGAACCTTCTGGACAGATTGATTGATTGATTGATTGATTTAGAAAATTCCTATGCCGCCCCATTCGCTGAAGCCTCGGGGCGGTCGGCGAATGGGGAGTGCCTGTGAGGCTGTAGGTGGGAGGAGTCCTATTACCATTGAACAATATTCAGTCCAAGCCATGTACGTAGGTTTATAGATGGTAAGGAAGGAAAGAGTAAATTGAATATGTAAGACAAGCCCCATAGTGCTTTTGCTCCCTTCCATTTGTTTAAAAACGGGTCATAAGAAGCAGTCTTAAAATGAATCAGATTATTGGTCCATCTTAGACCTATTTTGTCTATGCAGGTTGGCAGTGGCCCTTCAGGATTACAGATAGCTGTCTTTTCCCACCCGAACTGCAGATGCATGGGATTGAATCCAAAACTTTTTATCATGCAAAGTATGTGTTCAATCACTTCTCCTAGCCCAAACACTCAGATATAGCAAAGTATGTGCAGTATCCTATCTGCATCTCTCCATGGGAGTACATGCTTTGCTTATGTCCTGAACATAGGATTGAGTGGTATATGCTGTGCCCTTTTTTGGGTCTTTGTAGCATATATTGCATGGTATAAAAAGAAATTTGTTTTTTTAAACATATTTTCTCATGCAAACTATTGCCTTTGAAACTGTTGAGATTTGTCTGTCATCTAATACACTGATTTTTTACCGATTGCTTCTATTCCTATGTTTTCTTGGATTAGGTGAATGTATCTGTATCTGTGTTTTCTATCATCCCTCTTTATATAGAGACAAAAGTGAAAAAAGGAATTTTAAGGCTTGGGGAGCAATTTTTTCAGATGATCCTTTGATATTAATGTGAGTCATGCATCAACAATGTTGAATGTGTCAAAGGCTTTTATTTTACGTTTGCTTAGAGTTTAGATTCCCCATCAGCGGAACAAACGTCTTCCTGCTTTCAACAAGGCTAAGTCTTTGAGATGTGCGTAAATGTTCCTCAAGGTATTCATTGACACTGCCACTGGTTCCTTGTCATTTATTGGTCCATATGTATGGCTATGATCCTTGACCAGCTTCCTTTTTTAATAGGAAAAACCTGTGATGAGAAGTATTTAGAGTTTGAGATGTGCACGAAATTAATTCATCCATATCCTCCCCAAAAGTATTTGACCTGAGGGCAGGACCACCAAGGATGCAAATGGGTCCCCAGGAGTACTTCAGATGTAACAGTTCTCCTTCACTTGTTTTTACAGCTTTTTTTCAACTTTCCTTGCCTCATTATTTTATTAAGGTGAACTCAAAACTAGAAAACATGGTGATGGGGAATATTATTATATACTGAAATTTGAGAATGATAGAATGTAGCTGTCCAGATTTTACAGACAAGGATATACTGAACCATGAACTCATGGAAAGGATTTTTAATCTGTCTTGGTAAAGATCATCCATCCATCTATTTATCTTTCTATCTATCACACTTGTTGGAACTTTTAGAGAAACTGTTTTCTAAAATGCTTGGCATCTTGCACCCTTCCCATCAATTATTTCAGAGTATCTTTTGGTGGAAGTCTCAGTAACAAGAGTAAATAGTGGAACCAGAGTAGAAGTTGTCTAGTTTTTTGTATATCCTTGTATATACTGGTGTAGCCTAGACTTCCAGATAATAGTAAATAATAGGATAATAGTAAATATCTGATTTCTCTGAAGAGTTATGATCAAAAGGAAGGACAAAATACCTCCAGTTTTATGGTTTTATTAATCCTATCCTGTTCCTTTGGAGACACACATGGTTTGAAGATACTAACTCCCTGTTTGGCAAACTGTTTCTCCAGGGATTTAGATGGCATCAGATAAAGTGTAACTTGATGAGCAGTAATAAAATATCAGTCCCTCTTTCATGCTGTCTGTGTTCACACACGTGTATGTGTAGATAGCAGTTATACTACAACTTCATAAAATTTAAAATGGTTACTGGCAAGCAGGGACATAACTCAGTAATGGTGAAAATTCTTCAGGAAGATCAGTACTTGCATCCTTCAATTTTATCAGCAATTTCATTTCACAACTGGATTGCTATAACAGAGGCCAGACTAAGTTCACATTGTTAATAGCTTAATTATTAACTATTATACAGGTAATCTTTCAGCACCTGGAACATAACTAATCAGAACCATCTGATTAAAACTACATTTCAGTTTTTAAAATATACCAACTAATTCCCTATTACGAGTTGCAAGCACATTCCCACTTGACACTTTGATCGTGGTACATTTATTTATTTATTTATTTATTTATTTATTTATTTATTTATTTGGTGGGAGGTAATAGAAGTGTTATTTATTCGGTTAACATGGTTTCATGACACAGAAACTACATTTATTTTGGGGGAGGAAGTGACAAGAGCATATTCAGAATGTCTTAGTGGGGAAAGACGAACAGGGAAAATAGGAGAATGGGATGAAAGTTGAGGGATGAAAGAAGGTAGCTGATGCTGCCTGAAGAATGATGAGATGCTTGCAAGTAGAAGAAAGGGTAAAGGAGGGGGGAGCAAGTTAAAAGGGGTCAAATGGGAAAAGCCAAAAATATTGATGGATTTTGTGCTTTGAGACAAGAAAGGGAGACTTGGAGAGTTAAATAGAAAGCAAAAGATGATCAATCAGTTTGGCTGAAGTGGAATTTAGGAGAGAAGTTTGGGATTTCTGACAAAGAGTAAAAAATGTAGTTACATTGTTTTAATATGAATATTTTAATAAAATATGGTGTTGATTAGCACAAATATAAAAACTATAAATCAGTACAATTGTTTGAAGCCATTCTATTTTTATTGCTTCCTTCATTTTTACACATTTTCCCCAGACTTCCACCTTTTAACTTAAAAAAAATTCATATAATTTCAGCCTTCTAAATAATCAGGCCCACACTCAAACCCATGTATATGCTAATAGACACCATTCATTGGATAAAATCAAATGAACAGAATACAAGGGAGTTAATAAAGGACAGAGAAGAAGGGGTAGAACATGACACAAAAGCTATAGTTCTCAAATGTTGGTTTTAGACCTGTCTTCCATATTATGGGTACCACTGTTTCCTTATATTAAAGTACTTCTGTCTGTGCACCAAAATAGATTGATGTAGGAGATGCATGATTAGATTTCCTAGTGTGGTTTTCCTTAAAGCAGCAGAGACACTAAGTGGTTTAAGCACCACTGCCTCCCATCCTAACAAAAAGGGTGTTAGTATTTTCTTAAAAGATTTGTGATCTGATAGGATGTGAATCTGCATGAAATGTGCACAATTTAAATATTATAATTTGCATAGTTTAAATATGTCAGTTTAGAAATAATTACTATGATTTATTTAAATTTCACAGAAGGCAAAGTCAGCTAATTTATCATTCAAATAACTTCAAATAATATAAATTCTTGCAATAATTTTCACCTTATTCTAAAACATCTCAGATCAGTAGTTCTTCAGTTAAAATTAATCCTTAAAGGTGTGAAATAATGTAAGTGCACACAGGAATCTAAAAATGGTAACTTTTGCACCAAAATTAATTTCAAAAATTTGACAAGAATACTAAATCAAAAGCAGGCCCAATAGAGCTTTTAAGGCACATTTTCGAGTATTTAGTTTGGGTCCGGCTTACACAGGAACATGGAAAAAATGTCTTAAATCAGGATAGACTACTTGTCCATCAAGCCCTGTATTAGCTTGCATTGTTGGGAGCTAGGCTTTCTCCTTCACACATTCAAGACAACAGGCTGTTTCTTTACTAAAGCTCTTTATTCTCCAGAGTTTATTCTCCATTAAGCTCCATTAAGCTCAGTCACCAAAGAATGACTCTGGGCATGCACAGAGCAGTTGTTGAATCCTATCTTGCTACTACTTCTGAGAAGCCTCCTTTTGAGTTCCCCTGGACTCCTTCTCTCTGGGAAGGCCCCTTTGGAGGTGGTCAAGCCTCTTCTTTGTATGACACCCACCTGGTTGGCTAGCCCTTCTCTCTAATGCCGTGTTATAGGGTCAAGAGTTATATCAGGCCCAGCTGGGTCCTGGAGCTCCTGAGCCCCCTCCTAGATTTTGGCTATTCTTATACTCCACATGAACCTCTGGAGAGGGCAGCCTTGAGATAAGCCTCTCTGTTTCTCCTATCCCAAAAACTGGGAGTGCTACTTCTCAAGGATCCTCCCCTTCCTCAACTGTCAAGTCCAAATCTTCCTGACTTTGGTACATGTGCTAAGAACAACCAGCCCTTTCATTCCCCAAAAGTATGACTGGCAGTGGTTCTTCAGAGTCTTAGGCATTTTTTGCACTTTGTGTGCTACATGATCCTTCTGATAGAGACACTAAAATTGGGATGTTCTGCAAACAAAGCATGTGCTCTATTCCTAATTCATGCTCTGTTAGAAAAATTACATTAAATCTTTAGTAGCTATCTCATCACAGCATGTTGCATTTTGAATCTGGGGCATTGTTAGCTAACCAAGTGCTGCATATTTTCACTAAGGACAACACAGACCCCATGCTAAGCCATGTTACCCTTTTTCCTGCAGAAATCTCATACTTTGGAACTACCAAGTGTTTGCCCTCTCAGTATGTCTCAGGGTATTGGATTGGTTCAATATACATTAAAGGGGTGTTTTCCAGTTCTCTTAAGAGTGTTTACATTAGGAAATTAAAAACATTTCTGATAATCTTCCAGCCTTTCTAAGGAAGAAATGTATCTTGAATAAATGTATCTAGAGGATGGAAGGTGACAAGAGTGGATTACCATAGACCAGTAGGAGAAATTCCATCTCATGGGATTATAGCTGGTTTAGCTAGGGCAGTAGTGACAAGACAAGCTTATTGGGGAAATACCCTCTGAAGAAAGATTTTTAAAACCAACACACAGGTATGGTGTACTGGGAATTAAAAGATCATAACTTTTCAGTGGAAATCTTTGACCTAAGAGGATTTGAAGGTGTCACTGCTTTTTATACATCCCAGGTGTTCTTCTAGGAAACTCAAAGGCAGAAGAAGAAGGATTGCAAGTATAAGATGGATCAATTCTGTAAATGAAGCTACAGCCTTGAGTGTACAAGAGCTGAGCAAGGCTATCAAGGGCAGGGCATTTTAGAGGCCATTCATTCGTAGGATTGCCCTAAGTCTGAGAAGATTTGCCGGTTCATCACAGCAACAAATCTCTCCTTTCAGACAGGATTTTTGTTTTTTGTTTACTTTCACATCCTTCCAAGGGTGACCTGCTGACTAGTGTGATTTTTAGCTGGTATACTCAAGGAAAGAAATGCACTGAGGAGTGTTCTTTTCTGATCTCCACAGTTTATAATTTTCTTTTTAAGTTAGTTGATAATGTTGAGGCAAGTGTTTTCCTGTTCTTCTAAAGGGTGGAGTGCTCCTTCCTCAGTAAAGTCAGAGGTGATGAGATTAAGGAAAATATTTGGGTAGCTCATGTGTTGTTTGCTTCATTTTTATTAATTCCATTCTAGATTGTAAGTTGGTTAGTCAGACACTTACCTTATTTTATTTCTTGCATAACTTTTAATATAGTTTTAAGCATATAATCATCATCCTTAGTAGCATCTAATAATATAAAGTAGAAGAGGAGGAAGAAGAAGTTTCAAACTCTGCATTGCAAATGTATTTGGGTCTAAAGAATTGGAGTAAACTTTTTCCTTTGATTCTCCCTCACCCCCACACTGCCTTTTTGTTTTACATTTTGGAAATTTAGGGTGCTGTACAAAATAGCAACCGATAACCCCCCAAATCTGGAGGATTATGGGCATTGAATCGAGGACTGGAAGAGTGCAGAGGCAAAGATGCCCTGCAGAAGGTACAGGTTGCTGATTTTGGCTGTCCGGGTCTTTTATTCCTACTTGCAAGATGGACAGGCTGAGGCACCGCTGGGATTCCTGGCATCCTGGTTGAACCTCACCCTTCCCTTCTCCGTGCCCCCCACTCCCAAACTTCTCTCAGTCAGGTCTGAAGTCCATGCTTCAGAGCCATAGCTGGTATGGAAAGAATTGTGTTGGCTGTAAAAGTAAGGGAAAGCATGCGCTGTGCTGTGCTCGGAGTCTCAGTTCTGCCTTCAGAATGCATTTCTGAGGGACTCTTAACTACCCTGTGGCCATCTAGACAGCATCTAGGACCCATAGAATGTGTAATTCTGGGGCGCTTCTGAAAGGCCATCATATGACGTAGGGCATTCATTACAGACATTCCTTTGTGTATGGTTGCCTAAAAATATGCAACAGTTCCTTTATTTCAGGGCTGTAGGAACTATGTTCCAATATACTACACTTGCCTTCCTTTGAGCGTAGTTAAGCGATGGTTTGATTAAAATTTTTATACTTTTGAGGGAAATAGGTCATATTCCATCTCCTGTTATTTATAGTTTATTTGAGATTAAGGGACATTGCAGAACAACACTTTTCAGTTGGGCTCGATTAATGTTTTATTTGTCCTTCTTTGGAGTTTGTGTAGATTCCAGAAGGGTTGCAGGTCAGGACGCTTCTATCTTCTAGTCACTCAGAAGGATAAATGTTCTATGAAATTCAAACCACAGAGGGATGCTGAAGGTGAGACAAAAAGACTTTTGTTCAGTCTTCAGTGATTCATTACTGTTGCCACTTTTTTTAAAAAGTACCCTTACTCCAAAATTCAAGCCTTGTCTAATAAAAAGGAGTATATTTACCAGAGTGTGACAAGGTTATGTTACTCAACCCACCCACAGTGCCTTCAGTAGATGAAATCTGTAAGATACATGTTAGAGTTGTAATATTTACAGTTGAAAAATAAGAGAAAAGAATAAATTCATTTATCTGGTTTTATGGGTAATGGTGATGATGATGAGTGTGATGAAAACACAATAGTAAAATACTTAATTATATTTGCATGTATCCATTGGTAATAAGGAAGTCAGCATCCATAACATAATTAGGGTGCTCTTCATTTTATGACTTTAGACGGATCTAGGATAAGTCAAGAGTTCCAGCTCCAACCTTGGAAATGCATTCTACTGTTGGAGCTGGAAATCTGACTGGAAAAGCATTTTGAAGTCAGAGCTGGGTTTCTTACCTTGGAGTGCCTCTCCCATTACAGGTGGAGTGCTTCTTTCCACACCAGTGGGAGCTTCAGGGGACATTCTGGGGGTGGAGTGGGAAAGTGAGGTTCTCAGGAATTGCAGAAGTGCCTCAGCCTGTCCTCCTCATGAACAGGGACAAAACCCACAGATGGCTAAAACTGGTTGTTTGTATTTTGCAGGGCAGGAAAACCATGGAAATGGTCCTTGCTCCTGTACTCCTTCCACACTCAACTGAATATTCCAAGTTCAGAGGGTTTTAGACACCCATACTGGATGGCACCCTTGGTTTTTCTTTTAGATTAGCTCATGTGAATTAAGATCAGCAAAATAATAATCAGACATGTCTATGATTTCATAGGTGATTAACTTTTGGTGAGTGAGCAAGTGACAGAGGCAGAGTGTGAGTGTTTTGGGAATGTTTATTATACCGAACTACAAAGATTGGTTTTAACCTCCAAACACAGTAATTTTAATTTAATGGACACTGTATGCATTATATACTAGACAGTAATATTTAAGTATCAAGTGTGTTTTTAAATTAAAATTTACTAATTTTTATTAGGCAGCAAATTAATTTAGGGAGGGTCCTCCCCTGCCCCTTGAATTAACTTTGAGCAACAGCAAATGTTCTTATGTTACTGCAATTGAAGTGTTCTGGAACGATCTAATCATGATTAACTTTCATTCTGCAAATTCACAAAATAAAATTAGACTAAAGGAGGAATGGATATGAAAGAAACCAAATGGCACATTTGGAAGGTGGTAAAAGAGAATGAGGAGAGATGGAAAGAAGCAGATAATATAATAGACAGCAAACAGTTAGATAATTGACTTTCATTTTTCCTTTGGGAAGAAGCTCTGAAACCTTATAACCAATAATCTAACTGAATCAAGTTTGTCAGTTCACAGTGTCCCTTTGCCTTCACATGCTCTACATCTACAGCTTTTTATTTTTTGTACTCTGAAGGAAATTGGGTTCTCTATTTTGAAGAGAACAGAGGCTGCATTGCAGTGGTAGACAAGAACAAATGCAAATGTGAATGCCAGCATATTTTAGCCTAATCTTACTACCAGTTAACTAAGCAGAGACATGTCAACTCTTTAGTTGGAAAAAAACCCCCTACAAAAACTGGGAAATTTTCAAGCAGTCTCTACACAAGGAAGAAGGGCATGACTCTATGGGAAGCTTGACAGGACTGGATTTGTAGTCCATATGGGTTCAACGTGGCCCATGGGCCTGAGTTTTAACACTTCTGTTTTTGGATGCATAAAGAATGCTATGGAGGTGCAGGGTGTGAAACAAGAAAATAGTTGTCTTCTCTTCCTCTCCTTGTATGCTGCCTTCCCCACTTGCAAAATGTTATATAGTGTAATTAGTGGACTGCAGTTCTTTATAGAGCAATTAAACTCTTAAACATTGGTGCAATTTGACATCTAAGATGGGTGATACGTTTGCATGTTATTCAAATACAACCTTTTTTTATTGTGCTTGGGACTTACTGGTTCATGACTGTGGTCTCTCACCTCCTCAAGGTTTATTATCCCATTGTCAGGTTGGAAGGCCCAGTTTCAGCCCATTGCCATTGGACATTTCAACTTTTCTCATCATCAAATCAATATTACTTAGTGTTGGTATTTTAAATCTGTAAGGGTCTTTAACTTGTCCATTAAATGACTGAGAAGAGTATATATAAGAATTCAAATGGCTATTCCTGATTATTAACTAATACATATTCTAATGAAAAATTGTAATAGACTGTGTGAGGTCCTTTGGCAGTTAAGCTGCAGTGGCTGGGGACTATCCATACAGTATGTCATATGTTTCAAAGGCCCTTTTAATTGCCTCCTTTCTGCCAGTTATACTTTAACTAATGGCCAATTCTTTGTCACAACTCAGTTATCCTCCCTCTTAATATATGATGTACTTTATTGATAGTCTCAGCAGAACTTTAATTTTTGTTTGTATCTTTGTTTAATTGATCTGACTGGCTAAAACTGGTTGTATAACCTTTGAAGGAAAATGCACACACAGATGGTTTTCACTAATTTAAAGAGAATGCTGAAATGAATCAAGTAAAAGCATTCAAGATTAATATTTTACTTTAAGTAAGCAAGATTTGGATCCCAGGAGCTTCCTCTCCAATACTTTAGGCTATAACTAACATTGAGAGCCAGTGTAGTGGTTAGAGTGTTGGATTGGAATATGAGAGATCCAGGTTCTAGTCCCCACTCAGCCACAAAGCTCTCTTGTTGACTCAGGCCAGTCACTGACTCCCAGCCTAATCTACCTCACAGGGTTTTTCTGAGGGTAGCATCGAGAGAAGGAAGAAGATTATGTAAGATGCCTTTGATTCCTTCAAAGAAAAAAGGTGGAATATGAAATAAAATTTCCAAATAAGTAAATAACAGTTTGAAATTAGTTCAGTCCTGAATTTTCAAATTATTGCTGTTTTAAAGCAGGGGGAAAGTATTTTGCTTTTCTTCAAAGTATTAACGTGGATAAAATCTAGTAGTCCTTGATATTAAATGTTGTACCTTGCAAAAAGAGCTAATGGCTACCACTAACACTCATGTGGCTTGCTAATAACAACCAAAAAGCCATGTAGTTGGATGAGCAACATTCAGACAAAGTGCTGTGTGTGCGTACAGCACATACTTTGTCTGTCATGCTTGTAGGATTTTTTCATGTTGGCCTTACACAGTTAGTATGAATGTGTGGATGAGGCAAGTACAACATAGATACTTTTGCATAAACCCAGACTTCTGCTTGCATAGTATAACTCCCCTTTTCAGTTTAATGTGTATTATTGTAATACAAAAGAGCTTGCTTTAATTATAAATGTAACATAGATCTTTGCTTCAAATGTTTCAATAGAATCTCTGAGAAGGATAGTTGTAGAATTTTGGTGTCACTAATGAAGGTACCCTAAAAATAAGGCTGACAAAACTTGGCAAATGACCGAGAATAACTTAGTTCCACCGGGGGGTAGAGAAACTGATTGTTAGATATTCTAGACCCCTGTGTTCCCACAAGATGCTTGTGTTTCAAGGGTTAGAATTTCACTTCCAGAGAACTACAAGTAATGTACCTACATGTCTCCTTCGGATGAATGTTTTACATCTTAAAACTGTATTCTGGCCAAGAAAAGCATATCTTTTTTGCTTCCGAAAAGTGCAATTTTTTGGCATTCATAACTGAATTTCTAGCTGTTACCCTACACTTCACCCATGTTTAGGAAGCATTTTAGTGTATTAATCTTCCAAATGCATGATCAGATATGCCTTCGTCCTTGCTGACATAGAAACATACAAACAGAGCAAGTCAGAAGGGGCCTCTTGGGCCATCCAGTCTGACCCCTGGCTCCAGCTGGCTCTACTTATGACATGCCCAACATGCCCACCAATGGGGCCTCAACCTCCTCCTGTGGAAGCCCATTCCATACCCTCGGGGTCCTGTCAGGAAGTACTTCCTGACTTCTAAATTGAACCTTGGTTCCCTGAGCTTCACTCTGTTGGAGTGCATCCTGTCCTCCTCTGCAGGGGAGAACAGGTCTCTACCCACCTCCGTGTGACACCCCCTCACATACCTGTACATCACCAACAGATCCTCTGTGTCTCCTCTTTTCCAGGCTGAAAAGATTCAGTTCCCTCAGTCTCGCCTCATATGGCTTTCCCTGCAAACTGGCCACCAACCGTGTGGTCCTACGCTGCACTGACTCCAACCTGGCTATATCCTTTCTGTAATGAGGGGCCCAAAACTGAGCACAATACTCCAGTTGCGGGCACACCAGAGTTGTACAGAGTGGTAGTAATACCCCTCTTGATCTAGAAGCCACACTTCTGGCTATGCAACCAAGGGTGGCATTCGCCCTCTTGACCACCTCACCACACTGCTGACTCATGCTTAGCCTGCAGTCAACCAGTACCCCGAGGTCCCTTTCACAAGTGCTGCTCTCCAGCCACTTGTCCCCTAACCTGTACTTATGACAGCTATTCCTATGCCCCAAGTGCAAGGCCTTGCACTTATCCACATTGAACGCCATCCTGTTGTCTCCTGCCCACTTCCATAGTCTGTCCAGATCCTTTTGGATCTGGAGTACCTGCTCCTCAGTTGTGGCCACTGCTCCAGTTTTAGTGTCGTCTGCGAATTTGATCAGCAGACTGTTCACCCCTTCTTCCATGTCGTTGATGAAGAGATTAAACAGGATTGGCCCCAGGACAGAGCTCTGGGGGACCCCGCTTGTCATTGGTCGCCATCCCGATGATTCCCCGCTAATGGTTACCTTCTGCTTTCGGTCAGTCAACCATGCCCTAATCCACTGAACAGTGCATTGGTCTATCCCAGAACTCCTCAATTTCTCAACCAGGATATCATGGGGCACTTTGTCAAAGGCCTTGCTGAAGTCCAGGTATACCACATCCACTGCATCCCCTCCATCTAGCCATCTCAAAACCTTGTCATAGAATTCCACAAGGTTTGTCTGGCAGGACCTGTTTTTGCGGAAGCCGCGTTGTGTGGCGTCCAGCCTCCCTTCCCTATCTAGCATCGCTAGATCTCTCTCTATTATGAGCCTTTCCGTTGTTTTTACTACAATGGACATCAGTTTGCAAGTTGAAGAAAAATTGGAAATATTTGCTCTAGTAAAATATGCAACAGACTTTTTGATGACACAATAAACCTTGGTTTATCAGTACCCCAAATGAGGTCACAAAAGAATCGTAACCTTTTGCTGCTGCTTTTTAAAATTAACATAGCATTATGTCTATAGCCTAACTTGTCATTAATCACTTGTTTTAAAAAGTCAACTTCATAACCATAGTTTGATGTTGGTTTGTTTTAAGCACACTGAATATAAGTTCATCTTCAGATTGTCAGGTTCAAACAAGCTTGGTTTGATCAAAAAATGGAAATGAAAGTTTCAAATTCCTAGCAGCCACTCTGGAGGAAGAGAGAGTATATAAGCTTGAGACTTGCTGTGCCTCTTTTATGTCATATGATTGATGGCTGATTTGTATATCCAAACGCTATTGTTTTGCCTTTGAGTAGAAGCTTTTAAAAAAGCACATCTTGGATGATTAAGCAACATGGCTCTTGAGTAAGACCTGGATCCAGATATCATTCTAGTGCATTTATTTCCTACCTAGTACTCTTCCAATGTGTTAGATTCTGACTTCTGCCATCCTCAGGGCAGTATGGATTGGCTTGCTGAATAGGGAAGATGCGAGTTGGAGTCCGGCACAGCTGGAAGGCACTAGGTTGGAGAAGCCTACATTACTGTTTCATTAATAAAAGGAATTTAGTGAGGCAAAGATAGTCACATTGTGAAACAGCAATGTGAAATAATACCAAGTTATTCTGAAATACATGGGTTATTGTAAGCTTCTATGAGTTGTCAAGATTCTGGAAGTTGTTTATTTCATTTCTATACTGCTCCATAGCTGAAGCTCTCTGGTTGATTCTGGTATACATAAAAATAACACAACAACATGTAAATAACATAAAATCAAATAATCATTCAAATTTTAAAACATGTAAAACATGCAGTAAAGAATGACCCTGTAAAAGCACAACACCTGGAATGGGTAATGCTGTCAAACCCTGGTATAAGCAGGGCATAAAGAGCTGTTGTAACCTGGTGACAGTGTTGATGCCAGGCAGGCCCAGTGGAAATGTTCTTTCACAAAGGTTATTTCACCATAAAGAAAGCCCTCTCCTTTGTTGCCACCACACACTGCATCATTTCTTTTTTAGTTTTTAACAAATTTAAACCTGGATTTTATGGACATTGCTGTGAATCGTGTTGCTCATTTTTAGTTAAAAATAATAAGGGTTAAAACATTATTTTTATTCTTAAACTTTCTACAGTATTTTTTAATTAGTGATAAAATTTATATTATTGTGTATGTGTGTATTTGTTGTTGTTGTTAGTCGCAAAGTCGTGTCCGACCCATTGCAACCCCATGGACAACATTCCTCCAGGCCTTCCTGTCCTCCACCATCCCCCAGAGTTTACTTATGTAAGCTCACACCAACTCCTTCAGTGACTCCATCTAGCCACCTCATTCTCTGCTGTCCCCTTCTTCTTTTGCCATCTATTGTTCCCAGCATTAGGCTCTTCTCCAGGGAGTCCTTCCTTCTCATTAGGTGGCCAAAGTATTTGAGTTTCATCTTCAGTATCTGGCCTTCTAAAGAGCAGTCAGGGTTGATCTCCTCTAGGACTGACCGGTTTGATCGCCTTGCGGTCCAAGGGACTCACAGGAGTCTCCTTCAGCACCACAATTCAAAGGCCTCAATTCTTCGGCGCTCAGCCTTCCTTATGGTCCAGCTTTCACAGCCATACATTGCAACTGGGAAAACCATGGCCTTGACTATACACGCTTTTGTTGGCAGGGTGATGGCTCTGCTTTTTAGTATGCTGTCTAGATTTGCCATAGATTTCCTCCCCAGAAGCAAGCGTCTTTTAATTTTTTGGCTGTAGGAGTCCAGGAAAATAAATTCTGTCACTACCTTCATTTCTATTTGCCAGGAAGTGAGAGGACCGGATGCCATGATCTTAGTTTTCTTGATGTTGAATTTCAAGCCTACTTTTGCACTCTCCTCTTTCACCCGCATCAAGAAGCTCTTTAGCTTTTCTCTTCACTTTCTGCCATGAGAGTGGTATCATCTGCATATCTGAGGCTGTTGATACTTCTTCCAGCAATTTTAATTCCAACTGGTGATTCATCTAGCCCCGCCTTTCTCATGATGTGCTCTGCATATAAGTTAAATTGGCAAGGTGACAGTATACAGCCTTGCTGAACTCTTTTCTCAATTTTGAACCAGTCAGTTCTCACTGTTGCTTCTTGACCCACATATAGGTTTCTCAAGAGACAAATAAGATGGTGTGGTACTCCCATCTCATTAAGATCTTGCCACAATTTATATATACAGTGCTATAGGTAATGCTACAGGTAGAGGACAAGCTGTTGGCCATCACTTTAGTTTTGTAGAACTGATGCAGTGAAATCCCTGGAAAGGCTGACAAATATTTTTTAAGATAAGAAAGGAATTTGGGATGTTATGAGTTTGCCATATATTGAAAAACTTTACCTGTGAATTTCACAGATACTTCCAGGTACAAACCTCACTGATTGGAAGTTTATAGATTTGGAAGCTTTTCAGATTCCTATGCCATACTAGGCTGAAAGTGGCAGAGCAGGTGGAGAGGTGGAGGGGCTTTTGACCTCCCCTTTTCCTGTACCCTGCATTTTTAATAGATGAGCTTTACAGCTTCAGAGGGAAGGAAAGGAGATCAGAAGAGATTTAGAATAAATCATTTCCTGGTCTCGCAAGTCTCTTCACCTCCCTGCCAACTGGAACACACCTCTTCCCCTGATCCAGTTTCTGACCAGTGCAGTTTTCTTTGTGCCAGTTGTGAGGAAGCAGGAGAGAAGTTTGATCTCCGACTTCCTCTTTTGAGTTGGAATGCTGTCTCTGACCTCAGAAAGATTTTACAAGCAATCAAATGCAACCTGGAATAGTATCCTAGCAACCACAGTGTTGCTGTTTCCACAGTGTTTGTACCTGTTGAGTTCAGTGAGACTCTCTCCAAGATAACTGTGTAGAGGATTGCATTACTGATGACATAAATTCTACACAGTTTTGAATCCTTTCATACAAATTTCAACATACATGTAATGTAAAATTGCCAGAGAGGGACCACAACAGGGAAAGCTGGTGCTGTATTTTGAGCATTTACGGTCAGATTCTACATTATTGTAATTAGTGTATTATGTGGAGTAATGCAAATTGTGCATAAATGAGCACAAGTATCCTTGTTTTGTTTAATACAGTGCCACCCCTGTACAGGAATTTCTGACTAGGGGAATGCAAGTCTTTTGCATCTTGTAACTCTTCCCTATTTTTCAAACCCTACATTTACAGTTGAGTTTGAAATCAACAAAAGTAAATCTGCTTACTTTCTTGGGTGGGCTCTGCAGACAGACCCATTCAGTAAGGGTTTGTTTGTGGACTTAAGCTCTCTTGGTGTCTTTCATATGAAAGGCACACAACCTTGCTGGTCCTCTGAAATCAATGGCTGCTAAGTTATTTACATCTCTGCTGGCAGACCTGTTTATATGAAACAAAATTGGATATTTTAAACCAGGGACTTTCCTCCCTAGGCTATTATCTTAAAGAATTTGATATTTTTGATATAAATTTTAGCAATGTCTTTAAATATTGATACTGAGTAAATTTATAGGCCTCGGCAGTCATGTGTGATTCTGATTCTTATTCTTATCTGATGAAAACAAAAACAATTAGAAGTCTTTTTAAATAGATGGTCAGTTCTTGAACTATAAAAATGTGTGCAAGAATTTATAAATACTGTATATATGTCTTGAATTCTTGGAAATATAACCACCATGGAGGGGTGTTTCACTCTTCTGGTCCAATTTGATGCATTTTGCATCTCTCCCAAGTGGCTTCAAGCTATTCATAAATAAAAACACAAAGTGGAAAGGATAGAGCAATATGAAAGGGGGTGTCATTTAGTGACAAACACCTCTAGCTACTACTGTCCCCCCTTATTTCCAGACTCAGTCCTTTTTTGGAGGGACATAAAAGAAACATCAGAAGCTGTTTTAGTAATTCCTTCACTTCTCTTAGTTGACTCTATTAGCAACAACAAGCTAGCACTCCAGTTCTGTGTGACTTCCAATAATAACGACTAGCTGGGAGATAGCGTCCCACTGCTGCCTGTTTAGTGGGGAACTGACACCAAACCTCCCTTACCATTGTCATCTTCCAAAATCACTTTTTGTTTGCTTAGCCAGCCTCTCAGGCATTGAGTATGTGAAGCTCCACCAAGTTCTCACAGCTTGAATTAAGCTCTGCCCTCTGCAGCTATTCCAGCAGTTTCTCCCTGGTTCTTGGGTGTGGAAAAGGCAGGGGTGCATGTATGCCAACCACTTATTACGTAGGGTTCCATCTGATGGGCAACATAGATGGCATCTGCTCCCAGCTCAAAATAATCTCGGATTATGTTTTTCTGGTTCTGTCCTGCCTGTAATGAGAAGGGTACACTTGAACTGGGCTTGTTGTGACAGAAAAACTCTTCTTGCTTCCGCTGCTGCTTCCTTTGCTTCTACCCCTTCCAGAAACAACTTCTCTTAAAATAAAGCATTAAAATAAATAAAATAAACTCTGCATTTGGCTCTGAAACAAAAAGCAAGAAAGACTCAATTCCCTTCCCCACCCTCCACCAGGCTTTACATTAGTGCATGCTATGAGTGTGTTTAACACAATCCTAGAAAACAGGAAGCAAAGGGTATAGCAAATTGCTCACAAAACAATGGGAAGTGGGGAGAGGGCATTTTCCTCTTTAATGAAACCTCAAACTCTAAAGGGGTCATCTCCTTTTAAGGGGCTGTTTTTGTGAGCTTTGTCCATTTTTTCCAAAATTGTAGGCATTAAAAAAACAACCCTTTCCTATTATAGTTAATGGAGAAACCATCCCGGACTTTGGAAAACTAGGTGAACTCCACCTCTGACGAGATGCAAAGTGCAATATCAGTTGGAGCTTCCAAGCAGTGGCAACTAGGAACAAATATTATTTGTACAGACCTAGAACTCTGTATTGATAACCTTCTGTCCAATTCATGTATGCATACATCTGATGGCAGTTATAGATGACTGAGGGAATTGGCCCTTATGCACAACACAACATTCACAAATTGTAGAATTTCCCTAAAATAAAATATTTTGTTATGCACATATTATTCAACATTCTTGACAGTGTCTGTGATTTCCATAATTTCATAACACATTGTTTCCCCTTATTTATGGGATAAAAATGACAGCATTAATTTTACAATCAATTACCGATATCTATGAGTAGCTGCTACAGAATAAGTCCTATTATCCTTTACCTAGGGTAGGCAGTCTGAAGCCTTACATTGTTAAGAGTACAAACTTATAGCAACTACACAGTCTAAAGGAGAGAACTGCTCAGTTTGCAACTCTATGGTCACAAGAATGACCCTGGAGAGAAAGTTTTGTGAGTGGAAGCAGGATGGGGGTGGTAGAGAGACAGCCACTGACTTAAACGGACTCTCTAAGTCTGTCTGCATTCTCAGAAGTGTGGAAGTGACCTTTTTTCCGTGCTCCTTATGCATTCCACTGAATGCCTGTAATCTTCCAGGTCTGGAGTGTCATGGACAACCTCATTGGATTGCATTGTAAAAATATTAATTGACTTGTTTCTGTAATTTGCTTATCTAGGTAATATTAATCTTGCTAAAACTGTTATTAATCAGTGTGTAGACTTAAATAGACCTTCAGAGAAATACATTAGGGTATAAGAGATAAGGAGAGAGTGAAATAAGCAGTTTAGAGACTCATTCCAAGGACTGATTGATGAGAATATGAGTAAGTTTTAAAATGAATTAAATAATTTTCAGGATAGAGAGTGAGAGAAATGGAGAAAGAAGTAGAAGAGAAATTGAGAGGAAAAATAGGAAATAATGCTTTCATAAAGGAGTAAGAATGAAGATCTGTTTTTGCAACTGAAGTAATAAAACAGTATGAATCTGAGTTTAGTGACTTGCAGAACCAAGCAGGACTTTGAAAGTTAAATGAAGAGTCATTACAATATGTTAGAAAAAAGTGTAAAACAGCAGACCTGGAGACTGAATTTAACATTGTATATACAACTTTGCAAGGATAAAGACTAGAATGGAGGATTATGAGACAAGGAAAAGAATGCAGAATAAAGAGGAATTTGGGTGCAGTTTTTATAGCAGTGCCTGGATCAGAATGTAACAGCCCTGGTGGATGTAACAGTCCAGCACCTCCTTCCCACCCACAACGACCAACTATATGCCTCTGGGAAAGAGGCATGCTCTAATTTACAAGTATGTTGACATTTTTCAGTTATACTTAAAAATAGTGTAAATATTTTGCATACCAAGATCATCATGTCTAAAGATTTTCATTTTTTCCATAGGACATCTGAAGAGGTGAGCCAGGAATTGATTCCACATTGTGTCACAGTGGACCACCTTGCAATCTATTTAATCCGTTTAACATGCTGTTTAGGTGCAGTAAAACCTGCATGTTTATTAACTTCAGTCCTATGACTGCTACCTTTCTGGAATGCACCTCAAGCAGCTTGTTTACTGTGATGCATATAGCCAGATTTCTGGCTTGTCTCTTACCTGACAAGCTAGAAAAAATAACCCAGCAACAAGCCCAGTTTATATCTCTAGTTTCCTGAGGAATCCTCAAGGTCTGTGGCTAGTTTGAGCACTCCTGCTTGCATTAGGCATAAGCAGGTAGTCTACACAAACATGTTAATCTAGCATTTCAGACGAACTGGTCACTGGTTTCAGTTTTGACTAATATGTTTGGGGAAATCACTGTCCATTTACAATGCGTGTATTTTTTTCTGCCTTTGCAATGACATGTGCATAGTTGGGCTAAAAAAGAAAACCAGAACTAAAAAAAGGCATAGTGAAATTTATGCAGGTTATGGCGCAACATTCTCAGTTTCATTAAAGACAAGAGGAAGATGGTGAAGAAAATGGTGTTGAAGCAGGCAGAGCTACAAGTAATGCAGAAAGGTCTGAGAATAAGGAACTGGATTGTTAGATTGTCACAAATCACATCATGGTGGGATTCTGTCAGTTTAGTTGCATGACAGTGTGGGGCAGGTGATTGCTCTTCCCTGCATTAGCGAGAAAGAAGTGGGTGATAGTTAAATTACCAAAAAATGTAACAAAGGATGGTAACATTCTTTAACTTGATGATGGGGAAGATTGCTAAGAGATCATCAAAGTGCTTAAAAACACATGCAAACTCAGCCCTGTTCTTGGATGCATGCACAGAGGCCCACCTACACAGGGAGGCAAGTGGAAATAGGTTTTCTAGGTTGCCAAATGGTTTGATAGACCTATTGCATAATTCTGAAAGAGCTACAGTCAGCGTGAATAAAGAGCAACTTACCTATTTAATGATGAATCCCAAAACTTTTCATAATTTGCCATGTACATATGCTATTGATCACTTGTTTTAGATTGTCTTAGGGCAGCATTTAAGAGATACACCTGATTTCTTTTTTCTAGAAGCAATTCAACTAAAGATGGATTATGTCCATTTGAATTATGTCCATATTATGTCCCCACCTTTTGGGGACATTCGGTAATAAAGCTTTCTACTTCATATCAGAGAGCTTGGTTTTATCACCTTTTGGACTTTTCCAGTTTCTTATTCTATATTTGTAATTTTATCATGTTTGGTATTGAAGATTATAGTTATTTGTCTTACTTTTTGCTAGAAATACAACATGCTAACAGCAAAATAATTGCAATGTGCTTTGGTATTATTTTTTTTCAATATGTGCTAACATCATTCTGCCAAAAATGCTGAAGTCATACAATTGTTCTTTTCTTTCAGCATATAACACATTTCATAATCAGAAGAGACAGCTAACATTTCTGATACTTGTCAGGATGCAAAGTAACTGCTCTATGCATTGTAAAGTGCAGATCCTAAGATTATATGAATTAAAACATTCCTTGCTCCATCCCAAGGCATTTTTAAAAGCAAGTGTGGTCAACTTGTAACCCTCCAGAAGCTTTGGTATACAACTTTGATCAACCTTCACCTTTGTCTATGGGAATTGTAGTCCAAACTATCTCAGTAGTCAACACCTGCTTTTAAAGCATGTGAAGTGTAGGAGGTCCTATTGTCAGACTTCACTTTGTAGACTTGCAGAGTTGTTGTAAAGTCAAAGGAAGCATAGACAGAGAATTACGTAAGCTGCCTTGGGCTCTTTTAAGGAGAACAGGTGGGATATAAATAAGTAAATATATTATTTCTCCCACAATCTGAGAGTGTGAAGGGGAAAGTCCCACATCTCAGTGTTTTCCATTCCATTTGCCCCACTGACATATTTGAGTAGAACTTCAGTGTTTTCTTGCAGCAGCTTCTGCCTCCATCACCCTGAGCTTTGCTAGACATGATTCAAGTGACTTTAGTCACTGATCAGGTATTTCCCTCTTCAGATGACCTTGCTCAAGTAAATGGGCCACAATCTCCCACTGAGAGGACCATCCAGTTGAAACTATGGAAGGGCCATTGTTGTGACTTGGTTTCTTACTCAGCATTGACCCCCGCCCCCCCCGACTCAACTTTTTCACCCAACATTAGTTCTTAGACCAAATTCTTCAGATGGCAGCAACTTGATACCTAGAATTAGTGCCAGCCATTGTTCAGTGTAGTCTGTAAGGAGACATTGATGCCAGCAGTGAACCCTTTTGTCCCAACACTGCTGCAAACAGTTCAACAATCCGGGAAAGCCCCATCTTGGTGCTTCCAACCTGTAAGTGATGGGGGAACATATACTGTGTCTGAGAAAAAGATTCAGGTGTCCTGTTTTCCCATATACCATCCATTAAAATCACAAGCGAACAGATTCACAAAAGTGCCTGCAGAACAGAAATGTCTTTAGTTGGCATGTAAAGGAATATATTGATGATGCCAACCTGATCTCAGGCAGAATTGAGTTCCATAGCTGGGGTGCTATGACAGAAAAGGCCCTCTTTCCTGCCACCTCACCCTCATTTCATTTGAGGGAGGAACACTGAGGAGGGTCTTTCATGAGGACTGCAGTGATTGGATAGGTACATACAGAGAAAGGCGCTCCCTCAGATAGGCGGCCCCCAAGCCATTTAGGGTTTTGTATACTGTTGTGAGCACTTGGAATTGGGACTGGATGGTGACTGGCAACCAGTGTAGCTTGTGTAAGACCGGTGTGATATGCTCACAATCACTGGTCCTTGTCAGCAGACATGCTGCCCAATTTGGACAAGTTGCAATGTCCAGACCATTTTCAAAGGTAATCCCATGTTTTAATGTTTTAAAAAATGTTTTAATAAATAAAATAAAAAAAAATGTCAAGCATGTTGCAGTAATCCAAGTGGGAGGTTTCCAGTACATGGATGACTATGGCAAGGCTCCACTCATCCAAGTAGGAAAGTAGCTGATAAATCATCTGAAGCTTATAAAAATCACTTCTGGATACAAAATCCACCTGAACAGCAAGTGGCAACTTGGGATCCAGGTGCTTTTCAAGGCTGCAAACCTAGATTGGGTGTATCATCCTTCAGTAAGAGCTACAGCACTATGTAATCAATTCATAGAAAATTCTTGCCAAGCTAGAAGTCTTTGTGCCTGGGCTTTGATGCTTTTCCTGGTACTTCAATAATACTACATTCTGATTTCACACAGTCTCTGTTTGGCAGAAATTGTTACTATAATTACAGGTTTTGGGGTGGTGGTTGTCAGGAAGGGCTCCCAGATCCATTTCAGAATGTATATACATTTATTTCTAGTTCATTCCCTGGCAGATGTGTTCAATTATGTCTCTACCTGAGTTGTTGGAGTACCGCTTCCAATCGGAATGTACAATACTGGGCTAAATGGACCAATGAACTGGCTCCATATGAAGTGGTTTTGTTTGTTCATGTACATTGTATGCTCTGATTTCACGCTGTACTGCTCTGGAGCTCTGCTATTTGGTAATTCCATCTTAAGGTTACCTTTTATAGCATTCAGTATTTCAGTATATGGGTTTAATTGTGTAAAGTTAGCATGTCTGAAGAGTGGGGTAGGAAGTTGAACCTGCAGTACTTTTGGATTGTACAGGATGGGGTATAAAGATCTCCCACATTTTGAAGGGATATAAAAATGAATGAAGCTATCTAGAAAAAAAATCCATATATTTCTGAAAAGTCCATAAAAACAGTTTTGTTTTAATGGGTTTTAACAATCATCCAGGAGTGACGCGGGTTGAGCAGCCCACCCCCACCGCGGTGGTGGGATACTTGATGTGGCCCAGCCTCACCCAGACTCTACTTCCAGCAGCCCCCAGGGAAGTTGAGTTTGAGACCCCTGGCCTAAGCTGATTTTTGCATGCTTTCTATTGACAAGTACCTGGTTGCATGGGCTCTTTTATTTCTGTGTTTTCTCTCAGGATATTAAGAATTGAGAAATTATTTCAGCATGCTCATTTGATCAATGGTTCAATAATTCCAAGACCATGGTGGGGAGTATTAAGGAAAGATAGTATGGAAAGCTGGGAGGAGGAGGGGACATTGCTAGTTTAAGCACTTGGAGCCTTTTTTTCTGTAGTAGATCCTATCTCCAAGCTATTAGTATTGGAAGGGTTTCTTTTTTGGTGGACCAAGTAAACAAAGCAGAATTTTTCAGCCATGCTTTTGAGCAAACAACAGTGAAAGAAGCTGCAAAGTTAATCCTGTGAGAGTAAACCCACTGAAGGTTATTAAAGAGGTTGACACAGGGGAATGTTGATGGGCTTTTTACTCCTCTCAGCACTGGCTTTTCTTAGACTATTGCAAACTAATGGGCACTTTATATTTATTTCCTGTTCATTCAGAACCATGGAAAAAGACTTGTTAAGCGTCACCTCTTGCCCTGTTGCAGAACAAGCTTCTGTAACAGATCAGAGTGTTCTTGGCATAAATTATGCTCTCTTCCCATTGACAAAAAATCCCTTGTTGAAATACTTGGTTTCTTACCATAGGTTTTTTTCTTAAAATATTATATATATGTGTGTGTGTATATATATATATCAGGGAGCTAATTTGAAATATAAACTAGAAATTTTCAGCATGATGTTCAGGGGGAAACATTTTACATAGCCTTTGTACATGATTTTTTATGTTAGAAACTTGCTTTATAGTAGGCTTTTAAATTTTAAAAGGCTTTTTTTAACTTTAGTTCTCTGTTGCTGGTTTATTATTTTAAAGCATTCAGCAAATTATGCAACTTTCCCTCCATGTAGCACCATGGCATCTGTACTTAAAATGTTTATAAAACTGATTCACTTTTTCTAAAAGAATACCCTTTAAAGAATCTCATAAAACATAATGGTTTTGATCTGCTTTTCTGCTGATAGGGAACAGTCTCCCCTCCTCAAAATTTTCTCCAAACTGTTGGGAAACTCACTGGATCAGAATTTTGCATGGTGTGGAGGGCAGGAGGGAGAAAGAGGAAAGGCCGAAAACACAACACAACCCCTCTCCCATCCTGTTGTATGAGCAGACTTTGAGACAGGATCTGATGCCATTGATTTATTTACTTAAATTTTGAAAGACAAATGAAAGCAAAACTATGCTTGCATCATGATGAATATAAAAACTAAATTGTTCTTAGAGGAAAGCTATTATCTCTTCTTCCTTAAGCAGAAGAAAATTGTATTTGCCTCCTTCACAGCCATATCAAATTGACTCATCATTATTCGGTAACTGGCCAGGTTTGGAAATCTTATTCATGCGCACGCATGCACACAGACTGTTGCTTTGAGAAACTCAGGAGTAGAACACGGAAAAAATAAAGTTCTTTTCTGATAATCCGCTTTTCCTCAAAGTAAAATATGGTACTGCTGGTGGTATTACCATGCAGCCAGAGATTACAGTAACTCTGCCACAGTATATAGTAAGTTAATGATATCTGCATACCACTTTCAGGTGTTCACACTGTTTCTGTTGGTAATCTGTACAGCAATCCTTTATGGTCAGGCAGTATTATTTACAGCCATAGTCATTTTATTTTCTACATGTTTATTAAATATATATCCTAACTTTCTATTAAAATAGTGCTCAAGGTGACTAACAATAAAATACAAATTAAATAACAAAATTGCAGGTAAATATTAAAGCTTATTCATTAAGGTACATCTATTAAAGACACCTCAACAAGAAAGACAAAAAATTCAAACCCACTTTAGCAGCATATTTGCTTAGATGCCAAAAGCCTGCTTGAATAAAAATATATTCGCCTGTTGACCAAGCAACAATGGTGATAAGAGCTAGCCCAGCCTCTCTTGGCAGGGAGTCCAAAGTAGGGGAGCAACCACAAAGAATGCCCTTTTCCATTTCCATTTCTATATGGGAATGTGCCTATGATCATGACAGGACAGAGAGAAGGGCTTCCTGTGAGGATCTTAAAAGCTGAGTAGACTCATATGGGAGGATGTGATGTTTCAGATCTTGCTGCAGTTTACTGAGAGTGGCTTGCTAATGAGTTCAGGGTGGAGGCAAGATTCAGACTGGGTATTTGCTTGTAGCAGGGGTCCTCAAACTTTTTAAACAGGGGGGCAGTCCACTGTCCCTCAGACTGTTGGGGGGTCGGACTATAGTTTGAAAAAAATATGAACAATTTGTATGCACACTGCACATTAAAAATAAATTAAAATTAAAATTAATTTAAAAATTAATTAAAATTAAAACTATATAATTAAAAAATGCTTGCTCCTCTCTCTCGGGCTGCAGCAGAAGCCCAAGATGAAGTGGGGAAGAGCATGTGCATATTCAAGGGACATAGCTACAACACAACCAAGGCACTAAATATAGTATTTTGCATAATGCAGCTAATGACTGCAACTGGCATTTACAAAGAGTGAAGCAAAAATACTAAGGATAAATAATGTTAATACTACTCTTAATATTTGAAGCAAGTCAACCCAGAACAATTTCCACAATACACAATGGCTGTATTTGGATGCAGAGCTAATGACTACCACATTTTAAGTGCAATCTTGCTAAAACTGGTACTGTCCAGATGAGTTGGACTACAACTTCCATTGACCATGCTGGTTGAGCATCATGGAAATTATAGTTCTCAGTGCTGCCCTGCTTCCGAGGGTGTGGTAGTGGGAGCCAGAGAGGTGAGGTGGCAGTGGCTTGCTCAGAGAAAGCCATGCAGCCTGTCTGCCCCCGGGCTCACATAATTAAAAATAGATTTAAAAAGTTATATTTTTCTTACCTTCAATCCTTTTTTAGTTTCTTCGTCTTTGTCTCTCTTTTTCTCCCACCTGCCTCTCTCTTGTTTCCCGCTCCGTATTTCTGCTCTGTATAGGCATGCAATGTGGGGGAGGGGCGGAGAGCTGGCACACATGCAGTTTTGCTGTTACAATTTGGCTCATGCGCCGGCTCTCTGCTCAGTTTCAAAGAATGCCTGTGCTGGCTCAGAGCTTTTGGACTCGCTTGGAGATTGTTTTCTCTGAGTGAGTCCAAAACCTCTGAGGCGGGCCGGATCCAGTCTGTGGGCCATACTTTGAGAACCCATGGCTTATAGTTGGGCTCTTTGTTTTACTAGCCCTTTGCAGACACAATACTTCACCTGATTTATTTTCATTGACCATAGTTAAGGATTCAAAACAAACTAAGATATCAGATTGTGGTTTGGCGTGAGTGTGTTAAACATTTAATTTTCACCAAACAAAGTGACTAAGGATGGTCCCTCATTACCCCAAACTCTTTTCTTGCATATGCATGAACTTCAGAGGAAACGCTTAGTTTGGCTAGCTAATGTATTATGTCAATGGATACATTCTAACATAATGCAGAGCCACCCTGGCAATAAGCCACCGTAGCTTGGTTAGTGTGAGAATACCCCGCACTCAGCCTAGTGAATAGGTTCATCATAGGTTGGTGACCTCCCAGGGGACCCTGCTAGACAAGCCAGCACCATGAGCTGTTTTGGGTTTGCCGCAGCTTCTCTTTCTTTTAAACTTTGTATTTTAGTGATTTCAAAGGCAGCTGTCGAGATGAGAATGTCGTGTTAAATAAAGAATTAAATAATATTTCCGAAGTACACTTGTCAAGGGACTCAGTTGGTAAGCAAAGTAACTCTAAAGCCAAATAACACAGTGCATTAATCGAGAGACCCACCATGAGGGATAGCAGACAACAGCATAGTAAATTACTGTGAACCATACTTTAATATGTTGTCTGAATTGATAAACCATGGTTTGTGACTTGTCTTCAAACTGGAATCAGCAACAGTGGTTTGAAGTGTGCAAGAGGGTGCGCCTATATAAAACAATGGTGAGCTGATGGCAAATAACAGTAAACAAAGCATTTCTGAATTGGTTTGCTATCTAAAGCCGTTTTTATGCCTGATATTTGAATTGCTCCTTAGGTTGGCTTCTGTGATGGATTACAAATTGCATTCTATTCCACAGCACAATAGGACCTGTCATGGCAGTAATTGCAGTCCTAAAGATACTTGCCTGTCAAGTTTTAAAAGTTTGTGGTTAGAGTGGGATGGTGTAAATTGGTGTCCTGAAACAGCAGGGGTTGGACCTGATGGCCTTCATGGCCTCCTCCAGTTCCACTACTCTATGATCCCTTGTATTTTTCATGAGCCTGGTTTGTATAATTTTTCTAAAAGCACTAGTTTGTGTGTGCTTTTGTGTGGGGGTATATAATAGAAATATTAATGTTTGGCTTCTAATGATTACAGTTCAGCACACTGTCAAATTACCAGTAGCTTAAAGAAAAACATATTTCTGTATATTCAAAACAAAACCATGGAAATAAGGTGACTGAAAACTGTAGGTTAAGATCTATGGAATTACAGGTGCTGGATTGGAAAGAAAGGAGATGTTTAAAGAATACGTCACCCATTTTTCCCTAAAACACGCTCTCTCACATACATGCGTGCACACACAGTGTGAATTCCTTTCATTTCAGCAAAGAACTAGTGGAAAGTATGCTAATTACATGTAAGAAGTGATGGTCTCTCACTGAAGAAGCTGGAAACACTGGTTTAGTTCAGAGAACACCATATGCCACTGTCTGACACTATATAAGTAAACTTTTAAAGTACTGTAGACTTTCATGCTCTGTTCCCTATTCCTGCCACCTTCCCTTTCCTCCTCGGGCTCTTGGCAAGCCATTGATTGCTCTTTCATCTTAGCTAGGAAACTATGGATTGGACTTGCAGTGCAAAGTAGAATTGGAAGCATGACCTGCTGGTCTCATACAAGCCATAGTCAGTGAGAGTAGAGGAGGCATAGGAAGTGCACTGTGGGTCCTTAATGGCTTACATCAGAACCAGCCCCCTCAAAGGATTTCTCAACTGAATTTGCCCTTTGATGGCAAATAACCCCCAAGGTTTATTACATCTGGCAAAAAGGAAAGTGTCAGCTGGGCCAGGAGATGATTGAAAGGACTGGTTTAAATCAATCTGGAAAAGGTGGTTGTAAAACCATTTCTAGGAAATTCTCTGAAGTGGAAAATCTGTTGATTGTACTCGATCTCTTTTTAGGTTGCTGTACAATCAGCCATGGACTTTTCAAGGTTACTTTCTGAGCTGGTGAATGCAGCATTGCAGTGGTTTTACTCTTACTTGGACAGCTGGCTCTTGAAAACAGTCTCTGGAGGATATAGATGATTTTGTAGATTCTCCATTATTGATTCAGTTTTGTCATCCATTGTTGAAAGAAATGACATAAATCTATTGACTCACTGCAGTATTTTCTTGCCTGTAACTATTGAGTGGGGTCATCCAGAGTGTTGGAGTACATTGCCATAAGTATGATGACATACAGCTCTGTTTCTCTTTTTCATCTCCATCAGATGAGCCTGTGGGTGTGCTTGATTGGGGCCTGGCTCAGGAACAATGTGCTGGATGTTGATTAATTAACTGAAAAATAATCTAGGCAAGCCCAAGAAGCTGTTCTTCCAGCCAGAGGGAGGGTGTGCAGCCTGTTGTGGACAGGATTGCACTCCCCCTGAGGGAGTGAGCTTGGGGATTCTCTTGAAGTGTCATTGCCACTTGAGACTCAGGTGTCTTAAGTAGCATTGAGTACTTCTATCAATTTTGGAAGTGACTCATTGTGCCCCTTTGAATTGCTGAATAATCTCTGTAACTTCTGGGTTAGATTACTAAAAAGCTGTTATGTAGGGCTGCCTTTGAAAATAGTTTGGAAATTCCAGGTTGTACGAAGTGTGCCAGACAGATTGATAGTAGGAACTGAGCAAATAACACGGATTTTGCTGTATTTCTACTGGTTGCATGTACCTTATTAAGCCTAGTCCAAGCAGTTGCCTCTGATCTTTGGACCACAGTACCAGATAAATTACACCTCCCAGTGTGACCTTGCCCTACACTACAGTCAGTATCTTGAGAACTTTCCCCAGTTTCCTCAGAAGTGTCCCCTCCCCTTTTTGGAAGATGCTCCATACGTGTTGCTGACATTGTCATCTTTTTGCATCATGATTAAGACTTGACTCCTAGGCATTCAATATCATATGGCAAACCTTGATCTAGTTACTTTACAGGAACTTGTTTTTAATTCTTTTTAATTGTTTCCAATCATATATTAACCTCGATTGTAAGATGCCTTGATTCTTTTTTAGAGAAAGATATCTAATACATTCAATAAAGGAAATGGATGTGATAGAGATTCACTAATAAATATCTGAAAATGGTCACTAACTCAAAAACACAAGAGGCTCGCAGGAGATGCATCCCACCCAATTCTTCTCCACCCCCAGAAGTGGAAAGGAGAAATAGGATGGGGGTGCCGAGTTGTTCAGCTTGCCTGCCTTTTACGGCAGGACTCTCAAGCTTCCCCTGTGCGCCTGTCAATGCTGGAAGGAGAGCTGAACATGGTGAAAACTGATGGAAACTGTGCACGGTGCTCCTTGGGCACTGCTGGCAATCAATTAGAGCTCTGGGCCAGAGTGGCAATGCTTTTTAGCTGCTCTGGGCAAGAGACCCTCTTAAATTCTGACAGTGGCTTAGCATGTCATCTAACATGTTAAATCACAGTGGGTAATTAAACCTAGCACAAGCTATGAATAACTAGGGTGGTGTATCAGCCATTCTTTTTGAAGAGTACTGGGTCTAGGTAACATGCTAGCACATTGTAGTTTATACATTGTATAGGGTTATTTCGTCATGTGATTCCAGTCAATGTATATTCTGGACTTTTTGTATTTTTGTTAAAGTTTTTGTAAAGAAGTGTATTAGAAGAGAGAATTGTGGCTGTCTTACCATTTAGTCTAAAGGAAAACAGCACAGAAAATCACTACTTAGAAAAAAAGATTAAAAATATAGCTTTAACGTATATATACCCTGTAGAGTAAACACAGATTATTAACAGGGTTGGGCTGTGCTTAAAGAAAGGCACAGTATAATGAAGCTCCTGAAGTTAAAACAACAAAAACTAACAAAGAACTATGGAGAAAAAGAGACTGAGGAATTCTTTATAACCAAAAAGAAAATAAAAGCCAAAATATCAAATACCAGCAGGCATTTTGGGGATAGGGAAATTATACATTGAGTTTAGGGACATCCCATATTACAATAGCATTTTCTTATGCTGGGAATATGCAGTGGCTGTAGGGATTGCTTCTCTTTGGGCTAAGTGAGGTTGTACTTTGCAGGGCGCTCCCTGGGCTAATTTACATAAAATGACAGCCCACCATGGATTATTTAACCTACAGTGAGGCTGTGGTGCAGTGACCTTCTGTTTGCATCTCCAATCCTAGTCTGGGTTTGTTGTGCCATGGAAGCCTAATGAATGAGGGTTAAACAGCCTTCACATGACCCTAGATCAAACTCTAGGTTTTCCAACCTTCATGTAATTGTCAAAACAATCACCAAGCAGGATTTGATAATGCAAAGTGATGCCACACACACTGTGACTCATCATGGGTTAAATAATCCATGTTGAACTTTCCTGTGTCATATAGATCATTTAATGTGCTAAATTGAGCTGGTGGGAAATGTGCAGATGTCAAGTGCATTTGCTACAACTGTTAGAACAAGGATTGCCGGGGCTATGCCATTTTGTAAGATATTCATTATCTTATGTTCAGCCAGAAGCATAATAGTGGCAGGGGCAAGTACTAATGCAGGAGCACTGACCAGGCACTGCCACAGCTCCTTGACCATTTCTCTACTTTTCATCCATTTCCGCTGATGCTGCTTTCATGAGCCATGTGCTAGATGCACCATCGCAATGTAGCAGTAGCACTACAATGATGATGATGTTAGCATCCTGCCTGGTACACAGTGCCTCTGCATACCAAGAATAGGTGTCAGGAAGATCTGACTCAGCCCCACCAACCCTCCGTGCAGACCATTTTGGCACAGGAGAGCAGCAGCTGCCATCTGGAGGCACAAAAGCTGCAGCATTCTGAGGGATCTGAATCCCTTGGGCACAATTGTAAATGATTGTCCTTTTGTCTGGCGATCACTATGGCCAGGCAAGAAAAGGAGTGCTATTCTACAGCCATCTAGTCTTGCAGCCCTGTGAGAAGGCACATATGGAGAACATGCTGTACAAGTAGTTGTATTAGTTTCTTTGGGAGAAGAAACAAACTTTCCCAAAGAGCTTTCACACAATGGCCCTGTTCGTATGCAATGATAATCCAGAACTCTGTAGAATCCTGGCTTATTGTCACATGTGCTGGTGCACACACCTCTTTCAGTCTCACTTGGCTTCTCCTTCCAGTGGGAGTGGCTAAACTGAAAGCAGAGCAGCCACTTTCATAGCTGTTATAATTGTAGTGTTTCAGCAACAAGGTCTGGGTGGGCAGGATCATCTCTTTCCCATATATTTGCTCTGCCAAGTTTTGACTCCTACTTTTGGCAATGCAGAAAGATCCATTCCATGACAAGCTGCAGGGCTGGGAATATGATTATTCTTTTGTCATTTCTTAAATGAAACTTTCAAAACTACATTTCAGGATTATAAACCAAGGATTATTGCTCCCCTCCAGCAACCCATGATACAACCACTAGGGACAAAGTCTCACAATGAACAAAAAATAAGATGTTCATTAATGGAAATTATTTACAAAGTAATGTATCACTATTAAAATAATAGATTGAAATTTCTTAAAGGTTCTTGGTTGTTCTGCATTTCTAAAATGCGTCTTTCCTAGCTAAATAAAAATCTCAGTAGTCTTTCCTTCAGATTTCCCCAAGCTTCACCACACATGCAGGAAAAGATGTACGAATCTATGAACTTCCTCACAAATAAGAACAGATGCTGTAGACCTGTCTTTCTGTTCCAGTTCTTCCTGATTTTTTGACTTCTAGTATGTTTCATATGCTTCAGGGTGAGTTTCCTTCTGGTCAGACATAAAACAGGAACCACAATGTGTATCTTGCTTTGTTAATTAAAAAAGGTAAATTCTATACTAAATTCAAATGTATAGTTTATTTAGACAATGATTGCAAATTTGCTGAGTTCACTTTAAAAACTTGAAATGCACAATGATAACTTCATAAATAAAGTGACATGTACATACTATAAATTTAGGATCATGAAGGCTGCTTTAAGTTCCTAAACTGGTGCCTTTCAGATATTCGAATTACAGTGCCCAACATTCCTGACCATTGGCCGTACTGCTGGAGGCTGATGGGAGCTAAAACTCCAAATATCTGGAAGGCACCAGGCTGAATAAGTCTGGCCTAAAACAACATAAATTTATATCTGTGTTCCAAATAATAGCTTATTTTCTTTTTTCCCCAGTACTTCCATTTCCTCTCAATACTTTGTATCTCTCAAAACTACTAGAAATTTTTACTAGAAATTTTACATCAATGCTATCAATCTACATCAGAGTCTAAAAAAAAAAAGGATGTGTCATTTAAATATGTTAAGGAAGATTATTTCGTTGTCAAAACAGAACTACTGTCAACTGCATCATTTCTCTCCCTTGCAGTTGAAATTTCATGCAAACAGCACTGACATTTTCAGTGTTTTAAGAGTTCTTGAAAACCTAATCCTGACCTTCTAACATAATGAGAACAGCATAAGAAAGATATAAAGAAGGGAATATAGGATATTTTATAATTTTGGAGAAAATAAAATTACACTCTTTCAGAAAGTCTGATACTTGTGGAAGAAATCTTGTGGTCTGAAATAATTAAGGAACTTAAGGGTTGTTGTTGTTTTTTTTTTTTTGGCGGGGGGGTAGCTAATAGCAATTGTTTGGGGGAAAACAAAAAAAGTGTTTTGTTTTTAGGAATAAACTGGAATATAGCTACTCAGGGAAATGCTGGTTCCTGTAGATTGAGTTTTGTGTAAGAACATCATAGTTAGGATGGCACTGATCAAGAATTTGTGATATTATTTGGATTTACAAGCTAAATCAGAGCTCTTCTGTATTATTTATCCTGGTTTTCCACACATAAGAAAACATACATCAGTTGCCATTAATAATATATTGTGGCAATGTGGCTATATATTTTTATGGTATAAATTACAAATGCACATTGGGAATCTTGTAAAGCAAAAAGCACTGATGGGTAGGATTCAGAGTAGAGAAATGGTGGACAGGAAAAGAGTTATTTGTCCCATTCCCTGATGCTTCTCTGTTCACAATCTTTGCTTTTCTAGTGGCTTTGAATGCACTCTGGGTTGACATGTAACTTGTGGTAGAAGTTAACATAGAAGGGAATGGTAAATCTTAATATATCCACATGAAGAGATTTAATTTAGATTTAAGTCTTCTATGTCTTGGAAAATTGTAAACTGCAATATAAAGTGCAATTGTAGAATTGCCATCCGGATGGCAGCCTGTGACAAGTGGGATCCCCCAGGGCTCTGTCCTGGGGCTGATCCTGTTTAATATTTTCATCAACAACATGGAAGAAGGGATGAACAGTCTGCTGATCAAATTCGCAGATGATACTAAAACCAGGGCAGTAGCCACAACTGAGGAGCAGGTACTCCTGATCCAAAAGGATCTGGACAGACTATGGAAGTGGGCAGGAGACAACAGGGTGGCATTCAATGTGGATAAGTGCAAGGTCTTGCACTTGGGGCATAGGAATGGGTGTCATGAGTACAGATAAGGGGACAAGTGGCTGGAGAGCAGCACTTGTGAAAGGGTTCTCGGGGTGCTGGTTGGCTGCAGGCTAAACATGAGTTAGCAGTGTGATGCAGTGGTCAAGAGGGCGAACGCCACCCTTGGTTGCATAGCCAGAAGTGTGGCTTCTAGACTGAGAGAGGTATTACTACCACTCTATACAACTCTGGTGCGCCCGCAACTGGAGCTTTGGGCCCCTCGTTACAGGAAGGATATAGCCAGATTAAAGTCAGTGCAGCGTAGGGCCACAAGGTTGGTGGCCGGTTTGCAGGGAAAGCCGTATGAGGCGAGACTGAGGGAATTGGGTCTTTTCAGCCTGAAGAAGTGGAGACTCAGAGGGGATCTGTTGGAGACGTACAGGTATGTGAGGGGGTGTCACATGGTGGTGGGTAGAGACCCGTTCTCTCCTGCAGAGGAGGGCAGGATGCGCTCCAACAGAGTGAAGCTCAGAGAAGCAAGGTTGAATTTAGATGCCAGGAAGTACTTCCTGACGATTAGGACCCCCGAGGGTATGGAATGGGCTTCCATGGGAGGTGGTTGAGGCCCCATCGGTTAGGGTGTTCAAGGATAGGCTAGACATGCACATGGTGTGCATCTTGTGAGTGGAGCTGGCTGGAGCTGGGGGTCAGACTCGATGACCCAGGAGACCCCTTCTGACTTGCTCTGTTTCTATGTTTCTGTGTTACTGTTGATAATTTGTAGAATGCTTAATTATTAGAAAGGTTGCTGTAGGTTCCTCACAGATCAAAGTTTTTGCAAATTTATCAATTAGCACTCTCTGACAACTGCTCTAAGTTGCTTTACTTGGACTTTCTTTGGTGTAAATTCTTTGAAAAGATAATGATCGAACACCCTTTTTCTGTTCTAGTAATTTAAAACATAGCCAAGTTTTTTGTTAACATATTCATATCAGCATTCTTCTATCCTCAGGCACTGTGAAAAGTTAAAGTTCTGTCTTGCTGTTTTGCAGGCATGTTGTCAGAGCACGGGGCGGGGGGGGTGTATAAATATGCTAAATGGATAGGCTACGATACTGTACACACTTTCCTGGGAGTAAGCCCTACCAAACTCAGTAAGATGTAGTTCTTCATTGATAGGATTACTGTAATAAATAAATAACATTTGCCCCAGTCCCATAAATATTAGAATGCAATTTCTTATCTGGAAGCTATTTACTGTAAAAAAAACTGAGAATTGGGATTACAAGGATCTTTCCACCTGATACCATTTTGATATTCTTAATACAGGGTCATTTAGGAGCAGATTGGTTCCCCTCCAAATATTAAAACAAACTGGAATAAAATTGCATTTAATTAATTCCAAAAGTAGTTCAGACATGGGAGTGAACGGTGCCTGAATTATCATGCTGCAAGTTTATGAGTGGGTAGTATTAAGCTTTCTAAAAGTTTTGATCATGGAAAATGACTCCAGGGTAAGCAAATACATGTTTTTTTTTTTCAAAATTGTAAGAAGGTGCCAGTTACTTCATTGCGTGTTGCATTTATTTATTTATTTATTTATTTATTAAAACATTTCTATGCCGCCCCATTCGCCGAAGCCTCGGGGCAGCTCACAACATAAAGTGTAAAGTCTATGTCCTTTTTTTGAGTCTCTTTAGCACAGTCTCAAGAAGAAAATGTTTGGGTTGCTGAAATCAATCCAACCAATGCAAAAATGCACACAAAAGAAATCCTTTGTTGAACTGGTGTTGCACAAACCTGTTGCTTGCCTAGGCTAAAGAGAAATGTGCTTTCTGCTGGACAATGAGAACTGTTTTACACAATTTCTTATTACAGAGATGATACTCTCCCACATAGATACAAAATGCACCAACCCATTGTTAACACAAACAAACATTTAGATGAACATATGAATTGGCTTAAGGATAGATAGATTCCCCCTTACCCTCTAAAGTGAGGTGACTACCCATATACGATGATTGATACAGAATGTGGTTTGGCACATTTTGAAAACTGGTGTTGCAGGAATCATAGGGACTGTCACAGAGCTTTCTGGGAGGTATTTCATAGATGCTAGCTAGAAGTGCAGTATGTTCTGAAATGAGCATGTGAACATTAGCTCCAGAAGTTAACACTTCATCTTGTTTCCTTTTTAGACCGATTGAGATGGTTAGACCAATTGAAATAGCTTAGTCATTATGTGCTTGGTGTGGTAGCTTTTGAGAACAGTATGCACTAAAATTATAGAACTCAGTTCTAGCACAAGCTTGTTGTTTATTCCCATGAAGATTTTATTGCTTGGGGAATCATAAAACTCTGTTAGAATTTACTGAATCTGTAGATTTTATGAGCACAGTTCATAGGTTTGTTACATTATGGGCTCCATAAAAGGAAAGTTACTGTATATTGTTATACAGCTTTTACAGTCTCCAAAGCAGCTTAATACTTTACATGTGATGCAGTAAAACACGTACTTTTGCAAATAATAGGATTTGTTTGGGAGAAAATGGAAAACAGGCAAATATCTAATCATGTGTGGACAGCAAATTTATTTTTAACAGTTACATGCCCTCACTTATTTGCCTTTTGCTGGGATTTAAAGTGAAAGTGCTAGAACAGAAAACATGAACAGAAAGTAAATGAATGATAGTTTGGAAAACCTGTGGTGTTTTTTGTTTAAAAGTAGGGTAGAGAAGAGTGGGTCCCAGTACTCAGTGCTGATAGTGGAAAAGGGTGGAACAAGATATCTTAGTTTAAAGAAAATACTTATTCCCGAGCGCTGAAGCATGCAAGGTGGAGGGTAGGAGAAGAAAAGAACATCAGAGAATAACAAGGTATTTCAAGAGAGTTTCATATTTTATAATAGATCTGATAAGGAAAAAAAATCAATGAAGAAAATGAAGGAAAGAAGGGTAGACAGAGAAAGCAAGCAAGTGGGAATGGTAAAAGAAAATGGACACGAGAGGCCATACTTCCTTTTCCTCATTACCGTTGTTTTGCATAGTCACAACCTACTGAAGCAAATTCCTGTGCAAGCCTTAGTGAATAGCAATTATACAATAGCACTTTTCATCAATTTTAATGGATTTTGCACAGAATTGGTCCTTGGTGAATTCTTCCCCATGTACAATACCTAGTTGTTTGACTTTCTCCAGCAATTTGTCATGTACTAAAGTCAACTGAAGAAATACATAACAACTTGAGTACCTCACTCCCTTGATCACTTAAGTGCATTGTTTAGTTTCCCTTTCTCCCATGCTTTCATTGTTAACTTATTCAAGAATATTAATTATGCTTCCAATATTATTTCTGTTGTCATCAGTCTCTGCTAATTCTAAAGCTGCCCTCCTCCTTCCTCTTGTTAAATGCACTAAACATCTGGTTACAATTTATTTATGTTTAAAATCTTTTAGGGTGCCTTTACTTACTTACTTACAACATTTGCAAACTGCTTTGCAGATTATGCATGCTGACCAGTAAAAAGATAAAAAGAATAAAACAATGCATTGAAACAGAATTATCAGTAAAAACAGTGGCTTTTTACCAAGAAAAGTTTCCTGAAATGAAAATGTTTCCAGGAGGTTCCAGAAACAACACAGTGCTGTGGCTTCTCAGGTATCCTTGTCCCGAGTTGTTCAGGGCTTTATGCACTAGTACCAAACTCTTAAATCTAGCCTGGTAGCAAATAGGCAAGCAGTGATTTCCCTCAGGAAAGAAGCCCCGTACTGAACAGGGGCCACTTCTGACAATGGCATAACTGCTGTACTGTGCACTTGCTCCAAACTCCAGACCAGCCTTAAAGGCAGCCCCACAGCCAGTGCAGTGCAGTAGTCCAGAACTAGCAGCTGTGCCACTGTAGCCAAGCTGTCGTTGTCCCAGAGAGGCCAAAGCTAGTGAAAAACACCCTGAGCAGCCATCATCACTTGGAACTCCAAAAACATTGATAGAGTAACTAGACACTATAAGCATAATCTTTCTAAGGGTAAATTACTCACCAACGCAGTTTCTTTCTTGCAAAACTCTTGCAGCTTTCATTTATTGGCCCTTATCCAGCCCATCATTAAATCTAGGCACTGATCCAGAACTTGCACAGCCTCACCTGATCACAGGGGCTAGAACTCTGTGTAATTTGCATACCAAAGGTACTTGATTCTGGATCCCCTAATGACCACCCCAGTGGCTTCATATAGATGTTGAACAATCTAGAGGACAAGATAGTACCATATAGAACACTACAGTTCAATTGTCAAAGGCCTGAGAAATTGCCACCCAGTGTTATCTTCTGAAATCAACCCTGCAGGTGATATTGGACCCACTCTAAGGTAGGGTCCAGCCCGCAGAGTTGATTCAGGATTATACCATGATCGATGGTATCAAAAGTTAGTGAGAGATGGAGCAGAATTAGCAGTTTTGTACTCCCCCTGTCCTTCTCACCCTCATCCAGCAGGGTGACCAAGGTTGATTCAGTCATGTAACTGCATGGAAACCCAGGCTAGAATAGTATTTAGTGGTAGAGCATTGCCAAGATGAGGTACAATTACCTAAGTAAAAATTAAGCCAAATATGCTATGATTTGAAGCTCCCTTACATTTTTAGAAGTTATCACACTCTCACAGGGAGCTAGAATTCTAGGTTTTGGCCATGATAATGTGTGAAACTTAAGTGACAGCTGCTTTTAGCTCTGACACAGTCATACTCCCTGGATCATGCAAGCCCTTCAGTGACAGGTTTCACAGAACACCATAAGCCATGGTGACTTGTCCCATTCTCTGCCTTCTTCAGCATGCATCCTCCAAAACAGATGAATCTTTGTAACAAAGAACTTGAGCAGTGAAACAGCTTACTGGAGAACTTCGATGCAACTGCAAGAGGTCTTAGCAACTGCTACCTGTTCTACCCCATTTGCCAACAGACCAGCTACTTTTGCATTGAAATGACTGCTGAGGAAGAAGTGCTTGGTGAAGCATATTTTAGTTACTTCATTTATTCATATTATATTATATTCCCATTCATATGCTACCAAATACTGAAAAGTCCCTAGGTGGTTTACAAAAGTCATATAAATACATTTTAAAATATAGAACAATTTAAAACTTTTAAAACCTTAAAATTTTTGAACCAGATATGATCAATAATGCACAATATTGAATAAGTGCAAAGAGATCAGGATAAGTTAAAATAAATATGAAAAAGGTATGCTTTTGGCTGGTGCCAAAATGAAGCTAGTAACAGCGCCAGGTGAATATTCCTTGAGAGTTTATTCCAGAAGTGAGGAGCCAATGAGAGCCTTTTCCTATTTGCCACTCCCCTCACCTCTTTGAGGAGTGGTCCTGTAGAAGGACCTCCTGTTCTGATCTAAGGGATCAGGCAGGCTCATATGGATGAAGGCAGTCTCTTAGGTAACCAGGTCCTAAGCCTTTTAGGGCTTTATATGTCAGGACAAGCACCTTGAATTGGGCCTGGGCAGCAACCGGTAACCAGTGCAGCTTTTTGAGCACTGGGGTAGGATGAGTTCTAGGTGGGACACTAGCCACCAACTTGGCTGCCCGATTTGTACCAGTTGTGATGGCTGGACCATCTTCAATGGCAGCCCCACATAGGGCACATTATGGTAATCCATTTTTGATGTTAGAGGAGCATGGGTGACTGTTTTCAGGCTCTACCCATCCAGGTAGAGGTGCAGTTGGTAAATCTGACACAGTTGGAGGAAAGTGCCCCTGGACACCAAGTCCACCTGGGCCTTCAGGGACAGACCTGTGTCCAGGAACACCCCCAAACTGAGCACCCTGTCACTGAGGGGGAGTGTGACCCCATCCAGGACAGGGGAAAGCCCCTCCAACCTGCCAGGTGAGTTCCTTACTAACATCATCTCTTTATTAACGGCACTTAATCCAGTTTTATCTAGATTAAGTGTCACGTTTATTGACCCTCATCTGGTCCATTGTCGAGCTCAGGCATTGATTCAGGGCATCCACTGCCTAAACTGGATTAGATGAAAAAGAGGGGTAAAGCTGAGCATCGTCAACATATTGTTGACACCTCAGCCCAAACCTCCTGATGACCTCTCTCAGCGGTTTCATGCAGCTATTAAAATGCATGGGAGACAGTACTGAGCCCTGCGGAATCCCATGTCCCCTACTGCCTACTGTCCCCAGCACCACCCTCTGGACATGGTCAGCTAGGTAGGAGTGGAGCCGCCACTTTGTGGTGTCCTCACTCCAACCTGCCCAGAAGGACACCATGGTCGATGGTGTTGAAAGCCACTGAGAAGTCAAGGAGAACCAAAGGATTACACTCCCCCGTCTCGCTCCCTGCAGAGGTCATCATGCAGAGTGACCAAGGCAGTCTCTATCCTGAACCCAGACCTGAAACTCAATTGAAATGCATCTAGAAAATCTGTTTCATCCAACAGTGCCTGTAGCTGCCTGGCCACCATCCGCTCCAATACCTTGCCCAAAAAAGGAAGGTTAGCCACGGGCTGGTAGTTGTCAACTACTAGTCCCAAGTCCAGGTTTGGCCTTTTCAGGAGTGGCCTTATCAGAGCCTCTTTCAAAGAGGCAGGGCCCACTCCCTCTCTCAATGAGGCATTGACAGCCTCTTGGATGTAGGTCCGGACCCCCTCTAAAGATCTTCCCACTAACCTTGATGGGCAAGGGGCTAGTGGGCAAGTGTTGAAACAGACAGAGTCAAGCACCTTGTCCACATGTTTGGGTCACAGCAACTGAAACTCATGCGTATCATGACCTGAAAATGGACTGCTGGACACATCTGAGGATTCTTTAGTAAAGGCAGAGCCCAACTCTTGACAGATCCAAGTGGTTTTTCCTACAAAGTGCACTGCAAAATTGTCACAGTGAGCTGACGAGTGCTCTGAGGCCTCTTCCAGAAAGCCAGATTGTAAAAGGCCTTGGACCACCCAAAATAACTCAGCTGAACAGCACTGTGAGGAAGTGACAGAGGCAGCAAAAAACCTGTGTTTTGCTGCCTTTAGAGCCACAGAATAGGCTCCATAATGAGCTGTTAAACATGTTTGGTTGGACTCATCATGCTATTTCTTCCACTCATCATGATATTTTCCTTCACAATTTATGTGTAAAGCACATAAAAAATAGTAATGCTGTTCTGTATGCTGGACAATACCTTTATTAGATATTGCCACAAAATAATATGAAAGATTTTGAGTTTTTCAGAACTTACAATCAAGCTTGCTGATCCAAAAAGGTGGTGGCGTGGGGCATACAAAGATTGGGCCAGATGTTATGGCTCTGAGGTCTTTAATTTAGATTTGGATTCAAGATGTGGACTGCAGACTGAATGAATTAATCTCTGGAAGGTGTTGCAAGTATCAAAATACAAATAGCATTCCGGGACAATTGGCTGACACACCCCTTCCCCATTTCTGAAAACATAAAAGTTGGCTATAACTCAGATCTGCCTCTTGTCAGAGGTAAAGCACAGTTTCCTGAGGAGACAGAGAACAGAAGAAAAGAGAAACATGATAATCTTTATATTGGCAAAACCAGAAATTAATTTTAGGTGGTGTGCTATGTACAAAAGTTACATAATTGAAACTGATATGTGTAGTATTGCCTAGTGCAGGGCTATACAACCTCTTCATCCTGTGGACAGGTGTCCGTTTGAGAGAAGCTTTGAGGGGGGCCGTATTCCAAGGTGAGCAGAGCTAAAGGCAAATGGAACTAGACCAAAATACCAAACTTAACAGAATAGTATACCCTAAAGCCAGTAACTTAGTTTTGGAGAGGTATTTCATGCTTTTAGAATGGGTGCAAACTGTACAAAAGTCAGGAAACCGAACTATTATTGGCTGAAGGAAAGGGGAAATGGGGATGGCGTCTTTTGAGCAACTCTGGAGGATTGTCTAGGGACCACAACAGGGCTGAATTTGGCCTACAGGTATAAGGATTTGCACCTTTTGGCTAATGACTAGGGTGATGAAACTTTCAGAAGGCAAAGTCTCTTTCTGATAGTACAAAATTGTCTCCCTCTTTTAGGAGGTTCAACCCTGTCTCAAAGAAATTTCAAAGAAAACAATAGTGAAAATAGCCATGGTGGCCTTTATGTTTTCAGAAAGAGTAAGGAACAGTGCTCAACCATTGTTTCTTGACCTAGAATACAAGGTGTAATCTGACACTTGCAACACCTACCAGTGACCTGTTCATCTTTCTGCTTCAGTTCTTATGTTTACAATATCTGACTCAGTCTTTGTACTATGATTTTTTTTAACCCCTACACCCTAAAAATTGGTCCTAATAAAGGTATTGGCTAACTGTGGATTTTGAAATATGCATGTGGGAAACGGAGAATAAATCTGAGGTTTGAAGGGATGTGAGGCTAACAAATTATTTTTGGTGCATTTGTACAAGTAATTTAGGCTATGGAAATGTTATTTTTAAACATATGTTATGCCACTGTTTTAATAAAAGTAGTTTAACTTCAAGTCTAAATTATCTCTGTTTATTGTCATGTGCTTGTTGTGCTAAATTGTATCATTTAAAATAGTAAACAAATAGGCAAGTTTGGTTACATACAAATTGTGCTTTTTAAAGTGAGACTGAGAGGGAATAGGAATAGGAGTTTAAAAGGCCATTATCTCATTTCTTGTGTTTCTAAATTCCCTGAGCATAGTCTTCCCTATATACCAGTGGTATAGGGTTTAATAAAGGAGAAAATAATCCAGGCTTTGCAGTGGATCTTAGTTAAGGTGTTGCTTTGCAGATTTCTGTTTCCTATAAAACTGTAGTAGCTTTAGACAATGTTCCTAGTCTCGGCGGAGATTTTTGAAATTCTTTCTGTTTCCTTATATGGATTGGATTCCTTTATTGAGGCATGGTAAAGGGGACTTCAGTGAGATGGGAGTTCAAAGTATGTACATATGGCTTTGATAATAAAAGATTCTCTTGCCCTTAGTGAGATGAAGAATATTAAGAAGCCAGTATGAATAGAACTGAGAATACACTTGAAGTTTCTCTTAAGGCTTTTGTAAGGCAGAAGCACACAACAACACATCAAACTAGCACCATTTTAAATCACTTTTTAAAAAGAGGATATAGCTCACTAATGTGATTATCAGCAACTGCAAGAATTTTAAGATGACTATGTGTTAAGGACTTGGTACATAGTTTTTTGTGATATCACATTCTTGGAAATAGGTGGAGGTTTCTGGTGACCTTGGCAATAGGTGAAAACCAGTGCAAAGATTATGGAAAAACTGAAGATCCGAAATCACCAGGTAGTTTTCAGGAAATGAGGTACAGATAAGAGAAGCAAAAAGACCTTGGAGTAAAACAGGTGGGCAGAGGAGCTATAGAACATAACCAAGAAGACAGAGATATAATCTAGTGAAGAGAGAACATTGGTGGCTCTGCATGAAGGAATTGCCATACTACCACAGGGTTATATATTTGGAAGTAGTACAGTTGGTCCCTGTGTAGAACTGCCTGACATGGAGCCAGGCCATTGGTGTTGATTTGCCCTTGCCAGGGCTCCAGCACAACTGCTAGCGCCAAAGGAGCAGCTAGCTGACTGGGGCTCCATGAACCTCTTTTTCCAGTCTACCACCCCAGCCCAGGTGCCCAAGAGTCCTTTTAAAAACGTAATGCTGGGATCAAACCTGAGAGTTTCTACTTTCAAAGTGCTGGTGAGTGATGACCGTAACCATAAAATCAAAGTGATGGTGGGATAATGCCTTGACAGATCACGCAGAGAATTCATGACTGAAGTCAACATGGGGATTCCAGTGTTTATAGCTCAGGTTCTTAATCATGCTGCAGTTCAACAGTGAGCAACTTGTGGCCCTCGACGTGTTTTAGCCTGCAGGCAGCCCCAGTCAGCACAGCCCATGTTGAGAGCTGATGTGGCCCTCCGAATGTTCTGGCCTACACGTTGCCTGCCCCTGTGCTGTACTGTGCCACCAGCACCTGTTGTTTAAGTTACTATTTGACTGCCAACAGTACTATGTCATGTTGTGCTGTTTCATCTTCAGTATATGAAAACACATTCTTCCATTCAGAGGCACCCCAGCCCTCAGAACATTCTACTGACATGCACAGTGTTCACTCAACAGGGATGTGGAGCAAAATATTTCTTTTAAAATCTGTTTTAAACATTTATACATCCGTTTTCAAATAGCCTATAAATAAATTTTGCTGCTTTAGTTTTTGAAAAAGAACTAGCATCAATTAAAAATAAAGCAATATAACTTCAATAACAATACAATAAGCATTGTGACTATTCTTTTACAATCAGATGACCCTCTTGAGGAGTCATGAAATATTGACTGCTCAAGATTTTTTCCCCTTTAGCATCACCACATCACTTGTGGGAAAATCAAGTTGAAAGAGAAGTATGTGGTTTGACCAATTTGAATTAGAGACAAGCCTCAGGAGACTCATTATTAGGTAGCTCCAGCTGAATAATGTGGTTTAATAAACTGAGGTACTATATTAATCTGTTCATCTAAGGATTCAACAGAATGCTCAGTGGTTAAAATGTAATGACTTTTGTGATCTGGAGCAGAAAATATAGAAAGCAAAATATTAATAGCAACTTAATTGGATACGTTTTTCCCATTTAAAATGGTCAAGGGTGGGGTTTCTTGGTGGGGGTGTAATTTGCCCAGTAAATATTTGAAAAGCAGATACGTGTTACAATTTTAGAACTGGGTTAATGAAATGACAGCAGCATAAATGCTTACCAGGACACAGCGAATGTGGTGGTTGCATGACCCTGTGCGATGGGCTCAGTTGGCAGTTTAAAGCACAGCAATGACAAGTGAGGCGTGCTGCCCCTGCCCTCAGCCACTTTTCCTCATACATATTTTTCTCCTGGTAAGAGTTATGTTGAGCTATCAGACCTTCAGCTGGAGAAAACCTGCTTTTAAAAAGAGATCTAGGTGGCAGCTTCTATTTACTCATACTGTGACTTAAATTGCCCCATCTTTATATAGTTCCAGCAGCAGGCTTAATTCTGCACATGAGTCTGCTGCTGTGCTATCTTCTTTGCCTTCTAAAGAAGGCTGATGGATAGCTGCAACATATGAGATGGCACAGATCACCTACAGCCTCAGGGTACACAACATCTCCTTCCTCTTCCTCCCTCAATAATGCTGCCAAGTATTTTACAGTTTTAATCTGCCGCTGTTCATATTCAATAGATACAATGCAATGAAACAGCTGCAGCAAGAATTTTTTGAAAGTTGCTGTTCTAAAGGAATGTTGTTGCAAAGAAAACCAATCTGATGTGAACTGAGATGAAAACATAAAAGCCATGCTGGATCAGACCAAGGGTCTATTAGTCTAGCACTCTGCATACACGGTGGCAAACCAGCAGCACACAGTATTGCTCCAGCAAAATTTATTTATTTATGCTCATTTTTATACTGCCCAATAGGTCCAAGGCTGCCTAGGCAGTTTACAAAAAGATGGGTGCAAGATTCCACCTGTCCAACCTCCTCAGCAGCTGGTATATGTATGCATGCCAACTCTGGTAAAGGAGATAATTCATAGCCAGCAAGGCTAGTGTGGCAGTTATCCACCCTCTCATAACCTTCACTTGGATATTGTAATAAATGGTACATTGAAATACCTTTGAAGACAGTTTTGAGCTGTTGGAGGTGGTTGTCATGTGAAGCCAGTGCTTCATCAGCTTCATTGGCTTCTAGTCCATTTTTGAGTCCAATTCAAAGGCTGGTGTTGATCTTTAAAGCCCTAAACAACTTGGGACTAGAATATCTAGGAGAATCTCTCCTCTCGTATGTATCTGCTAAGACCCGTATCTCATCTTTTGAGGCCCTCCTCCAAGAGCCCCTGCCCAAGGAAAATGGGTGGGTGGTTGGAAGTGAAAGAGCATTTCTAACTGTCGCTCTAGATTTATGGAATGCTTTAATCAATGCTCCTTTCTGTTTGAGAGTTTAGTTTTTTCAGAGTTTGTGGATGTATATCTGCACTGTATATTTTAGTGCCTTGCTGTTCGTTGTTGTTTTTTCTGTAACTTTTACCATCTTCTCATTTGTTCTTGGGTAGATTAAAATAAAAAAATAACAAATGAGGCAGGACTTACCTTTGAAGGAGACGTATTCATTCTTCTTCAGCAAGACTTATTCCTCTATATCAGGCATCCTCAAACTTTTCCACCAGGGGGACAGTTGAAAGCTGCTGGTGCTGGGCGTGGGCTGGAAAGGTGCTGGCGGTGCGCGCGGGCTGGGGCGGGGGTGGTGTGTGTGGGCACACGCGCTGAGGCAGGGGCAGGGCACACAGTAAGGCGAGGTGAGGCAAGGGTAGGCATGGGCGGGGGCGGGTACGCGCCACAAGGCGGGTGCACAGGGCAGCAGCTCGCTTGCTTGGAGATCGTTTTCTCTGAGCGATCAAACCACTGCCTCCCTGCATGCGTGGTGAGGTGGGCAGCAGTGGGTCCAAATGGGCATGGCGGGCCAGATAAATGGGCATGGAGGGCCGGCCCCAGCCCCTGGGCTGTAGTTTGAGGACCCATGCTCTATATGCTTAGAAGAGTGATGTTCACCAAGTTATGTGCAGTTGACATTAAGGCTTATAATTTCCTGGGTCCCTCAGATTCCTATTTAAAAATTGGTTCTCTATGGCGGCTTTCCAATCCTAAAGTATAGATGGTGATCTTAGGGAGAGATTTGATATTCTTTCTTACAAGTTCAGCAGTTTCATATTTGAGTTCTTTAAGAATTCTTGGATGGATACCATCCAAGTTGCTTTAGTTTATTGCTGTGAAAGGAGACCTCTGTCACACACACGTGCACTCACATGCACACATATCTTGTCTGTGTTTGTTTTGTTAATTTGGCCAGAAATCTTTCAACCTTTTGAGGATCATAGACTCATAGTCTTAGAGAGTTCCTGTATCCATTGCTATGTCTGGAACATCTTACATAAGATGTTTAGCATAGCGATTTTCCACAGAAATGTATTACTTATGGCCAGATGTCTGAATTTGCCAGTGGAATTTCTCATGTGGATTTTTTGCTATTATAGTGTTACTGGTTTCAAATCAGTGACTAGAACTGCAGAATTATTAAAGAAAAACTCTGGTAAATGAACCAACGGAGGAGTGCTCCTCTTCCAACTTCAGTTCACAGTTGAGGGATTCTGTGTGCATGCCAGCACAATGTGTCGTTTTCAACAGGATTCGCATGAAGCCAGTAGACCAAGTGAAGAGGCACCATTGAGAAATTACAGAAGGACCTTTTGTTACTCAGTCATTTCTGCATAGCAATGCAAACTTAGTCAGTAGGCTAATATATGCTGCACAGTGCCACTGAATAAAGACACCCACACACTGCTTTCAGAGACACGAGTCAGTTTATCCATTTAGTTGAGAATACTCTGAAACACAGTCAGTTGGTGTTTTCTCTCTAAAGCTCTAGGAAATCAAGTTGAAGTGGCTGACCAAGTTACAGTTTGCTAAAAATATGACTTCAGCTTCCCTGAGGGGAGGCAGAAAATGAAGAATAAACTCATTATCTCCCCAAAGATGCCAGATCTACACCTACGGATTAATCATGAACTATTTCATAATGCAGTTTTACCAGTTTGTCTTGCTGACTGAAGAATTTGGCATAGTTTACATGTGTACGGGTGTCTTAGCTGCTTCTCATGATCATCCCACAAAGCTAGAGAGTTCCCATTGCTCTAGGGTTTGGCAGCTGTACATAAATAAATGTGTAGATGTTTGAGATGCTGGGGGAAGTGCTATTCCCAGCTATTTAAAACAGAAAAAAATAGTTGTGTGCTATTATGTGGAGAGGGGTAAACTAGTTCCAGAAGTGCTTTTTTGGGTGTGTGTGGAGTGAATATGATTGGAGGTAAAGATGATAATAAACATCTCAGGACAATTCACAGAAGGCTTTTTCTTAAAAACACCACTTCAAGCCCTTGTTTTTCTGGATGTATGCAAAGGGAAACACATCTTTCAGAAATGGATCTAGGCTGTCAAATCATAACTTCAGAAATCAGGAAAACCTCAGAAAAACTCTCAAGTTGCAGATAAGAGTGAATTGTTCCCTCTCCTTTCCAAAGCAACAGGGAGGTAAGGGCTGATTTTGTCATACTGAGCATTTTCGTAGACAGATTAAAACACTGAACATCAGCACCCAGTGCTTTTTCCCTGTCTTGTGCTTGTTCTAGGTTTTGGAACAAGCTGAAAGAGTATGTGAGGATCTGCAAATAATTTAGGGGAGGAGAAGTGTCAGGATCCTGGACAGAAACTAGGCAGCCACCTGAGTGGGATGGTGTAAATGTTGTCCTGCAACAGCAGGGGGTTTGACCTGATGGTCTTCATGGTCCCTTCCAACTCTACTATTCTATGGCTCTATGCACCATTATAATCCTGACTCCTCTGAACTTGCTGGCTTGAATCAGTACTGTCCAGTGTTGAATTTAGCGTTCTTAAGAGTGTGTACTGATGTCTCAACTCCAGAAAGTTTTGGCTAAAACTAATGATTTGGATCTATTGCCTTGGAACAGTTTGGAACTTAATTATTTAGACCCTATTGGTGATGGAAACCATATTGGTTGACTTGGCAGCTTAGCTAACGAGTACAACCCTGTTGTCTCCCCAGAATCTCTCAGTAGCGTCAATCATGGTACCTTTTGGACTGGCTCTCAAGATTCTTCATGGTGTTACAGTGACTCTCTGGGCCTTTCTGGAGTGACATTGTGATGGGAAGGTTTGGAATGCCTCATGTTTCCATCTTGTATCCAAGCTTTTTGACATTTGCATGGAGCTACTGGGAGGACTATCTGGAGGACTGGACTGATGTGTCATCAGTATGCAGAAGATGTAGCACTGTAGCTCTCTTTTCCATCTGTTTGTTATTTATTCCTGACTCAGCAGCTTAACTGCCAAACTCTGTACTGGCTGCAGTTTCTGGACCAAATTCAGGGGAAGCCCTACGAAGAATGCATTTCAGCAATCTAATTTTGAGGTTACCAATGTATGGATCACTATGACCAGATTATCCTGATCTGTTATCAGTCAGGATAGGGAAAGCAGAGGAGAAAAGAGTGCACAGAGTCATCCACTAATCTCAGGAAAGTGGTGAAAATCCTGAATAAGTGTCTAGAAGCAGTTCTGGGATGGATGAGAGTGAGTAAACTGAAACTTAATTCAGACGAGATGGCTGTACTGCGGCCTGGGAGGACCGCTGTTCTAGGCAGAAGCCTGTAAACAGCTCCAGAGAGGAATGTGTTCTGCAAACACAGAGTCAGGGGTTTTCTTGTAGGCCTGGTGTGGACTTTGGAGGCACAGGCAGTTTTAGTGCCCAGGAATGGCTTTTCCAACTTTAACTGACTTTTAGCAGTTTAGGTAAACCAGCCTATGGAGATTTGGCTTCAGTTCTGCTACCCTGTTTACATCTAGACTAGATTAAAGTAATGCTTTCTGTGTTTAAAAATCTGTTTGGCAATATTGTCTGACACAGAATTCAGCTAGTAACATGCTTGTAAGGGTCAGGCATACAGAGCATATGGCACACAGTCTGTACAAGTTGTATTGGTGCCTATTCTTTTCCAAACTCAATTTAAATATTGGTTTTGGACTCTGAAGTCCAGAATGGTTTGGTATCAATTAACCTGAAGTAGCAATTGTCCCATGTTAAGTGCAGATTGGTCTAAAAGACCACAACCAGCTACTTTCTGGCTGGTTGTGAAGATCCATGAAATTGGTGGGCATCAAGAAGGATGATATTTTTAGAAGATCAGTAGACTTTCAGAAATGAGGGAGCACATTTTTTGGCCCTCCCTCTTCTGGGAAGTATGTAGGCCCCACTCATCAATGACTTTTAAGTAGTTTTTATAGATACTTTTAAAATGTTTGTGTAACAAAAAACCATCAGAAAATTCCCATTCCTCCGGCCAACTGGGCAAAATCCCACCTCTGCTCCAGGACCAGTCACTGGATTCAGCACAGGACAGCCCAAGCTTGGGGAGCAAACAAGTTTATTTAAAAGGATAAAATATAGGGGTGGAGGGTGCTAATACATGCAATCTAAAATGAACAAAAACAGGATAAAAGGGGGGAAGGGAGGGGGAAGGTGAAGCTGGACAACAGCAACCATATGGTTTACAGCCAAATAGAGAACCCGCTGGGTAAGTCCCAGGGACTTACTCCCCCACTGGGACTAGAAAATAACAATGCTAACCCTGTCCATAGCTATACAGCAAAGTCCTACCTTCTGCAGGTACACAGGGCTTCACAGTGTTCCTCAACTCAGCTGACCCCTCGGGTGATGGCCCGTTTCCCAATCCTCCCAGGTGTCCATTGGTAACCAGCCCTCCTTGAAGCCATAGTTTCTGATATCTCCCAGAAGGCATCACAAAGGGAGGAAGATGCCTCCTGAGACCTCGAGTGCCAGATACCTGTTGAGCAGGCACCTGGATTTATAATATTTAATCTGTTTTAGTGTTAAGCCTTCCCTTGCTACCTGGGGCTCAAGAAACTGATTCATGTTAAAGTGTGTGCCACCTAATGTTTGAGGGTTGTACTTTAAAAGGTGTCATATATTTATTAAATAAATACATAAAATAATGGTTGGTTGGCAAACCTGGGTTTTAGAACACTTAGTTTTTATGATAAACCCTAAACGTTTTGATTGCAAATGATAAACAGATGTTTTACATCAGGGCTATAAAAATGGATTTGATTTAAATTAAATTCAAGTAAGACTAGGTTTAAATCAGGGTTTTCTACATAATTTGCATGCATGCCCACCTTACCTGTAGGTAGAGGAACTTCATTAAAATATTACCAAACTGGGTCTTTTTTATAGCCTGCTGCCATTATAGATTTTCTCCTTTAGGGAAAGAATAATATGATAAAGTTCCAAAGACTTTTGGAGTATTCTGTTCAGAAGGTTTCATTTTGATTTTTGATTGCTTGCTTCTTCCCCTTCAAACTTAGCTTCTTGGACAGATCTGTTTCACTCCCAACAAACTTCTTGTATTCATTGAATGTTTTGATACTTAGCACTTAGAGGTAAGATGTTGATTCTGTATACATAGATTTGCAAAGGAATGATGGGATTAACTTTTTTTTCAACTCTGTATGTTTATTTTATAACATTTTTGCTGTGAAGAAGAGGCACATGATCTCTACAGACACAAATTCACAGTTTTGAGAACTGTAAAACCAAGCATCTGTGATGATACCTTCTAGATAGAAAAATTGTCCAATAATCTTACAGAAACCTTTGGAAGAACATGACATTGTGGTTAATGGGTTAATGGAATTCATTTACCAAAAATTTAAACATTGCATGAATATATAGCCTCATGCTACATAATTAAAAACTAATCCTTATTTCATGAGGAATAACCTTTGGACTATAATGTATCCTAAATAGACAATTATGTTTAGATAGATTTCCCCCCACCAAAAGTATTTTTTTTAAATTCAATGTAAATCTAAAAACTCATTTAAATTTTAAACATCTGATTTAAATGTTTAAAAATCATTGGATTTTTTATCCACCCTGAGAACTATCATGTATGAACCACAGGTATTATCAGATGCTTTGAGCTCCCGAGTGTGACCAGTGGCAACCTTAAGATTCCGCATAATTTATAGGACTATTTTTAGGGCGAGGAAGCAGATGTATTTAGTTATAACCAATGGCTAATATTTAATGTTACAGCTACATCTTACCTTGCTGCTGTTTCCTCTAAAAATATGTCAAGGACAGCAGAGTGCAGAGAACAGAGCCTAACAGAATGTGGAGCATGTCGTTTGCTCATATTTACAACCATGAAGAAAAGTTGTGAAATGTTGGCTAATGGGGATTGAGATATGGATGATGGAGCGTTTATGCTACCAGGAGCATTTGGGGAACTGCTGTTTGGCACTTGAAAGGATTTTGAGAGCAAGTAATATCTGTGGGAAGAGCACTTAAATGGTAGAGAACTGGAATTACCATTCAGGTAGAGGAAGATGTCGGGGTTTTGGTGGAACCTATGAACTGAATAAGTCTGCATAGAATTTTTTACTTTGCATTTGTGTATTTTGAAATGGGTTCCTTGGTTTCTGTGGCATGCTTAACTTAACTTACGGATTTGACATGGTGCTTTTTCAAATCACTTGAATATCCTGATGTAAAAATACTTTCCCCCTATTGTATTGTGAGCTGAACATAAACTTGATTTATGTAAACCCTTGCCAAGAATGGATCCATTGAAGAAGCCTGTCTTAATGGTTCACAGTATGCCTTGCTGATAGAACTGCCCCCTCTTCTGTTCAGTCACAGGCTTTTCTAAGGTAATTTTTATTCAGGATGATATACTCTCATTTCGTGGAATATGTAGGCCTAGAACTATATTTCATTGGATTTGAATTGTCTGCAGTTTTATCAGGTTGTAATATTAGAATTCCGTGACTTCCAACCTGAATAGGAATGTGACTGCAGTTTCTGCCACCTTTTTCCTTTATGTCTTTCTGATGGTTTTTGCTGGCTTTTTGCTTTAGCCAATGTTTTGCTTTAGCCAATGTCTCTTCAGTGTCTAAGCTCATTTTTCTTGCCCCTTTGCCTGTCTGTTTCTTTGTATATTTTCATAACTCTTGGTATGTACATTCTGAAATAAGAGGGATTGCATTTAAATCTGTTAATATTAATGTATATCATTCAGCCAAGTGCTGAATGAATTATATCTGACCATTGAAAGGGAACGTATTCAGGCAACTGGAATCAGGCAACTGGAAAAGGCAATAGGAAGCTCAGGACAGATTAAAGGAATACTACTTCACAAAGCATATAGCTAAAGTATAGAATTTGCTCCAGCAAATTTGACTTACGTCCACCAAATTGGATGGTTTAGACCAGGGGTCCTCAAACTTTCCACCAGGGAGCCAGTTGAAAGCAGCTGGTTGTAGGCGTGGGCCGGAAAGGTGGTGCCAGTGGTGCGCACGGGCCGGCGCGGGGGGGGGGGCTGTGTGGGTGCATGCGCTGAGGCGTGGCAAGGGCGCACGGTGAGGCGAGGTGAGGTGAGGCGCGGGTCGGCATGCACGGCAAGGGGAGGCAAGGCATGGGCGGGGGCAGATAGGCTCACGAGGCAGTAGCTCGCTTGCTTGGAGATCGTTTTGTCCGAGCAAGCAAAGCACTGCCTCCCTGCATGCGGGGTGAGCTGGGTGGCAGCGGGTCCAAATGGGCATGGCGGGCCGGATAAATGGGCATGGAGGGCCAGCCCCGGCCCCCGGGCCGTAGTTTGAGGACCCATGGTGTAGACAAATTCATGAAAGATAAGCCTGTCAGTGACTACATCCTGACTTCACGTACATACTGACAGATTCTTCTGAGATGACAGTGACTGACAGCAGTGATGGCAAGAAAGGGACTTGGTGGGATCATGGTGGGTCGTGTGATGGAAGATGATTATCAGCAGCTACTATGCATGACTAGGCATGCCAAAGAAATCTTAAATGTGACTAGGCTTGCAAATTCCACAGTGATTCAGCCTTTTACCTTTGAACAAATTTGCACACATAGGCATTTGCACAAGTGTGTTTTTCCAAATAGCAACAAAACTCAGATTCCACCGAAGAATGAGTGACAGAACAAAATAAACCTGACAATCTGCAAAACACAGAATGGATTTAACAACATCTGTACATCTTTAGTCATCCTGATTATTTGTACTCTGACTGCTAGTTGCTAGAAAACAATGACAAGAGAAGTTTGTTTGACTTGTGGGTTTCTCATAGGCATCTAGTTGAGCAACAGGATGCTGGACTAGATAGGCCTTGGCTTTGGCTCCACAGAACTCTTCTTAATGTTATGAATCCTAAACCAGAAGTTCACATTTTCATTTCTGTGGAGTGTATTCTGCCACCCTTTGGACAGTATGGGAAGTTTCAGGGTTTCTTCTTAGTGGCTTGGATCATTCCCACAGTTGCACTGAACTCTGAATGCATCAGTAGAAATATGGGGACAATCCCTGTTCCTTTCTTCTCCCTTTTCATAGCCACAAGGCTGGGATGCATCCTGGAGCATGTTGCGTACTGTAATTCCAAGGTGCTCAAAGTAGTCAGTGTTAAAATACCAGGCCACAGTCCCCACTTCCAGCTGTATTCATCCTCTTTCTTTGCAGTCTAATTCCAAGAATAATTCACCCGACTGTTTTCCTAGGTTGGAGCTGAGGAAGGGAGCAGGGAATTGTTCTTGACTCTTTGCTGCATCTTAGATTTTCAGTTTAAGATTAGGGCTGACACTCTGTTTCTTGGGGGAAGAAGGAAGGTCTTAGCAACCACCACTGACTAGGTATGTCACATGTGGGGTATTAACAAGAGCTAAAATATGTGTATGCCTTGATCAGAGGAGTGTGCAGTCCCATTAAATAACATACTTTATGGTGGTTATCTTGGAATTTGCATGACAGAGATCCTTTTAAAAAAGTATTTTTTTACTCTCTAGAAGTGCTGGAAAGCCAGCCCTCACATTTGGGGCCTTGCTGATTTTCTAATTGATCTCTGCACTGAAGATCAGCTCTGAAGAATTGTCCTCCTTCCTTCATCTTGTCCACTGCATTGTTTCACATAGTTTTGCTTTTTGACCTAGTAAAACTCTGATGAAACTGAAGGCTCATACTTTGCAGGAAAAGAAACATCATATTTGATTCAACTAATAATGGATGACCACACATTTTTCACAAATAGCCTATTTTTGTATCTTTAGCCTGTTAAACCAGTGTTCCACTCATATAAGCTTGGGACTGTTATTCTTTTTCTTACACAGTCTGATGAAATATTACACTGCATGTATTTATCCTTATCCTTATTTTAATTTACCCTTTGATTGTGATCCCCTGATTAAACAAATAGTAATCATTGTGAAGATTAACTGCAAACAGATGAGCAACACTTACTGTGCCTAAGCTGGCTTTCCTTGTGAGGTGATCCTCTCAGAAGACACACCTGTGTGGCTATATATATTACTAATTCTCTTGAGGCAAAAATTGCAAGGCCGACTTTTTTTTACTGGGCCTTTCAGGATTAATACAATTGCTGCCTTTTTCATCCTTGGTTCTGAACAATCTTTGTAAGGGATTTCTATTGTTTCTACTAAGAATGATTAGTGAGCACAGACATATTAAACCATAAAACCAAAGAGCTGTTTCACAGGCATAAGCAAGGGAAATGCTGACAATATGATATTGTTAGGACCAAATGGTTTAAAAGACCTTAAATTGTTAGAATTGCCTCACAAAAGACTATTTTCTTCTTATGAAACTTTGTCTCGTAGTTAACAGAGTGACAACTGCAGATTACAGTGAAAACCTTTGTGTCATCCCAAAAGGCTAGCTGAGAAAATCAGGAATGGAGAAGCAAGGCTACTGATCAACATACCCCACCTTCCTCAACTTCTTGCCTTCCAGATACACCGGTGTCAGGATCTGAAGCCTTGTTGCAGATCCTCTGATGATGTGCAGCATGATTCACCTGCAGGGCCAGGAGCAGACCTGTAGGTACCTGCAAGGATTGGCTCCTGTACAGTCATGTGGTGCAGCTGGAAGTTTTGGAAGGCTGTAGAAAAGGCTCCTTTGTACTGCTCAACTTGGCCAAAGTGCATGGCCTTTGTGGTGGCTGCTTTGCTTCCCAGTTTGCCTATTCCTGACTCTGCTTTTGGCTCCGGTCCAACACCACCACTCTAGGCACCTGATCCTTGCTCCAGTCTCTGGTCCTGCTATGCCTTGCTTGGTATCTGACCCTTGCCTGCACCACTGGTTCTGATTGAACTTGTCAGTATCTGACCCTTGCCTATTCCTGATTCTGCCTTTGCTTCTGCACCTGCCTTGCTGGTACCTGACCTTGCTTGTTCCTGGTTCTGCCTTTACCACTTGGAACCTGCCAGGCCTTTCTAGGAATCTGATCATCACTTGTTCCTGATTCTGTCTTTCATTCTGGCCTTCTTATGCCTTGATGATATCTTACCCACACTTTTTCCTGACTCTGCCCTCAACTCTGGCCAAGCCTTAACAGTATCTGACCTTTACTTGTTCCTGACATTGCTTTTGCCTCTGACCCTTCTGTATTCTTCTAACTTGGTTTGATGCTGCAGCCATAGACACCTGACAGTTGGACTGCAATTCCCATTATTCCCAACCAGCATGGCCAGTGGGAGTTGTGAACCAAAATATCTGGAAGGCACCAGGTTGGGAGGAACTGATGTAAATCTGACACAAACTCTCATCAGGATGTGCTTAGTTTTCATTTCTTTTTAACATAACTTGAAAATATTTACATGTAATTTGCTGATGGCATATAGAACCCAAAGAAGTATTTGGTCAAGAGAAAAGGCTTATGTTTGAGTTGCTCTTGCACCTCCATATGATATTATATGAGAGAGGGGGAGGGGGAGGGAGGGGGAGAGAGAGAATAGGTGACAGCCTAGTCTGAGGCCTGAGGCACTGTAGAAATGCGTCCCCCTCTCCACCATGCTAAAAGCAGCCTGAGCTTCAGAACAGTTTGAAATGCAGTGGAAATTACTCTCTTCCTGCTGACCCTGCTTACTGTCAAGAAATCATCAGATCTCTGCTCTTGGATTCTGAATATTGCCAGATGTTCTGGGCTTTTCAGGAAATAGTTTCCGTAGATCCCACTATGGCTAGATGAGGCATCATCTGCCTCATAGTGCATTGCACCTGAGATTAGGTCCCTCTGCCACCCTTCATTCAGGCAATTCTGTCGTTTTTGCCATACTGAGTGTTACAAGACCTAGATGCCATTTAGCATCTACAGACTGCATTTCTCATTATTTTGGTGGGGTTGGAGCCTGCCCAGTCCCTCAGGCCTGGAGTGGTAGAGTATCAGTTGGTTTGCTGGGGCCTAATTGTAACTGTGTTCTGAATAAATAACACGTTGGGGCTGTAATTAATTCAGGAAACTGAATCCATAACCTTTTCCAGAACACACCATATTCGCAGGAACCCTCTTTGTTAGAGGTGAACTGTTTTCCTTCAAATACTAACATCCATATAATTAAAGGAAATCCATTCAATATAAAAATTATTTAACTCGCATTAGGTCAAATCTGAATGTATTCTAACTATCTTGGCAATATCTGAAAAAAACTGTGACTGAGAATATCTTCTGAATTGGGACACTAGTCCAGTACGTTTACTGTGGCTCTGTCTGTGACCTTCTGGGATATTCAGTGGCTGAGCATGGCCAGGATATGCATATGTTGCTGTTCCTTGATGCTTTATGTGCAAATATGATTACAGTGAGTATCAGTCTGCTAAATCTTGAAAGTTTTATTTATTTAGTGATGATTGGATTTAAGCAGCGACAAACAGCAACAAAAACTATTATGGGTATTTTAACAAATAAACATAATCAGATTGTCAGTGTATTCCTTTTAAATACGTTGCAATTTACCATCCACGAATCTTTTGCTGGATTTAGTGGAATGACATTTTAAGATTCTGTTAATTAAATCACATAATTTCTTACCATCTAACTTGATGTGAGGTTATTATGTATCTTAAATCTATCCTGTAGGTTTAAAACTCACTGGATTTAGCAAGGCTAGGCTCTTACTGCCTCCTAACATGCTGCTTTGTCATTCTCTGGTTCAGACAGTTATTTTTTAAGTTGAACTAATTCTACTGAAGCTGTTAAAACCTAAAAAGGGGTAGAGAGGGTGTGGTGGGGTGAAGGGGTCAGCAGCACCATAAAATGAGACCCCATGTGCATTGCAGGCCAGTTGCTCCCTTGCCGCACACCACACTGGGCCTTTTAATGTAACTGTTGTGCACGTTAGTCCTGTCTTCCCATCAAGTCTTACTTATATATGGCAGAACTGGTACTTGAAAGCCCAAATCAGCAACTTTCTTCCTTTTCTTGGTGTTACTGCATCTTCGGTGCTGCTGATGGTATTTTGCAGTTATTGTTCCATGGTGTTTTGCTGGTTAACGGCAATTTGTTGCTTTTGTTGTTTTTAGCATCTTTTGCCCTTTTTGGTTTTATTTTGCCTATGAATTTTAAAATATTGTAAACCACCTCAAAACCTGAGACTGAGAGGTAGAATATAAATACTTTAAACACATAAATATATCTAGTTTGACTTTACACAGCTGTATGTTGCTTTAATTTGAAGGGAAAAAGCACTGTCTGCTTAATTATTTGCCTAATGTATTTATTAGTTGCTTGCCAGCTAAGTAAGTGCAAAACAACATATTAGAGTAATAAAAAAGCACATATTACTAATCTGTTAATTAGTATAAGCAAATATATTTGAGCTGCAGACTTCTGTACTCCTACCTGGGAATAAGTTCTATTGAACTCTGTGGGACCTACAGAATAGGCACATAGAAGCTGCCAGCGTGTGTCTCCTGGCTTCTCTGCATGATGGGAGAACCCATATAACTGCATGCCTTATGCCGCTCTTGAAAAGTGAGGGCATTAATATAGATGTAGAAACACATATCGGAGCCAAGATTTGAAATTTTTTAAAACTGATACTGTAAAGAAAGTATTTTACAATGGAGTCTGCTTAAATAGTGCCTGCGAAAAATTTTATGTGGCGTGCTGAAGACAGGGTGCGGTATGCCCCTTTAGCTTGTCAACAAGATTAGTCTGCAGTCTTGTTAGACATTTTGTCTTGCATTAATGGAAAGAATAGATTTACCTTATATAATCCGGATATTCTGGTTTATTTCAACACTAGGTTTGAGACATATTTGTTTAAAGCAGAAAAGGGTGATTATAAACCTTCCTGGCTTTGTTGGTATTACTCACTGAAGCTGTCATCATTCAAAAATATACAAATTAAGGGTCATGTTCATGTAATTTCCCAAGACATTACTTTCATTCAGATTTATTCTTACCAGGTAAAGAAAGGCTCTCTGTGTGTGCATTATGTCTGTTTATATTTACAGTCTGTTATGCTGATTTTTTCCTGCTTTTTATCCATGTTATTTAAAATCAGAATAACAATTTGTAAAAATTTTCAGCCTCATGCTATCTTGTGCAGACCTAATGTATTTAACTGCTTTCCACTTGGCTTTGTCTGTAAGGCAGTGCTTTCCGTTGGCTGTTAATTTTGGCAAGTGCTATGTAAATAATTGAGTATCCAACTATGCTTATTTCCCAAGAACTCCATTACAGGTCTTATAGAGAAATAAAGGTGCCAATGAAAAACAAGCAGAAAATATCTGAATTAATTTGAATTAATTTATTTCAGCTCCATTCCCACATGCAGGTGTGTGCAGCTGCTGTGAAACAGGCAAATTCCATGTTAGAGGCATATTTAGGAAGTGGACTGAAAATAAAACCTTCTAGCTCATGCTGCCATTATACAAATCAATGGTTGAACTGTTTTGAATACTACGTGCAATTTGGTCACCACACCTCAAAAAGGATACTGTAGCATTACAAAAATTGCAGAAAAGGGAAACTAAAATAATGAGAGGACTGGAATAAGTTCCCTGTATGGAAAGGTTACAATATTTGTGATTGTATATTATATATTTAGCTTAGAAAAGAGGCAAGTAAAGCAAGACGCAATAGGGGTATAGAGAATTGTACACAGTATGGAGTGGATAGAGAGACCTCCCTCCCCCCTCAAAAAAATGTTAGAACCTGAGGTCACCCCAAGAAGAACACATAAAAGGAAGTGCTTCAGTCAGCACAGTGGTACCTTGGCTCATGAACTTAATCCATTCCAAGACTCTGGTTGCAACCCAAATTGGTCGTGAGCCAAGTTAAATTTCCCCATAAGGTTCAGTGTAAATAAAGTTAATCTGTTCTGTAACCATTTTTTAAATCAGAAAAATGTGAAGCAAAGTGACAACAACAAAGTTCGCGGCCATCTCCCACCCCCCCACCCCACCCCAAGCACAACTGAAATCGGCCTGTCGTCCCTGCCGGAACCCATCATCCTGGCGCGCTGGGGGCTGGGGGGGAGAGATGGGCGTGATTGCAGGCACACTGGGGGAGGGAGAGATGGGCGCAAATGGCGTGCTGGGGGAGGGAGAGATGGGCGCGATCTCTTACGTTCTTGTGATGTTGAGAAATCCCTGATAGGTGTTTCCGAATTACCTCTTGCTTTGTTGCATTCTTAATTCAAAATGGCTATAGATGGTGTGTGTGTGTGTGTGTTTTCAGATCAGAGGATTGTTTCTGGGGGAGTGTGTTTAGTCTCCTCCCCCCCCCCCCCCGCCATGTCTATTTTCTTGATATAGATCTACTCCCTGCACCACCTAGTCACAAAGCTGCTTTTTGCCCAGCAGGAGAAGACATGTAGATGTGGCAGGGGTTGGGGGAAATAAATGTCAGATTAAAAGTTAAAACCTTATTTTCCCTATTGTGTACCACCAGTCTCCACTTACTCCCTTCCCACTGCGGGTCTGACCTAAGGAAAATGGAGCACAAGAGATAGTTTTACAGATTACCCATATACAATGCTCAGTGCTCAAAAAAGGGAAAAAACGTTGGTGTCATGCTTCATACTGTATGCATATTAATCCTTAAATGAATATTGATATTTGTGAAGAAAATTAAAATGCAAACAGTGGTCCTGGGTCTTTGAAAAAAAGTGCTTTTAAATCATAGGCTATATTGTTAAAAACTGTGCTTCTTTGATAGTCATTGTGTGCTTTGTCATATTGTTTCCAGGTTTTTACTTCCCATGGTCCTACTGTAATTATGCCAACTTGGTTCTGTTCTCGAGAATGGTTTTATCATGTGGGCAGATTTGATGAAGGGGGAAAGGTAAGTATGATGGAGAAGAACATAGCTTTAAGAGTGCCGTAATGGTTTCTCTGATATGCCTCTGCCATACAACTCCTAAAGCGTAGCTCGTGTTCTCCAACAAACAGAGGCGTTACCTAATTAAAATGCATGCTTGATATAATGTGCACCAAGTGAAAACATATGAAAGGCAGGATAAGAAATGAACAGTAGCATCAGAGATATATTTCCATGGTGTTACAAGTATCTGGAGAAAAACTGCCATTGGGAAGGCATAGGGTGTGTGAGCATGAATCTGTTCATTGGGTTATTCATTAGGTTGAATTTTTTTTTTTTTTAGGTTGAAATTTTTAGTTAAATATAGGGCAGAGCCAGTGTGGTGTAGTGGTTAAGAGCAGGGGACTGGGACTCAGATGATCTGGGTTCTAGTCCCTGCTCGTGCATGGAGCCAACTGGGAGACTCTGGGCCAGTCACAGACAGCCCAACCTACCTCACAGGGTTGTTGTTGTGGGGATAAGATGGGGGAGGAGATGTAAGCTGCCTTAAGCCCTTTGTAGGATAAAGGCAGGATATAAATCGAAAAAAAATAAATAGCCTTGCAGTGTTGTAGCAGGTAGTGTATTTGCATTTTGCTAGTGTACACAGTATGTGTTCTATACAACTGGGAGCAAACAAGTTTAAAATACCGAGGTATAATTTAAAAGAGTGCACAGTACTGGATATTACAGCTGTTTTTGTGATGAGAGATACTGAATTGCATTTGCTATAAACAGCCATTTTACTATGCATACAAGACATTAATGTGTGTCACAGTTCGTATACATTTCAGATGTGATTCAGGGCACTATGGTGCTAGCATCATGGCTTACCACTTTGCAGTGTGGATCCAAAACTTTTCTGACATTTCCTTGAATTATTTTTTAATTTTTTAATAATTTGATTGCTAGTACATACGTTTGCCCCAGTCAGCACATGTCCCACAGCAGTAATTTGGTTTTTTACACACTACCGTTCCAGTGAACACACAGTGGCTTGTAATTTAAAATGCTGGCATTCTATCTCACAAATGCAATATAAGGCAAAGGAGGATAGGGCTGGGAAGGCGCCAGGTAGCATTTTGGCTTAATTTTACCAGAACCAGAAACAAGCAATATGCCTCCATGGACCATTGCTGAGCATGGTACTGTTGGGCTTCCCAATAGGCATCTGGATACTCACTGTGTAAGCAGAATTCTGCATTAGATAGACTTCACATATGTTGTTAATATGTTGCTGTTATGTTGAAAAGAAAAGAAAATCCTTGCACAGTGTTACATAAATTAGTAAAATCACTCCAATGCTTTTTTCTCTCCAGAAGATACTTTTTCACAATAGAAAAAGGGGAGTTCATCTGTGCAGGTGAGGGGTGGGGGGGAGGGAATGACTGAATTCGCCATATGCCATGGTAAGGAATTATCTTCCTTCCCTCTTTTAGTATCTACCAGGTGTCATTTCGCTGCCAATAAATACAGTAACAGACTTAAACATCTACATTCCAATATTTCCTTGCACCAAATAGTCTCCATAGCAGCAACCTGCTTTTCTCATTTGTGACTAAATCTGTACACCTGCTCTTCAAATGTTGGAACACAATGCATACACCAGAGACATGAATTAAATATCTTATTACACAGTACACTTAGAATGTAATATACGATAAAAAAGATTTTGCACAGCTCTTTGGTAGCATCTCCCTTGCCTTTTTTCCCCAAGAAGAATATTCCATAGTCTAATGGTATATTCTATACCCAAGAGTAGCTAATTTCCAGAAAGGTATTGGTCTCTTGCTATGATATTCTTGTGGCACCTTAAGAGCAAGCAGATTTATCATGGCCTAATTACGAATTAGCTTTCACTAACAATCATGTGGGTTGTAATTCACAAACTTTATGCAGTCTGTTTGTCTTTATGATGCCACAAGATTTAGGGTATGGTTTTTAGACTTCTCTATATCTTAAAAAATATACAAATAGATACTTCTGCAAAAGTGATGGGGAACCCTTTCTAGATTTCCTGTGAGGGCCTACTAAAGAAAGCTTTGTGGTGAGTTGGTTTTGAATACACAAGTTTCATTACTTAAGAACTGCACAGTTTGTGTGTTGCATACTTTTGAGCCATTTCTAACCTTTACATATTTGTGGCCACTTCAGGCTGAAACATATTGGGCAGTTTGAGGAGTATCTCTAGCACTGTGAGATCCCTTATTCACTATTTTTTCTGATTGCTGTGTCGTGCTGCTTTCAGATCAAAATTTTCCTGAAGCAAGTACTCACAATCTTGTGTGTGCATGTGTGTGTATGCATAGAGGAGTGGGCTAGGTGCCTTGAATAATTTCTTTCTTTCCATGGGAAGTAGAAATACCACACAACAGACAAATATATGACTCTTGCAACATTTATATGGGCCATACATTTCAGGTTTTCTTGGTGCCAAATTATAGGGTATTTTTGTTTAGCGTCAAATATGCTCAGCGACCTTGAATGAGTTTCTCTCCTGTATAGCTCACAAACAATGCAAGGTGAACTAAAAACATTTGTTCTTGCTAGTCTCAAAGTTGTGTCCAACCCATCCCGACCCCATGGACAACATTCCTCCAGGCCTTCCTGTCCTCTACCATCCCCCGGAGTCCACTCAAGCTCACGCCAACTGCTTCAGTGACTCCATCTAGCTGCCTCATCCTCTGCCATCCCTTTCTCCTTTTGCCATCAATCATTCCCAGCATTAGGCTCTTCTCCAATGAGTCCTTCCTTCTCATTAGGTGGCCAAAGTATTTGAGTTTCCTCTTTAGTATCTGGCCTTCTAAAGAGCAGTCAGGGTTGACCTCCTCTAGGACTGACCGGTTTGATCGCCTTGTGGTCCAAGGGACTTGCAGGAGTCTTCTCCAGCACCACAATTCAGAGGCCTCAATTCTTTGGCGCTTAACCTGCCTTATGGTCCAACTTTCACAGCTATACATTGCAACTGGGAAAACCATAGCCTTGACTATAAGCACTTTTGTCGGCAGGGTGATGTCTCTGCTTTTTAGTATGCTGTCTAGATTTGCCATAGCTTTCCTCCCCAGGAGCAAGTGTCTTTTAATTTCTTGGCTGCAGTCCCCATCTGCGGTGATCTTGGAGCCCAGGAAAATAAAATCTGTCACTACCTCCATTTGTATATTTGTATACAAATGAAGGCATTGTATAAAGCAGTAATTCCCACACGGTGAGCCATGCTCACAGGAAGTAAATGAAAAAACTCCAGTGTATCCAAATTACTTAGGTACTAGTGAGGCTGCCCTCAGCCTCTCTGAATGTTGTGTAGTTCTGGGCTTGTCTCTTTCTAATCAGCTTCCTCTGAGATTTCATCTGATCCTGTTGCAGAGGAATTATCCAACATCAACAGAGACTGTTTATTCTGCCAACAGAGTTACTACTCTCCTTTTGGTGCCATGCAGGAACGTGAAGGGTGGGGATGGTATATCTGAGGGTTAATAGTGCTCATTTTATTTGTTGTAATAATACTTCCTCAGATATAAGTGTGAAATGTTGTCTATTTTAATTGAGAGGAAAATGTGCTTCACTGATCAGACATTTTGGGAAACAGTGGTCTCTACTCAGTACGTTTTATCCCTGCTTTTCTGGAACTCGCCATTTTATACTGCTTAAATTACTGCTTTACATGCTGTCTCTAGCATGTGTTCTTCTTTTGCATTTTTAAACTATGAATGTTATATGTGCCAGTTTTCAATTTCCGTTTCAATTTCCTTTCAGTTTAATAGAACATGGGAAGAATAACATAAGGTTGATCAATCTATACATGCATCTTGTGGATGAAGTGACTTTGTCCTTAATTTTGGTGCTTCCTCCTATGACTCCTAGTTATTAAAAGGTAATTGGGTAAAGAAAACTGCAGAGCTAAAGGACAGTTCAGTCCATTTCATAGTAAGATGTATTAACATCCATTTGAAAATTAGCAAATTAATATCCCCTCTTTGTCAAGGAGGGGGAGTGCTGTTTTTTTAAGTCTTATAAAGAAAAATATTAGGTCAAACTTCTATTTTTTAGAAGCTAAATTAAGGTTTTGTAAAGCTGTCAAATGATTTGTCAAGGTGCACTGGGGAAAATTCAAGACAAAATGCAGACTGTGATATTCTTGGCACATTATGGGTAAAACTGAACAGCGATCAGTACTTGAGTTGTATCCAAGAGAGAAAGTGCTGGAGCCAAATAAATTAGGTTTATAAACTGCTTTAAAACAAGCCCTCTTAATAACATACTTGATAGCATGTTACTAAGCATGCTGAGGTAATCACTCCAATCCCATTACTGGGTTTCTACTCCTTCCATGTTTAATTAATTTCACCCCTTCAGTGTTTAATGCAAGTCACATATTTCTGTTTCTGGAGAATAACCCTTTAACTTTCTTTTCCAAACAATGGAGCAATTATAACTTCATTACAGATTTCCTGTTTTAGGATTGGGTCAAAATGATTTAAAGGCCAATTCGGATATGAGCATTGGGTTCAGTTACACAACTAGCAAGAGGCTTAACAAGGTTTGCTTAATTCTGGGGGAAACTGTTTTAAAAACTGTCCAAGCACTAAATTAATTCATTAGAATCGAGCAGGTCCTCACATATGTCTCTGGGAACAGCTTTGGGAAAAACAATGTAATATAAAGCACCTATGAAGCTAACTCTCACTACAAACCTACACACATGCATATATGCACATGCCAAAAAAATAAGCAGCAGTGCTATGAGGGCAGTACCTTCCATTATTTGTTCACAGATGGAATACCCAGGTGGGCAGAACTTGAAAGACCCTGGTAATAACTGCAGCAGAATATCACAGGAGGGATGCTCTAGCTTAGAGCTGCTTAAACATATGCACATATGTATGTATTTAATTTCTATACTGTCCATAAGCCCGGAACAGCCCTCTGGGTGGTTCACAGAGTCAAGAAACCAACCGCACAAAATAAAATGCCAAATAACAAAATCAGTAACATTAAATTTGAGTATATATAATATAAATACAGCAGGCCTACAACAACCACATTCAAATCAGACTAAAGATACGGCCGAATTAATACAATAAATACCATATAAGCATAGAGTTAAAACTGATTTTTAAAGAATTTAAATAATTTAACTATTAAAATGTTTGGTAAATGAAAATGTTGCCAAAAAACTCCTTGCAATTATTAGTAGTTTGTTACAATGAACCTTTAAAAAATGGTCAGATGTGTTCTCTGCAAGATACACATTGACCTATGTATCTCTGTCTCCCATGTATGTACCTTTACTGTTTTTCAGGATTTAAACTGGATTTCTTGAAAAAGGTTTAATCCGTTCTGAGAGTTGATGTGAGGCTTAGGATGGAATCCAGCTGGATTGCCTGAAAGCCCCTGAACTGAGGGGATTAGGGACATTCTGTGCAAAGCAGACAGACCATCAGAGGTGATCTTGCCTTCCCACACCCTCTCTCTGCATTTTTGCCCCTTGACCATCTGCTTGGGGGCTTTGGAGAGGGAAGGGATGTCAGGATATCATGCAGTCTGTCAGCTCTAGTGTTTTCTGCTCCTGCCTGTCTCTCTTAGGTTCTCTGTGAGGTCACTGTCCTAAACTCCGAGAGCACCCGGCCCAGTTCTTTCCATTCTGGCTGTGAAGGGGTGGTGCAGGCAGTTCCCAGCATCAAGGCACAGCACTGTGTGACCTTGCAGCCGGGAATCCAAAAGACCCAGTGCTTTCCTCCCCACCCAACAATTTATAGGATCTATGAAATTGTTCTCTTGATTGTCTAAGCCTAATAATCCATCCAATGTATGTTTACTCAAGAGTATATCCCAATGAGTTCAGTGAGGCTTTCTCCAACATATGCTTTAGGATTGGAGTGTGCTTACAGTTTGTAAAATATGTCTTTTGGTTAACCCAAAATTACTTGACCAAAAACCATGGTATCTGTGCAAACATTGAGGGTCAGAAAAGAGCAAGTCTGTGTTCCATCTGTAAAATGTATATAATAATACCAACTGGACACCTATGAATTTTGTGGGTATGCAATTTCAACCTGGGGCTTCTTGGTTCATGATCCTACTTGCTATGTGGTGACTTTCTTAAAGCCTGGCTAGTATCATGCATTTATCATTCCGAAAGGCTTTTCCTTCTACGTCTTTGCTTACGCCTATTCATTCTAAGCTCTGTGTAATGGTTTCCTGTTCTCTTCCAAATCAATATTTGCCCTGGTCACACTTAGCACTGGTAGATGTATCATACACTTAGTTTTCTGTTATGCCAAGCAGTTCACAGGCATTCCTCCACTTTGGGCCTGAGCAACCCTACTCTTCAAATCTCTCTTTCTTGTGAAACAGCCCTGCATCCATTTTGGCGTGATAATACAGACACTTTTACAATCCATTAGTGAAATAAATTGTTGAATATTTAAACCATAATATTCCTAAATATGGAACCTGATGAAAATATTTTTTTCTGATTAGGGGTGGGGGAACCTTGTAAGCACTGTGTGTAACATGTAATGAAGTCTACTAATAGACATGTGATGCCCTCAGCACCAGACTACTTGATAATTAGAACCATGTGGCTGACTTTGACCTGCTTAGAGCATGACTTGAGGAACAGAAACAGGTTGAAAATTTGCCATTGACACAGAGCAACACTGGAGAAGGCTAAATAGAGCTTGAAGGTAGGTTGGCTATGTCTTCTTTCACCCTCCAACTGCATGGATCCATTACTGTCTGCTACTTTATTTAATATTAATAATCCTATTAATACAGATGGAGAAACCTAAGTAAAATCTATCTTCCCAATCTTGGAATATTGAGACAGTAAATGGATAACTGCAAAATCTTGTAATGATCCGGTATATGCAGTTAGATCTGTACATATAATACTCAACTGTTTTTAGGAAGCATCCTAACATTTGACATCTATTTGCATATATTGTTGATGTTACAATTAACATTAGCTCTGAGATTTGATTTTCTAAAAAACCAATATTTAGTAGTATGAAAATGATACCTCTCCACCACCACCCCACCCAAATCCACTCTATTTTCATAGACCTATCGGTAAAATCAATAGTAAAGACTCACAGTAAATCCTGAATTTTACATCTGGGGTTTTCCAAGGGGGAATTTTAGCTGGGCACTACTACCAAACTCTGATAAAAAAGGAAATGAATCAGTAGCCTATTCTTTTTTTTTTTTTTTTTTGTTAACTACCTGTGTTCATTAAAAAATAACTTTACAGACTAAGAATCTGGAGCCATGGTAAATACAGATATATTAAACAGCAGTAAAAGTATAGAGTAATTTCGGCTGGTTTGTTGTCTTATTAGTAAAGTGGAATCTCTCTATGGATATTTCTTTAGTTGGATGTGAAAGAGGCAATGACACCCATCTGAGACCTGAAGGAAGAAAGGGAATATGCTAAGTCAGGCTTCAAGAAGGCTTGCTTAGGGTTTAATTTTTAAAAAATGGTTAGTGAGGAAGCCATCTGGATTTTCTTTTCCCTCATTATTTTACGGTGAATTTTAATATATCAAAACAAAAAATAAAAACAAAAACTGTAGAATAAGATAAAGTATTACAATTTTCTTACATAAGATTTGAAGATATCCATTACAGTACATGCATATGCAGTGTGTACCTGTACACATTTTATATATGTTCTACTGTTCTTGGGTGTAATTGTGCATATACTTCAAAAAAAGGCAGACCAAATCTCTATTTATTTGTCCATTCATAGAATATGCCTAAAGATCACCCATTACAAGATTGAAAACATTAAGTCCTTGACCCACTGTATTATCAAAGTGGCTATTTATGCTTCTAGTATTGTAATATTAGCCTTTTAGCTGTCAAAAGGTCACAGAGAAACCATTTACATTGATATTTACATTGACATTCCAGAAAGAGGGCAAATAGTGGAGAAGAAAGTACACACCAGTAAATATTAACAAACCAACTGTCACAAAGTTTATCCATATTATTACCTCCTCCCAAAAGAGGGGACCATTAAGCATTCCCATAACTAATGCATAAAAGAAGCTTTTATACTTCCAATAGTTAGTCAATTTAGCAAAACCCATATTGCAAAAAGGCAAACAGGATGCTGGAGCATCTAGTATACCCAACACATAAGCTTTTGCTGAACTAGATGTAAGCTAAAATCCATTAAGGTTCTGAGATAGATGCCAAAAGAGAGAAAAAAAGTGAATTGGCCAAAATGGGACAATCCCGTTTATTGTTCCACTCTCTGTATTATTTTTATTCACTGATAATAAGTCTCTGTAAACCTGAATTGTGATCCAGAATACCTATTCAGCCTTAATCAAAACATCCAATAGCAGAGGGGACTCTAAAGTTGTAAAAGCATTGAGGCAAACCTTGATTCAAGTTAATATTTAAGTTGCACATACGGCCATTTAGCCATGGCTAACAAATGATATTTAGCATGCAGAACAGAGAATGGCAGAATATTATCACTGGGATCTACTAGCTGATCCTAAGAAGAAATCAGTTTGTCTGTCTAAGCCTGTCTAAAAAGTTTTCTCATCAATTTTTAAATCTGGGTTTCCCCATATAGTTTAGTGTGAAAATGGATCATACTCTAATTGACATGACTGTGCCACACTGCTCTTAGAATTGTAGCTGTTCAGGTATAGTAATCTGGATTAGTTATGAAGTTTGATAGTGCTGGAATCTCTTGTTGGAGGATATAGGCAATTACGACCTTCAAGTTGTGACTATCCTTAACCAAACTGATGTTGAACATTTTATGTAACCACTGAATTGAAAGCTTGAGTAGAGGCTTCAGCATTTAACAAGATCAGCCTGCTGCAGCCTGATGTAATAAACATGACCTTGCCCACTGAAAATGTATTTCTCTAGCCACCTGGCATGTGTTTTTATCTCATGATTCATTTTCAACATGATGCCACAGCATTTGATCCCCTGCTGTGTAAATCAGTTATTTATTTACATAGCACCATCCATTACAACTTTGGAAGGAAGAGTGGTCTGAAAAACAAAAAAAATATTTTGAGAACATTTGATAATTATATGGGGTTTTTATATTCTCAAGTGGCAGCAGTGTTGCTAAATTCAAACAGATGTTGTTCAGTCATCACCCTACATGAAATAAGGGGACAGGATTTTAGAGGAGGATTTCGAAATAGTTACATGGCCTAATATACATCAGAATAGTACTGGAGCGCATCATGTGATCTACCCATTGACATTAAATCTCACACCCCAAAACAGTGATGTCAGCCAAAGTTCAAGGAAAGTAAAAATCTGGCCAACTTAAAAGTGAAGAACAGGTTTCAGAACAATATGCTCAAATACATGCATACTTACATTGTTTTCTAACAGTAGGCACTGATGCAAATTTGAGAAGAGACTGAATTACAAAAGTTGCTTCTCCAATGTACTTTTTTCTAAGGCGATACCACCTTTTTGTTCGTTGTTCTTCCTTTGACACCTTAGGCCCAGGATTTACTTAGCTTTCCCTTTGTGGGAAAAGTGGCACAGAGCCAAATCAGTTATTTTTTTGTGTTCCTACCTAACAACAATAAGTAGCCAGGAGCATGACAGGCATTAAGAATTGGCTTTTTGATTGATTGAAGGACCATAAAATGCCATAGATTGGGCAGCTGTGACAGAATCTGTCCATAACTTATTGACAGAGTACAAGTTTTGCATGCAGAAGATTTCAGATTCAGTCCCTAGTGCTTCCAGTGAAAAGAGGGAGTATGAAATGATAATGGTGATGATGATGTTGGTCTGAGTCCCTGACAGCTCCTGTCAGTCAGTGTTGACACTGTGACCTGGTCACATGTCATGACAGGCCATGGTGGGTTGTCTCCATGGGTGGTTGCAGGTTTACTTAGTGTGGTATCAGAACCTGGTGCTGCTTCTCTTTTGTGGGTCCCCCCCCCCAAGAAGCCTCCTTGAGAGTTTGTGGCTTGTTTTCTACCTGGCTTGTCAAGACATCTGAAATAAAGTTGCTTCGATGTGTGTTGTTTAAAATGGCAAGGGAGCCACCTGAAAAGAGAGAGGAAAGACCCTGTCTGTGACTGTTCTTGAGTTCGCTAATGGTGTCCCTTCTTCTCTCTATAACCATCACAACAGGTTATCTATTCTGGGAAACAAAGGGCAGGGATGGGTCTGGTGAAGCAAGACTGGTCCTGCTGTTGCTTCTCTCATGCCCGTCCCTTTTGTAGCATTTGGAAAGATGAGGAGAACTGGTGTAGTCTCCTTTTTCTTACCCTGGCTAGATCCTGAAGTCTAAGGGAGGCAATCCAACTTTGACATGTTAAGTCCACGCAACTATTATTTTCATCTTACTGTATTCCATTTCAGTTAATCCTCAGCTGTGAGTTCAGTGCTTTGTTTAAGGAGAGGAACTGTGAGTTTCAGGTTGGCTGAAAAATGATATCTTTGAATGATGGTTATTATTCTTTCTTATATATTTTCAGTTGGCTTGGTGCATTAATTCCATTTTCTGATTTGTCCAGAAAATTTTCTGTCTCTAGTCATACAAGATAGAGGAATAAGTGTGTGTGAGTGTGAGTGAATGAATATTCAGTGAGGGCTAGCTAAATATATTTGGGCTTTTCAAGCATACAGGTAAAATGCAAATCATAAAGATCATTATAGTAATTTTAATTCTTACATGAATGGCAACAAAAGGATCAAAAAGCTATTTTTAAGAAACAGCTTTATGATACATCAAATCGATTAATGCATTTGGCTATGTCAATAAAAGTAGTTTTATTTATTTAAAACATTTATATCTGTCTGTATCAAATAGGTCTCAAGCTGGCTCACAGAGTTAGCGGCATAGTTAAAATACAATATAACTACCTATGATAAAGTTCCACCTTTAAAAAAATGCCATGTTATGAAGTTTTAGTCTCTGGATTTCTCTTTTCAGAAGCTAAAGATAATGTGTATAGAAAATTGGAAAAGTGTGAAGGTTTTTTAATCACTTTTTGTCCTGTATATAATCTAATGTAGCCTTTCTTCATTTTCAAGTTCACTGTAAGACATGTCTCTAAAGATCCAATAGACAGCTTTATGTATGAGTTGCCTTATAAAGGTGTTTAGAATCTCTGAATATAGTAGCTTAATATAGTAACTTGATCTCAACAAGTCATGTTTGTTTCAGGGCATCCCAGAAGACCTGCTGTTCTTTTATGAACATCTTCGAAAAGGTGGAGGAGTCTTCCGAGTTGACCAGTGCCTCCTCCTCTACCGTTACCATCCACAGGCAGCCACTAATTCAATTCTAGAGTAAGACATGTTTTATATCAAACTGCTTCAGTGTTGGATGGGCATTTATGGGTAGACAATTGACTTTCCGAACAATTTATGCATTTGTATTATTTGGTTAGAACAATGTTTTGGCTGGGTGCCAAAGCATTGCAATACATCTTGAATTTGAAGTACTTCTTCCATAGGAGAGCCATTTGGGTCTTGCCTGGCTTTACTTCAGGCAAAATTATTAGAGAGTTGAGATCTTGAAATTCTACCTTGAACTCCTTTTCATAGAACAGTTGCACATTGATGCGAGAGTTCAACTTTTCATTGTCCTACTAAGAACATGGGTATGCTTTGGTCTTCAAGAATTTTTGAATTGATTGCTTCCTTGGTCAGGACTTCAATAGTCAGGACTTCAATAGTCTATTTTTAAGTTACTAGATTTGTCTCTGAACTAAAGTGTAAGCTTTCTGTGTTAGTTCAGGCAGGATTGGAGGTGGATCAGGCAGGCCTGTTTGTAATGAACTGAAATGAGGGCCTATATGGGATATAGACTGTACCCTACTTTTACTATGTATAGACTGTACTATGGAGCTTTGCTAAATTTCCTAAGCTATACCATATTCCCAGAAGCCTGAAAAACTAGTATCTGGGGTCATTATGGAGCTTCCAGAATTAGATTCTAGACATAAGCATAAACCAGAGAAACACTTCAGATTTTCGTGCCATTTGCCTAGATGTTTGACAAAAGGTTTTACTCTATCAAATGCTTAGGTTTGATCTGTAAAAACAAACACATGAACATTTGGCTTAGCATTTGTGTGATTTTATTAATATGGAAGTCCCACAGAAAAGTAAAGTTTATATAATGCATTTCAACTGCATAGTAGAATATCTGTTTATTCAGTATATGATCTGTTTCATGTCAAAAGTGCTGAGCAACATTCCAAACATATATTATTTTACATTAAAAAGGGGGGAAATTTGAATTTTCTCAGAACAGCTGTTGCCTCATGGCAGTGATTCTGAGAACAGATTGCAGATGTGCGTGTTTATAAGTGAAGGCAACTATTCCCTGGCTGGGATGAGATTGTCAAATAAAGCAAATAAAGGGATGTTGGGGAGTGGTTTGATCTCTCATAGTTGTTGATGTGAAAACACTAGAAGCAAATAATGTATAAAATATAAAGAAAAATAGAGATTTTTTTCCTTTTATTTAATGGAATTATATTTTAACAGTTTGATCAGCTTATTAATTTTTTCCAACCCTGTATAACTACATGCCAAACTTTTTGGAAGTGAATTGCTAGTTGCTGTGGGAAAAACATAATCTTGGAAGGGAATTTGGTCCGAATTAACAACAAGCTGTTACTCATTCCATTTTGCAAGGTTATGTGGCACAGCCCCCCCCCCCACCGCCCACATTACAACATGCTAGGAGAATGTGGAAATGCCATAAAACCATTGCAGATGGGATATATAGAGAGACAAAAGGGAACTTCCAGTTACGTGATTGTTTGTGTAAATTCTGATTAATTTTTAAATTCTGAGATGAGGTGAACTGAGTTTTTTGAAAGCTGGGGAGAAAAAGAAAAACATTTCCTTCAGGTATAAAGCAAGAGTATTGAATGGAAGAAACTGCAATAGTAATCAAAAGACATCTTGTCCGTCTAATATCATCCTGGATTTTGTTCTTCACACACCTGCTTAGGAAGATGCATATGACTAAGCTAGATGAGGCACTATTCATGGATTTAGCTATTGTCTGTGCATGGCTAATAGCAGGTGTGGGTCCTCCAATCCAGACTGGAATTCTTGCATAGGGGAGCTTTCATGGGTTGCTTGTGCTGCAGTCCCAGCCTGGAATAAGGCTCCTGTGTTTGCTAATGTCATTGCGGGGCAAAGCTCCAATGAACTACTGTAAGTAGGACTACAGTGGAAGGCAAACATACTTTTTAAAGCATGTGATCTTCACATTAGTGTCCCAGTCCAGACTGGATTCTCTATACCTACAGTTTACTTTTTAAAAGGCATCCACGTAATTGGTAATTGCATGAATGGCTTCAAGTATACTTCGTTCTTTTTGATGCCTCAATTTTTGTTTTTTCTTCCTTTTCTCTCAGCCTGGGAGGGTTTTTTGCTTTTCACCCAGATGGGAAAGGGCTCAAAGTTTGCGTAAAGGAACAAGAAAGGCTTGCATCTGGAAGTACATAGAGGCATTTGCTTGTCTTTGGCATCTGGGTGTGATCCAAATCATATGCCAGTTCAGTAGGTTGCTGAGAGAAGACAGGCAGCACAGAAACTTGATAGCTATTCCAGCAATTGTGGTTGTGAGAGGGGCAGACCTGCAGTCTTGTGCAATGGCTGCCTGGCAGAGCCCTCTCTGAATGGCAAAAATTACACCTGCCTGCCCGCTGGGGTGCAGGCTGCTTGGGTTTTGCTCCATCCTACATGTTGCAGTTAATCCATTCATTTCCATATTCTAAGTATTAGTGTTTGCATATTGCAGATAAGTTTTTTTTATCTCCCCCATTGGAAAACAAGGGTTGAAGAGTTGCCTTGACTTTTATAATCCAGTTTGGAAGTGCTGGATACCCTCTCCCTCTGGAGACATCCATCTTGACTGGATCCTGCTTGCCATCCCAGAGAAAGAGGTTAATCCAAAGTTTTGGCTGTCCCCCTGCCTCCAAAGATAGAAAGAACAGGTTTCCCCATTTCAGAGGCTTTTTGAGAATAAGGAGTCATTTCAGTGATATTTTAAGGCTGCAAAATGAAATCATAATTTTGTAATTGTTTGTATTCCAGTCTACAGATTTCACCTAAGAGAGTGGATTAGAAATGCTGCTCAGGAAGGCCGTGTGTGTGTATCTCTCTGTGTGTTTGCGTGTGTGTCTGTGTCTTGCTTGTCTATGTGCACATGGGGGGGGCACGGTCTGATGGGGAGTTCACAGTTTAAGTGTTGTGTCTCGCTCTCTTTTTAAAGTTAATGGAAGTTGGTGGTTCTCTGAACATTTAGACTAATGTGATTAGAATCATCTGTTTTCCTTCAGTGATTGAAGGCCCTTAAGATTCTGGAACTGCAGCTACAATTAAACAACTAAGAAGTATCAAAACATGCTTAGTCAAAGGACTGAAGCAATTCTTTCCTAAGGGCAAACCATCTAGACATTTTAATAGATTTTTAAATACTGTATAACAGTGATGTGTTCATGTCTCAAGAAACAACTTAAGAGAAGAACAGTGATCTCTGGATGATTGTAGGTGATGCAGTGCCCTAGCGGGGTATGCAGGACATCCCCACTTTTGGAGGCACCCCCCACCCCCACAAGTGATTTATTTAAGTTGTTCGTTCCTCCCTGTCAGTGTGTGGAACTGGGCAGAGGCAGCAGGCGGGAGAAGCACTTCCTGTTGCGCTTCCTGCCAAGGAAGACAAGGGGCACCAAAAAGAGCCGGAACCTCCCCACTATATTGCAACACCCTCTCCCTGCCCTTGCCCTCTTGTCCCTCCCTCCCACCACCTCACTCCTGCCAAAAAGTAGCACTGAATCCTTGCCTTGCCTTTCCCCATCGCAACCGCTCCTCCCTATCCTGCCCTCACCCCTTGAATCTTGCTCCCTGCCACTGCTTCCTCATGACCGAAAGAACTGAAGCCTTGCCTTCCCCCTATCGCCATGCCCTCCTCCCTTTCTTGCCCCGCCCCCTTGAAACTCTTGTCCTCCCACCATTTCTGCTGTGTTCATGTCTGCCTTCCAGCCTGTTGCAGATGCCTTCTGCGAAAGATCACCCCAGGATATCTATTGTAAAACGTGTAGAAATCGTGAGTTGAGTTGAGTGGAGTCACTCATTCATTGCTCCCAAGTCGAGTCAATGGCACAACTTGAATTGGACTTCGGAGAGAGTCACTCGACACAAGTCCCAACACTGCTGAATAATAACTACACAGTCATTATTTTAACATATATCGAAAGTAGCCTAGACTTGTTCCAAATGACAGACATTATATATAAATACTGTAAGTACATAATAAATAGCCCAGAGTTGACTGAAACTGTATGTGCTATAGCTATAAACATTACGTAACTTAGAATATCAGTATAAGTGGACTTTTGGTCAGTGCAGATTCCTGTGCAGATCAACGTTAAATTGTCTTGTAAATAATAGAATAACTGGATTTGAATCAGGAAACTACAGAATATTCCAGGAAATCAACTGTCTACATATGGATAGATAAACACAGATATACATGTTAAGAATAGAAGAAATCAGTATAGGTCTATAATTTATGTGTAAGTATTGTTAAGGTAAGGTTGCATTTAATACAGCTTAAGAAATAAATATGTATGAAGCTAATGAACATGACTTGTTTAAGAAAGGTGTGTCATGTAATCTCTTCAGCCAAGGTAGCAATCGCTCTAAATCATCAGTGAGCTGATCACAGTTTGCCTGGGCTTATATACCCTGCAGACAGAAACTGAGCGGCCCTCACCTTGTTTTGCAACTTCCATTACAGGGGTGTGGGGAGAAAGGAAATTCATGTCTGATTGGTTAGTGGGAGTCAGTGATATGCTTTTGGTGACATTTAAATGTAGGAATTATTGCTCCCCCACCCCCCAGATAATTCCCACAATTTGTTTACCCTACAGAATAGATTACTGGAAGGCAAAAGGAATCTGTGAAGTAGAAGGCAGCCTCACTCCCATAGTCACCTATGCTAGAGGCATGGGAATACCTTATTAAAGGGCATGCTCTCTGTGATGTTAGAATCTGAATGACATAGTATGTATTTCTGTAATGGGAACTGTTTGAAGATAATAGGCTTAGCTACCTGTTTATAGATGTTTTTATGTTTTCATGTAAAGATCTGAATACTTACCTGTGTATTTAAATGTTTAGCCTTCTCAGTCACAGAGGCTGTAAGCATGTTAGAATATGTTTAAGCTTTTAGAGTAGAAAAGAAAGTTAAAATCGGTCGAACTAATTATGGTGCTAAACTGTTACATAGAAATTAAGTGGTAATCTCATAAGGTTACTCTTCATAAAGTTCGTTTTGAGTTATGTTGTCTAGCAAGCTAAGGAAAAAGAAGTGCATAAGCCTTTGTGCTTTGCAGTTTGCAAAGTAATGCTACTAAGACCTGTTTCAACCCCCCTTTGCTTGCCTATGCTTGTAACTGTTTTAATATTGGACACCCCTTGACAATGGGGAAATTAAACCAATTTTAAACATTCTCATGAAAATGTGTAAAATTGACTGTCCATTGTTAAATACCAGTGCTGTATTTTTGGGAGAAATTTGTAAATTTAAAATGACCATTTCAGATATCACAGCAACCTAATCAATGTATGTTTAACAGGTAATATAAATCTGTGCTGAGGGAAAGTGGATAAGAAGAAAAAAATCATTCTGGATGTTGCTGTAGTACTTGCTTTCCCTACAGCTTTATTACTTCTTGTTCAGTTTGCTGCTTCTTACTGCACTTGAGTAGAGAATATAGTCTTAGTCGAAAGATACTTTGGAGCATGCTTAAGTATAGCTTCGTTCAGCTACATTAGCAAGGTGAGGAAAGGCACTGTATGAAACAGAAAGAAAGCCGATAGAACCATTTGTTCTGAGTGTATATTTTAGTTTCCACATAGTCAGACCCATCATTAACAATACTGAGTGAGACTGGCAAAATGTTATTCCAGGGGAGGAAAATTGTATCTGTTCTTTTACCTTTTTTTTTCTCCAACAGAGATGTGAGGCCGCAGATTGTTACTCCCCAAGCCTTATGATATATTAATGCTGCTTCTGGTTATGAACTTGTAGTTAATGTGAAAACAGAAATTAACCAGTCAGAACCTTTTGTGGGAAGTGGTTTATGTAACCTTTAAGAACCGCCTTTTGTTTCATTTGTTTCAGGCAGTTTGTTTAATTGCTATTTGCAAGTTGCCACAGTTCCTTCTTGTACCTGCCTTGGCTCTGGGAGTATGGGAAAATGGCATTCCTTTATCCCCCAAGGCAGGAATCCCAGCTACTGGCCCTGGGAATGTCCCAACGTACAAGGCAACCTGGGTGAACCGGAAACTCAAAAGGTAAAACCAACACTCACCTCCCTTTTGACACTCCTTAAGCTACATTTTTTTAAAACCCATATTAGTAACATTTAGTTAGATTCATTACAGGTTTTAACAAGCCCACATGTGTAATTATCATATAATTAGCTTGAGGGCACAGTCACATACTTTTCTGCATAAACCAATATCCACCCACTGCTTTTCCTTATGATACAACCTGAAGCTATGAAAATATTCCCAAGATAAGGCTCCATAGTGCAGACTTTCTGACTTGTGAAAGGGGCATGTAGGAGCTAGAGTGGCAATTTAACCGAGCTCTTCTTCCTTGCCTTGTCTCTTAGAAATCAGTGCATTGAATCTTTATTGATTCCCACAATACCTGGGGCCAAATAACACTTTAGAGCAGGGTGGGCAGCCTGTATTCTGCTGCAGCCACTGTCGTTGCAGTTGCAATCTTGGGGATTCTGCTTGGAAGCAAGGCATGTGGGTAGGGCGCATGCTTGCTCCTTGCATGCCTTGTTATCAAGCAGCAGAACTGATTCTATGCAAGAACAGAGTGTGTAGATGGCTCCTTTTGGGTGCCTTGTATCTCTGCAAAGTGAGGTTCCCAACAGCCTGCAAAACAGCAGTTTGGTTGTCTGGCATATGCCCAATGCCATTGGAAAACACCTCCTGCGTGCCTTGTTTCCCAGCAGAATCAGTAGGGTTTTGTGATGGCAGAAACTTCAATGGCTGCAGGAGGTGCTGCTCTCACAGGGTTCCAGGAAGGATTTTGTTTTTCACTAGTCCCCACAAGTTGCCGCTGCTTGCTTTACTGCAGTAGCATGGTTTTTCTTTTATTTATTTAGCATATGACAATGGAACAATTAGCCAAGAGTCTACAGTGCTAATACAGAGTAGATGTTTGGCTGCCTGCAATTGCTCATTCATTCTGTTCGCACTTGCATGCTTATCCAGTGTGCACCACAGGGGGAAACTAGCCCCACACACATGCAGACCCGCTGGTGTTCAGGTTGTCAGCTCATCTGTGCTTCTTCCACTAATCACACCTTGCCTTGGTGTCCATGCATGTCCAATGCTGGCCCCTGCTCTCCTCATGAATGCAGCTAGCTTTTCCCACTGGAATGGTACCCATTTATCTACTCATAGTATTACGTGCTTTCAACCTGCTGAGTAGGCAGGAACTAGAGGCGAATGACCGTCATGCGGTCCTGAGCTTGAACTGCTGGAGTGTTGGCCATTTTTGGTCGGCAGCAGACATCCAGTGTCATTAAGCCACTGTGCCACCGCTCCTTCTTGCTTAGCGTGGTTGAACTGGTACACTTAAAGGTTTGGTATGTGCTCACCAAAACCATCCCAGAGAAGCCCCAGTCCAGATTAGGGAGAGGAGGGTTAACTTTTTCCCTCCTAGGTGCTATTAGCTGAGGGAGGTTTCAGTGAGAAACCAGGCTTATCGCCCCCTCAAGTGGTGTGGCTGAGGGGTCTGCGTCAAGGCTACTTTTTATTTAAAAGCACTGACTATACCTTGATGCACACATTAGAGAAGAAACATTAATTATAACTGTACATGATATCCCTCTATACGTACCTCGAAGAGGAAGGTCAAAATCTCTTCTTGATGCCAGAGTGTAGGACATGAAATAGTCAATTCTAGTTGGGACAACCCAAATTCAGACTGGACATCAGGAAAAGCTTACTCACTGTCCAAGCAATATGACAGATCCACCTGCCTAGAGAGGTGGTGGGTTCTTCCACACTAGAAACATTCAAAGCAAAACTGGATGGTCATCTGAGTGGGTTGGTGTCTTACAACAGCAGGGGCTTGGACTCAATGGCCTTCATGGCCCCTTCCAACTCTACTATTCTGTGATTCTACATTGGCCCTAAATCAGTATCATCTAAGTGCCTCCCCCCGGCCTTCATTGCACTGGTTATGAGCAACTACATATATAGCTCAAAACAGTTTTAGAAGTAATAGGTGCCAGTGTAGCCATAGACTCAGTCAAACCTTCTCATGCATCCTAGACAAGGGCTTATAGTTTGGTGATAAAGTGCAGTAGGCTCAGGTGTTTGCAGCTGCAGTGACAGAGCAACACTGTCACATGATTGTGGAAGCCTATGGTAGACTGTCCTGCTGAATTTTACCGCCACTTCTCCGCTGCCGTGGGATGAGCCATCTAAACAAAAGCTGCTGCTTTCTCCTGCCATGTGACCTAGATTGGCTTATTGCATGCAATTGTAAATGCGTGAACATTTGCAGGGGCACTGACATGTTAATCCAGGCTCAGCTCAACATATGATGGGTGAAGGCAGGCAGTTTTCACACAGCCATAAAAGCCCCGAGACAACTCAGATAAGTCAGCTGGAAATCACATAGCTTAAAGCACACATACCCTTGATTAAATGAAAGGGTACATGTTCTCGCATGTCCTCTGTGTAGAGAGTGGACTTGTCTCTCCCTCATTATATAGACTGTCTGGATAGATTTGTATGGTTCTGAGGAGAAGGGCATGGGGGAGAGCAGGAGTTCACTGATTCAAGGTTTCCCAGTGAAGTTTCTCAGACAGAATGTGAGAATCTGCCTGTTTTGGAAGGGGTGGAAGGGTTTTCTAGCAGGGAGGGGGAGCAGATGAAAGACCTGGTCCTCATCTGCTAAGGAGGCAATGAGAGAACTGTGCTGCCCCATTAGAGGGTCTCTGGAATTCCTCCTGCCTGGCTCTCAAGCAGCAGAGCCATCCTGAGGGTGGAGTCAGAAGCTTTACAGAAAGGGAGGGACAGAGAGGTCAGTTTGGATTCAGCTCTTTGCACACAACATACTGCCCACATTCACATAAATATAGGTGAGGTGGTACAATTCATAGTGGTGGCTAGGGAGATGTTTTGATAATTCATGTATTAAAATGCTGCTTTTTTAGCTTTTAAGACTGGATTATTTTAAATTTGTTTTTAGTTTCAGTTGAATGTTTAATTGTATTATTTTCTTAAATAAATAAAGTTAATAGTCTAGTGATTCTCCTGGTATGTTAATTTGGTACTTTTTAGTCTAGCAGGCTATTTTTTATGAGCATTGTATTCAGCCATGCTTTTCTACCCTCTGCAATCCGGGTAGATATTGCCACTTCATCTGTTCTTCTATGCCCTAGGCATGAGATTTGGAAAGTGTGTTTGTTCAGTCATGCTTGAGAGGAGAACACTTTTCTTCCCAGCCTGTGCAACATGAAGCTTGCCCAGATTCTTCAACCCAGTAAAGCAAGGAAACAAGGTGATACAGCTGAGGGATAGAAGTCAACCAGAATCTCACGATCAGGTCACAATCTGAGCAGGCAGATATTCAAAGGAAGTAATGGGCATTCTGCTGAATAGGCTGATCAGTTCCTCTGATCAAGAACTCTGCCTTTTTACTTTTTCCAGTTGTGGGGATGTTTCAGCATGCCTTTGATATGTGACAATCTGAAGAAGAGCTTTGTGGGGAAGTTGTGGGTGCGGTATGAATGGACGTCACTGCAGCTTGTGAACTTTTTGGCATTGGTTGTCAGTGTGAATGTCTTTAGAATAAGCTAGTGTCTTTAATCTGGTTCTGTCCAAGGAGTTTTGAGACACATTTTATCCACCCATTTATAAAACACCTATTCCAAATAAGGTGTTGCCAGAGTTTCCTTCTTTAGCACAAGGCTCAGCCGTTTAACATTAACAGTTAAAAGGTAGGTGTGTGGTTTTCTGTCTTAATCTCCAATGTGTGTAATGGCCTCAGTTTATAATTCTAATATATTTCTTTATTGTCATAAGTATTTATGATGAGTAATACTTATAAAAGGTACATGGCACAATTTAATTTATTTTCTGATTAGCCTAAAATTATGCAAAATCTTTTGGAGAACTAGGATTTATGGGAAATTAGACCTTTGTGGATAATTGGGAATTGCAGCATGTACATATCTATTTTCACATGTGTATGTATAGATTAGATATACATATATTAGATACATATTTTAGGGCAACAGCTACTTATGAAGACCCCTGGTGGTGGCAATAATGGAAAATGTTCATTTTCCAGTTTTTAGAGGACGATTCCACAAAGGTGGTTTTACCTGCTGTTGCTCGACAAAGGTTCTTTGGTGACCTTAGGACATGGGAAGGCAACATAGTGCCCATAGACATTATGCCTACAGTCAGCTTTCTTGGCACCTCCCAAGGCATCCTACATCTCCCTTTAAAATTAATAAATGGACAAATAAGAGCAGGTAGGATTGCTGTGAGATAGGACTCTGTCTGTGCTACAAACTATGACTTCCAAGCACTTGCTTAATGTTCTGGGGCTCAGACTCCACCTCTGCCTTGAGGTCATTCCTTTGGACTTATTCTTTCCATTGTCTCCAATGGCAGCCATTTTGGGGTGCTGCCCAAAGCAGTGACCCAATAGTCAAATATGTCTGTGGCCCAAAAATTTGCCTGCCTGTACTTTAAGAAAAATACTGTTTCCTCCAAGATGTCTGCTACCTGACGTGTTGGAGGAAGCCCTGACCATGCTTCATATTTTGTGTGCTGAAGGGGAGGGCACCTAGGTAGCTGGACATTTTGCAAATCTTGACTGTTCCCTTTGGTGTGGATAAGGATAGTGAATGCTGAGGGACACACTGATGGATAATGTCTATTCCACTGCCCTTTGAGGTTGCTACTATAAATGGTATTTTTGCATTGCAATAAAGAGTGTAATAGCATTTACTTGCCCAGAATATAGCAGTAATTTTTGGTTGTCATGCCTTGGATTGCAGGATTTTTAATATAGAACTAAAGTTGGTGTTCTGGGGTCTGTTTTTGTGCTAGGCTAGTAAATTAAATAGTTTCACCAAATCTTGTTGAATCATAGTAATTGGATCTATTTTTATTCAAGAGGCTGGAAAATGTGGTGGACATATGTGCAGAAAATGTGCCAGTTGTGAAGTATAGAGTATCGGGGTTTTATAACTTATTTTAATGGAAATGTAATTGGCAGTGAATCAGCCCATTTCTTACCTGTCAAACTGTTCAACATTTTTAGATCATGATTGGACCCATCAACCTAGACCTTGGCCCACTGAGCTGCTGCAGGATCTGGCCTCAGTATAAATCTGGTTGCTGACTGATATAACAGTGTTATGCATCACTGAATCTTTGCCTGCTTGTGTTAGAACAATGAAGCAAACATTCAGAAAGATCTTTAACTGAAGCTTAAATCCAGAAAGATATTTAACGGAAGCTGGATCAAATGTTTCTGAATTACTGCCCAGCTTTCCCTCCTTAGAGATTTGGCCAGCATTATCTCTTGTCTCTGCTCTGTGCATCTGGGGGAATACTTTTTATGCTGTAAATTCTAGTCCAAAAAAGCTACTCAGAAAATAGTTTCCTTCCCCTCAACTTAAAGCTGATCAGACTGAATGGTTTTGTTCCTCAGTAGTGCTCACACATTGTGGCTGCAGTCCAACACAATCCAACTTGGTGGATTTAAGAATACCTAAATCTGTATTGGACTATGATCTTTGCCATCATTATCTTCATCTGCTCTCCAGTGTTCAATACACCTTTCGTGCATACATTTTTGCAGCTCCTACCATGGTCTTGAAAGGTTGGTCAGAATCAGTATTCCTATGATGAAGGTATAGTGCCAAGCAAGGAGTGAATGAATGGCTTTCTCACGAGCCACCAAATGAGTTTATGGTAAAAATTTGACATAAGCTAGAGACTTCCTGATGTAAAATTCAACTTCTTAGCCTTTTGTTTGTTTGTTTGTTTATTTATTTTTCAATTTATATCCTGCCTTTTTCCTACAAAGGGCTCAAGGCAGCTTACATCTCCTCTAACATCTTATCCCCACAACAGCAACCCTGTGAGGTAGGTTGGGCTGAGAGTCTGTGACCTGCCCAAAGTCACCCAGTTGGCTCCATGGCTGAGTGGGGACTAGAACCCAGATCGCCTGAGTCCCAGTCCCATGCTCTTAACCACTGCACCACACTGGCTCTCTGCCAAACTTATATTCTGTAATACAGACAGTGAAGATATGGACAAGAGGTATTGAGGTAGGGAAGCACAGTTAGAAAAACACATCCCCTGCAGGAATCATGTAGGTCTGGACTGTTCCTTCATCCCAACAAATCACCACTCCTCAGCTGCAAGGATACAGCATATATGCATATGAAGGCATATTACTGCACAGGGATCATTATATGGCTTTGAAATGATTGCCCCTAACAACTCTGGACCTCACTTTATTTGATTTCTGAGTTCTAAGCATTTTGATCAGAAATACATTTCTTGTTGCTTTAGTTTTCAGGTGTGAGACTTAGAAGGGTTCCCTTGTTTTAGAGCAGAGGTTAAAAATATTTGGTCTGTGGGCTGCAAGTGGCTTCCCCAAGCCCTTTCTGGCAGTTCATGAGACTTGCTCCATTTACCAGTTCTGAAATAAGAATACTCCACATACAGGCTCTGTGGTTCTTGCCATAAAAACCTCTTTCCTACAGCTTTCTGCAGTTGTTGAAGGCTCCTGGCTGCTTCAGCAGGTGCTTCAGGTGGCAAGAATCCAGGAGCTCCTTCCTTGGGCATCTTACTCTTGCTTTGTATTTCAGTGGCAAAGGGATGGACTAAAGCTATGAGTGAATGGAGGAAGAGGTGAGTGTGGGTATATATTAGAAGGCTTAGTTTGTGTGTGTGAAACAAGGGCCAAGGGGCTTCCTGGCCCTTGACTGATGTGATGCATTGCAGTTTTTGTCCTAAACTGAGGTTTTTCATGTAATGTGTAAAAGAGAAACAAAATGCAGGCTCACACAACAGGACAAGCCATGAAAACTTGCTGTGTTGGGTCTGTTGAGGTGTTTGGACTCTGTTCCATAGTACCTGAGTGGTAGAATTAGTTTTCTGAAACCACAGGGGGAAAAGTGGTCTTTTCTAAGATTTCCATGTTTCACTGTCTCTTCTCTGGTTGTCTGGATCTAGGAACACCATTTTACCATTGCTGATATGGAAACACCATGGAATCCCCTGAAAGAGTGGCTGTGGATATGGCCACTTCTAGCTTACTACCCTCTCTAGCAACAAATGGCATTGCTCACTTTATTTGCATTGGCCAAATGAAGAATCCATCTCCTTGTTGTCTTTGAAAGTAGAGATATAGCATGGAAACACAGATAAACGGGGGGATCATTGCAGAACTATTTATTTTCATTTAATAAAAATGTCTGTGGGGGCTGAAGCAGTTGGGAAGCACCTCCAACATGCAGGTACATTTGGGACAGTGGGTCAGGATCTGGGCAGCTCCAGGGTTCCATCTGTTGGTAGTTGCAAGATTGGTCCCAGGCTCTACTGCAACAGCCATGGTCCTCATGAGCACCACCTGGAAACCCAGAGGGGAGAGCTAATTAAGAGCTGACTCTTGCCTCCAGGAGCTGCCTCAGCAACACTGGTCTCCAGTGTCTGAAGCCCTTCTCTGCATGTTGGATCTTGCCAGCTCCTGCTCCAAGGTACCTGCTCCTTGTTGTGATGCCTTACCAGTTCCTGAGCCTGGCCTTCTATGTTTTGCTTATTGGACTGCACCTTGCGTTGCTTCACCGTATACTTCTGGTTCTGACCTTGGGCTGTTTTGGACTGCAACTTGGAATTGTTACTGAACTCGTTCTTGAGCACTGGACTGACTTCATCTTGGTTCCAGTTGCCTGGGTCCTGGGTCCTGGTGCATTCATCTCACATCCTGCTGCCCACATCCTGAACTCATAGGAGATTAGATGAGGCCAGGGACCTAGGGGCACAGATTAGAGTCAGCCCCCTTGAAGTCGAGGGGCTTCTCAGGGCATTGGACATTACAAAGGCGCCAGACCCTGACAGGTTACACCCGAGAGTACTTAGAGAGTTGGCAGGGGTTCTCTCACGCCCGCTGGCCTCCATTTTTGAGACCTCGTGGAGAATGGGTGAAGTTCCAGAGGACTGGAGGGTGGCATCAGTGGTCCCAATTTTCAAAAAGTGTAGTAGAAGGGACATGGGGAATTGCAGACCACTTAGCCATACGTCCATTGCAGGAAAAACAATGGAAAGGCTCATAATAGAGAGAGATCTAGTGATGCTAGATAGGGAAGGGAGGCTGGCAGCCACACAACACGGCTTCCACAAAAACAGGTCCTGCCAGACAAACCTTGTGGAATTCTACAACAAGGTTTTGAGATGGCTAGATGGAGGGGATGCAGTGGATGTGGTATACCTGGATTTCAACAAGGCCTTTGACAAAGTGCTCCATGATATCCTGGTGGAGAAACTGAGGTGTTTTGGGATACACCAAAGCACTGTCCGATGGATTAGGGCATGGTTGACTGACCGAAAGCAGAGGGTAACCATTAGTGGGGATTCAACGGGATGGCAGCCAGTGACAAGTGGGGTCCCCTAGGGCTCTGTCCTGGGGCCAATCCTGTTTAATCTCTTCATCAACGACATGGAAGAAGGGGTGAACAGTCTGCTGATCAAATTCGCAGATGATACTAAAACTGGGGCAGTGGCCACAGCTGAGGAGCAGGTACTCCAGATCCAAAAGGATCTGGACAGACTATGGAAGTGGGCAGGAGACAACAGGATGGCATTCAATGTGGATAAGTGCAAGGTCTTGCACTTGGGGCATAGGAATGAGTGTCATAAGTACAGTTAGGAGACAAGTGGCTGGAGAGCAGAGTTCTCGGGGTGCTGGTTGACTGCAGGCTAAACATGAGTCAGCAGTGTGATGTGGTGGTCAAGAGGGCGAACACCACTCTTGGTTGCATAACCAGAAGTGTGGCTTTTAGATCGAGAGAGGTATTACTACCACTCTATACGACTCTGGTGCGCCCGCAACTGGAGTATTGTGTTCATTTTTGGGCCCCTCATTACAGGAAGGATATAGCCAGGTTAGAGTCAGTGCAGCGTAGGGCCACAAGTTTGGTGGCCGGTTTGCAGGGAGGCGAGACTGAGGGAACTAGGTCTCTTCAGCCTGGAGAAGAGGCGACTCGGAGGGAATATGTTGGTGACATACAGGTATGTGAGGGGATGTCACACGAAGATGGGCAGAGACCTGTTCTCTCCTGCAGAGGAAGGCAGGATGCACTCCAACAGAGCAAAGCTCAGGGAGCCAAGGTTCCATTTGGATGCCAGAAAGTACTTCCTGACAGCTAGGACCCCGAGGGTGTGGAATGGGCTTCCACAAGAGGTCATTGAGGCCCCATCGGTGAGAGTGTTCAAAGATAGTGTGGACATGCACATGGTAGGTATGTCGTGAGCGGAGCCGGCTGGAGCCGGGGGTCAGACTAGATGGCCCGGAAGGCCCCTTCTGACTCTCTTTATTTCTATGTTTCTTACACATGGAAGGGGGGAACCTGCCTCAGACCTGCAGTGGACCAGTCTGGAGGAGGCTGCTGCAGTCCATAGGCAAGAATAGGGAAAGGACAGGGATTTTTTTTTGGGTATTCCTGGGATGTGTAGTGAGACCAGGAGGACAGAGCAGAGAGCAGAGAAACATGCTGCCAGGAAAACCATGTGATCATCTGACCAGCAAGTACAGGCAAAAATCCATACATCATGGAAAGAGCACGGGCTTGTTTGCCTTCTCGTGTGAGTGAGTTGTATGTGAATATGTGTGTATGTGCTTTTGTGCACATATGCAGCTGTCCACACTCCAGCAGGCATGTGATACAGAGTTTGTGCTCCCCTGTTATAAGGCTTCCAGAACAGTGCAGTGTTTGTCTGGTGGCCATTTTGATGTGTTCCTCTGAACATACGAAGCTGTAGCCCAGTGCTGTCCACTTTACTGACAGTGCTTACTATCTGGTTTCAGGCAAAGATATATACTTGCTTTGCAACCTGAAAAGCTTCATCCTTGAGATTTTTATGGATGAATTTGTCATCCATGCAAAGGGATGGTCCCTTTGGATGAGTCAATTAAAATAATACTTCATTTACTTCATACAGCTGTTGAAAGCATCACATATTTATAATAGCCACCCAAAAGGAGATTATGTGATGGTAGTCCCTATATGAAGCAGCACTTGCAATTCCATGAGAGCACGGTGCATAGAATTCACATATGACCCTGATCAGTACTATGCTATTAAAAACGAACAAGTGCGTAGCTGTTTTCTTAGAAAACATCTATACTACAAAACTGACCCTGTCTGAAACCAAAGACCAGGTTTCCCTAAAGATTTGTGGGTGTTGAAGTTTTGGAAATATGCTGAACTGTCTTTTGTGAAGAATTTCAACTTTTCATAGAAGTGCTTATTGAACAAGGGAACTCAGGACCAAAACAGGTTTAAAATCATAGCTGGTAGCTACTGCTTTTTCCTTTCATTTTTACTCTTGAGTAAGTGCAGGGGTACCAGTCTAGAACTTAAAAGCCCCTTTATCATCCATGTTCAGGTTCTGGTTTGGGGCTTCAAAATTCCTTGGGTGGGAGCTAAGATACTAAGTAGGTTTGAGAATTGAGGTATGTGGTATATATAGGCTTGCCACCTATTCATATTTCCTACAGATTCATATTTTGGGAACTTTACCCATAATATGTGTAACAGGCGTTCAGTGGAGACAGCATTTTGTGTTTGGATAAGCATGAAACTGTTTTGCTTCAGTTTCAAGGATACAAGTGAAAAACAGCTTTAAGAGGCACATAAAGGTACAGCAAGTCGTCTTTCTGAAACAGGAGCCCTTGCAAATATGTGGCGGGGTAGGTGGGGGTTATTATACAGTGTGCCTGTTCTGCACTCTGAAAAGTGCTGTGTGGGGCAATAAAGGACTATAACAACTATTTGTTTTCCAACTTCCGAATACATATAATTACATTGTGATCAGAATAATCACCTTGGTCCTGTACTCCTTTTGCCCCAATAAGTTGATGAATGGCTTTGCTGTTTGTAGCATGAAAGCTTAAAGGGTGACATTCCTGAGTGTGGGCATGTCTTCAATTATCTCTGATTGGGAGGAGAGTATCTAGCACTCCCTATACCTGGCTGTCACAAGAACAATTGATCCAGTGTAGTCCTCAGTGTTGGTTGATTACATTTTTTCCAGAAGTAATATATTTAAACCTCAACTGAATATAATGGGTCTTACATTCTTATGTTCTTGACGCATTTTTTCCAGTGAAGGATAATTTTAAGGAGCCCTTTGAACTTGAGGCGTTGGGAGCCCTGATACACTCGCATGCACGTGTGTACATGTATTTAAAGGGGTAGATCTAGCTTTTTACAGGAGGCTAGAAGAAGGTGCTAGAGTTTCCACTATAGTCTTGGAATACTGTGCAACATTTGTAACTTTCTGCATTAACTTTTCCTTCTGGGAATACTATAAAGACTGATTAACTAACATATGTCAAAAGATTTCGGCAACAGTTAAGTTCCAAAGCTGAAGATCTTGTCAGTTTGTGGCTATACCAAAAGGCCTTTTTGCATTAAATCCAACATTCCATTGTTAACTGGAGGTGCAGTAAACATTATAGCTCTTGGTTTCCAGACACTGCTGAAATTTCATGTGGACTGGCTGTTCCAATTGGCTGCATTTATTTATGAAGAATTTCCAAGCAGTGACACCCGCCATGGTGATGAAGTGCTAAACTGCTATGAAAGGGACTGACTGCACTTGCAGACATGAAGAAATGAATGTTCATTCAACTCTTGAGATCCAATTAATTATTCCCAGCAGTAATCATCAACACCTTTATTTTTGACTTATTATTCCTCCCTTTAAACTTCTCTTGTCATAATTAGAGAGGATTTGAAATCATTAGTCATAAAAATTTACAGATGCTTTTAGCTCTTGATTTCAGGAGATTGTTTTGCCTAAGTCAAACTTATTTCCATTAAAACATTTCAAAATGTTTCATAGGCTTCACAGAGAAAGCGCTCTGAGTAGACAATAAAGAATTACCACCTGGTCTCTGGATTACATTAAAAGAAGTAAAGAAGCTAAATGGCTTTGTAGCAGTGGAACTTTCAGTATGATGGGTACAAAATAATGTTGCCTGTGTGATGGTATCACACAGTATGAGCTGTATTCCCATGTTGTGTCCTGTTATGTGTGTGCTTCACTAAAACTGAAATAAGACGGAATTATAATAGGGCACAGGATTGCAGGTAATAATGTATAATAATTGGTACATTTATTTTAAGAACAAAGGTTAGTCATTAATCTAAAATGTTCAATTTTAATAACCTCTTGTTAATTCCTTCCAACAGAACTAGTCCACCATCAAATGCTTCCCTGAGTTAATTCATATCTGATTTTTGAAGTTTACGGTGTATATTGAGTGGGTATAGAATCAAGCTTCTCTTGTATCTTTGTGCCCCAGTCTTCTTATATAAAGGTAGCAAAAAACAAATGCTTTCAGACATTATTTTAAAAAATCAAGTCCTTTTCCTTGGTGCCCTCTCAAAGTGCTATCAAAGGATAAGACTGAAATGGCTTGATTCAACTCACTTTCCTATTTCTCTTATCACTGTATGATTTTTTAATGCTTCTGGTACAAGTACAATGATTTGTCCTCCCTTTGTCCAGTGACTGATTTGATGACAGAAACAGTAGTAGTGTGAATGAGTCAGGCTATGAGTCAATTTTTGGGTAAGGCAGCTCCATATCTTGGAGACCTGTTATAATATATTTTATATACAATTCATTATTCCATCTGTTTGTAAATGCTTTTTATTCACTTGGTGTTGGGCAAGTATTCGGTTGAACGCAAGGCATGAATATGTTGTTCAGTTCATCCATTTGTTCAGTACGGATGATTGCTCCTCAAATATTATGCACAGTCATCCTCTGTCCAGTTTTCACTGCAAAAAATCAACCTCTGGGTGCTTACACATTGAACAGAGTGTTGATCAGATTGATTTGCATAAGTTGAAATGCATACTTGAAATGATATTGTATATTAATAATGTTGATAGTTATCAAAGAACTCAAACTCACCCAGTTCACGTTTATTTATTTACTAAATTACTACCTTGCCCATTAGCCAGAATGCAAGTGTTATGCTCTTTTACATAGCTCTTTTGTAGTTAGAGTTAAGTTTCAACAATGATTAATGAGTTGGACATTCTATCCTGCCAAATTAAGATCCAAAGGAGAGGCAGCCGTAACTGTCAAATGTGAAAGCAGGAATCCTGTTTTAGTAAACCACATGTGATTTCATTTTTTTTAGCTCTAGCGAAGTCTTTTTAAACTTACACTTGGCTAGCCAACAGTGCAATAATCAATCTTCTGTCTCTGGGGACCAAGCTGCTACAAATCTTACTTTAGGTGAAAAGTTGAAGCATTTGATTAGTTGGTCTCATCCTAGTTCCCATTTTCCCACATTGAACGCTTTGGCACAAGTCACAATCTTTTGTTATGGGAGGCCCAAATTTGAAACAGTGGGGAAATTTCTGTTCACAATCAAAGTATCTTGACAGCAGTAAGTGTGCAAGCTTAGACATGTCATTCCTGTCTCTTGCAAGCTCTGTTGATCTTGTAGTGACAGAAATATAGTGCTCTTCCAGGCTGTGCAAATGCTTCCAGTAGAATGACATTTTTTATTATTCCAGCCAGCCTTCATCTTTAGAATACTGGAACATAAAGACTGTTAGACTAGACCAAACTCTGCATTCTAATTTCGCTCTGCATTCTGCTTCCAGCAGAGGCCCACCAGACATCTCTGCAAAGCTCACACATATACATGGGTCACTTGTGCTTACTTTCTGGACTTCAGACGTACGCACCCTCTGGATATGGAGGCTCCACATATTTGCCCTGATTTTGCCTTTGCTTGCAGGGGAGGCCTTTTCTGTGTAGTGTTTATTTGAAAATAAACCCTGCTTATTTGTACCCTGCTTTTCAGTTCCTTGAATTGTGAAGATGGCTCAGAATCTGAAGGATGCTTACATTTTGTTTCATTAAATGATCCATGTATTTAGATAATTTTGTAAACACGACTTAAAATAGTGGTTAATAATTGTGAGAAGAGATTGGAGGAGTGATGTTGGCATGGTTTGCTCTGGCTTCCAAACGGACATGTAGCACAAGCTTTGCTACAGTATGTTTACCCAGTGATAACTCCCTCTGTGTTCATTGTAGTACTAGGCAGAAATATTAGGCCCAGAAGGGTTGGGTTGAGTTGGGTTGGGTTTTGACATTAGACTTTTTGTGAGACAGAAGTTGCTCCCAACAGTTGGAAGCTGGAAGAAATTTCTTACATTTTTCAAGGAGCTTTGATGTGTAGAAGCCTGGGCAGCAGGGAACTGTAGACAGTCAGTCTTTAATTGTTAAAAAAAACAACTTTCCTGTTCCTTCAAGGATTGGAGCTGCAATAAGCAATGGTCCCCTGGCATTTCTCATTATAGTATCATTTCTGCTGGGCCACTTTCAGTGCGGACTCCGTGGTACACTGCTTCTACGGCTCATTGCAGCAGTTTTAACAGTTAAAGATTGGTGGTAGCTTTCTTCCAAACTTCATTGAGAGCTTTATTCTCTTGAGGTTGCCAAAGCTGCCATTTTTTAAAAAATTACAGGCATATTCGTCCTTTCCTGCTTAGTACAGTAAGGAATGCAAAGGATAAATGTGCAAAGGATTGCTGCCTAAAAGACTATAGCATTGGAATGCTGCTGTTTCCCATGTCAGTAAATAGGCTTATCGAATGTCAGTTAAAGAGATCGTTAGGGTTTGCACAACACAGCAACACATCATGGGTGGCCTGTCCTCTTGTGCAAACCTGGGCTGCTTCAATAGGGTGCCTTGTTTGAGCACAAAAAGCTACCCTGACAGTCCATGGTTTATACTAGGATTTCTTGGACACATGACAGGTAGTTGTGGCATTCAGACCTGGCCTACCAACCCTTTTTTGGTTCCAGAAAGATAGTAATCAAGTTGCTTGGCAAGAGCAGCAAAAAGCCATTGCTCATGTACTGGCCCGGACCAGCTACTCTACTTCACAAGCAGCACAGGGTAATTACTGTCGCTGGCTCGATCTCCTCTTGCTGACTGCAAGCCTTTTTCACATGTTGCATCTTCCTCCAACCTTTCTTTCCACACTTTCCTCCAGAGATCAATGCTCTTTACTCTTTATGTTGAGAACCAGTCACACTCCTTCTAAGGCACCCAGTCAGCACATTGGAGGTGCGGTCACTGGTTTACCATCTTTTAAAAAAATCAGCCCCAAATATGTACAACATTTTTTTTTGTATCTTTTAAATTAATTGGACTTGTGCATGTCCCTGAAAAATAATCCCCCCCCCCAAAAATGATGGGGAGGGGGAGGAGAAATGCCACCATGAATGAGAAAGTGCTCGTGGTCAGCAAGGGGAGTGTGAAACAATGTGGGTCCTGCCACAAAGTCCTATGGGATCCCCACGGGAAGACTTGAGGGGAAGAAATTGGGAATTTCACAAACAACTCACACTGTGTAGCTTTTTGTCATGCCGTGTGAACTTGCCCACTGAATTACAATAAAGAAACCTGTCAGTAAAATAATTGTCTGGAATTTACTGATCTAGCTAAACTGTAGAATGGTCTTAATATAAATCTTTTTAAATGCAGAGCCACAGAAGATGATTCCAGACAAGGTTTTCATCATGCTGTTGCTCTGCCTTATTCACAGAGTTTTACTTCTGGGACCCTGTATGCCATCTTTCATTCATAATCATTCCATGATTTCCCACTGCTGTCTCCATCTTCTTTCTTACAGCAGATAATTAATGGGGTGGCGGGGGGGGGGGTAACAGATGGAATGGCCTTTTGCTTGGTAGCCCTAGAAGCCGTCTGTCTGGAAGTACCTTTAGCTTTTAGTGTTTCACGTATAAGTCTTAATGAAAAGTAATGGTTTTTAAAAATTGCAAACCATTTTGCAAGTCATTCTTAGGTAAGAAAGAGTTTGCAACTATTAAAACATGTTTGCATATCTCATATGCACACACAACTAGTGTAAAGTCTTGTCTTTTGGTACCTGAAATTAACTGGAAATCGGTTTTCTAAGTAACAGACAGAAACTATATTAAATGTATTTTGAAATCTTAGTTGGACTACAGTCAAAGAATCATCGGTGTAAAGTACTGTTCTCTGCTATGATGATTTTTCTTTATGCCATACTAGGCAATAACATTCTGAAATATTAGTTTTATGGTGGGAATGATTACTTAAGAAAACACACAAAACATGATTGAAAGTGGTGAGAGATGAGTCTAAACAAAATGAGCATAAATTGTTGCAAGTCAAACAGACCTTATTTTACCAAATTAGAGGAAAGGGGCTAAAGTGACAGGGAGGACGGCCTGGATTTGTTGAATGTGTTTGAAAATTGATAATCCTAACCTGTTCTCTGCATTTGCAGATGTTTCCTTGTTAAGGTTACAAAGCCATGTGGATTCAACATTTCAGATAGGTCTAGTATTTGCTTATGTTACATGATGTTTATATATGACATACTGGAATCTTATTTTGAAAGTGCAGACACAAAAATGCACTTGAATAAAAAGACATCTGCCAGCTTGCTGCATTTGCTATAAAGCTCATATTTTAGCAACACTGTCAGGTTTACAACTTCATTAATTGACTTTCCACTGCAACTTCTTCTCTGGCTTCTATATCGTCAGTATCTTAATCATGGCATGCATTCATGTGTGTGAGACAGAGTGAGAGTGCCTAATTCCAGTGTTCTTTCGAAGGTTCTAAATGTGGAATTTCAGAAATATACATACACAAATATTCACACGAGTATACACTGCAGGCTGATTAACATTTTTAGTAGGCAGTTGCACTGCATGCCCCCAAATGTGGCTGAACATAGAAGGCCTTCTCATCATTCCACAGCCCTGATCCATCTTTCATCCCAATTCTCTTTCTCTCTCACACACACGTGCAGCACCACTGGTGCCGCACTCAGAACCTTTCATACAAGCATATATTCTAACAGCTTGAAACCAGTTCATTTTATTTTTCATTGTGCAAGTTCTTTCTACTTGAGGCAAATAACAATAATCATAAAAACCATCACGTAAAGAACTTGCAATTAAAGAACAAACAAAAAATCAAGGCAGACAAGAACCACTTCCAACAGCAAGAAAATCACAATCACCAGTGAGCTGTTCACCAGTCTTGGGGTAAATATCATGAGTCCCTGCTTCTGACCATGATGACTTTTTCTCTTCTGTGAGGATTCTCATGTGAATGGAGATAAATGTTTTCAGAGGTATGTTGATTCTGACCTTAAAGGGCTTTGAAGGCATCTTAAGTGAGGGCAATGACATTTTGTCAGTGCAGTCATTGTGGCAGAGGCTTAACATGTTCCAGCTTCCCCATAGAAGTTGAAAGACATGTCATGAGCTTGTGTACCAGCTCCAGTTCTGAAGTACCCTTTTTATCTAGTAGTAGCTGGACCCAAGAGCCCCTGGAATCCAGAAGTTGACCAGACTTGCAATAGACTACAAACCAGGACTTCCATTTAATGATATACTTTCTAGGGAACACAACTATGAGTGTTAAAGAAATGTTGGAAGGAGGGTAGGAAAGAAATTCTTTAAGTTTGTAATCCTGTGCATATTTAGACAGGAAAAGGACTTTATAACTCCCAACTTGCTCTACACATAGAGACTAAGTAAGGAAGGAAGGCTCTTATACTCATCCTAAATAAACAAATATTCTTTTAAAGGACTTAATTTTATTAATATATCTATATAGAATGTATGTGCATGTAACAGTGTTACAAAAATAATCTCATAGTGCAGCTTTTCAGGGACAAAATCAAAAGCCCACACTGTTTGGTTTTCTCTTAAATATATTTAACATTTTTAAGGATTGACTTATAAAATAGAAATCTTTTAAAAGCCCTAGAAAATGTGCAGAATATTAACTTGTGAGCAACTATCCCTTGGAAAGAAGGGCCTTTTATATGTGGTCCAATTAGTTCTGCTATATTTGAACACTTAAACAATCAGTAACACCCTAAGATGGGGAAACCTGAGTAGGCTGTAGAGATTTGTTTTCTGTGGCCTCTTCTTTTTTCTAAATATAACGTGGAATGAAATTCTGTTTCATCATTAAAAACCCAGTCCAACAGATATTTGGATTAGATTGTGAACAGTAACTGATAGTAGTTCCATTTTCTGAAACGGAAAGAAACCATTTGAAAAATAAAATATAGAAACATAGAAAACAGAGCGAGTCAGAAGAGGTCTCCTGGGCCATCTAGTCTGACCTCCGGCACCAGCCGGCTCTGCTCACAGCAATGTATTATTGTGCAGTACCAAACCACATTCTGTATTATTTCTTGGAATCCTTGCCAAGTGTCAGTGTCACATTTTAAATTGCTTTGCATCAAGACTGTAGTTTTTCAGTTATTTTTAATTTCAGTCATTGGTCCCCCCCCCCCCGCTTTAAACCTGTATAGACCCAGACTTAGATTTTACACTTTTTCCCCTTGTACACTAGGGTTGTAGGGATTGGCTTATATACAGTGGTACCTTGGCTAATGAACTTAATCCATTCCAGGACTCTGGTTGTGACCCAAATTGGTCGTGAGCCAAGTTAAATTTCCCCATAAGGTTCTATGTAAATAAGGTTAATCCATTCTGTAACTTTTTTTTAAATCAGAAAAATGTGAAGCAAAGTGACAAAGAACAACAAAGATCACGGCCATCTCTCCCCACCCCACCCCGAGCAGGAGCATGGCCATCTCCCCACCCCCTCCAAGCACGACCAGGTTGTTCCCATCATGCCTGCACCCGTCCATCATCCCGGTGTGCTGCAAGGGGAAAGATGGGCAGGAACACGGGCACGCTTTGGGGGGGAGACGGGCATGATTGTGCTGGAGGGGGGAGATGGCTGAGAGCGTGGTTGCGCTCGTGCAGGAAAGCCAGGTGCAATTACAGGTGCGCTCATGCAGGAAAGATGGGCCTGATCTCGGCCACCCCCCCCCCCCACCTCCAGCACGATCGTGGCCCTCTCCCCATTCAGGGGGGAGGGGAGATGGCCGCGATCTCGGTTGCCAGCCAATGCGGAGTTCATGACCTGAGTAAATATTTTTATGACATTTTTGTTTGCAACCCGATTTGGCCATGAACCGAGGTGTTTGTGAGCTGAGGTACCACTGTAGTTAAGGTACCACTGTTGTTTTAAAGGGTTGAGTATATTCTGTGGCAAAATAAACTCGTACTTGATACTAGAAGGGAGGATGTGAACATCAGGCCCTTTGCTCATCTCTCAATCTTAGCGTTTGGCACTCTGTAGCATGGAATGGAGCAGAATTTCTTGAGAATGGCAAGAATCTGCAAAATTGTAGTGCAAAATACATAACTGTAAAATAACCTTATCTTAGAATAGTTGATATCGTCTCACATTCTAGTTTTCTGAAATCACACAATCACAGGTTTATAACTTTTAAAAATACTATCTAAAAACCATCACTTGAAGTACTATCTTCCATCTTTCCCAGCCCCTGGTAGATTAGTCCGCAAACTCTAGTACATCATTTGCTAAAAGGCAGAAAATAGGAAAAGCCATGAGAAAAACTTAAGAGCCATGTTGGATTAGACCAGGAGTCCATCTAGTCTCATTTCACAGAGTGACAACCATCAGTCCACAGGAAATCTGCAGGTAGTTCATAAGTGCAACACCCTCCTGTCCATGTTCTCCAGCAACTAATGTTCATAGGAATGCCAACCTTTGGTGTTGGAGGGTAGGTAGCATTATTTATTTGTTCATATTCATCACACCTTTTTCCTGTAGGAAACTCAGGGCAACTGACTTAATCTTCCTCTTCATCTACACTTTATTCTCACAAAAATCCTGGGAGATAGCTTAGACAGAGAGGCAATGACTGACCCAAGGTGAGTTTCATGGCCATTTGGGGACTAGAGCCTGGACCTCCTTAGACCCATTCCAACACTCTAACCACTATGCTACTCTGGCTGTCTTCTAGAGGAATCAGCATTGCTAGCATGCATACTTGCTAGATAAGGAATAAACTTGCTAAAATTTAATTCATGAACCTCTTGAGTAGAAAATGTAAGCCCCATCTTTTGATGCTGTTATTTCTTTAGCATTTCATGAAAATATAATTAGTAGCAGCCTTGACCTAGTGTAGTATTTCTGTTCTTTCATTTTCTTGAACTTTTAAAAGGATTCTCTATGTTGTGGTGAGGTTAGCTAGGCCTGGGGCGTGAGTAAGAATTCTGATTCTGGTATAAATGTTATAAATGTTACAGTCCCAGAACAGACAAATGGCTGTGTGTGTGTATGGAGGTAGAGGGATTGCATTTGCAGGGAAATTTGGATAGGTTTTCCCAAGTCCATATTTCTAGTACAAGATCTAGTACAGCATTTATGTACAAGCAGTTCTGAACAGCCTCGCTTACAGTTCCAGGTGACCAACCACTGAGGGAGGGCCATGGGAGTTTGTAGTCCATTTGTTCATTTAGTCCATTTGTCTGATTTGTTACATTATTTTTCTCCTCTCCTGATAAGATAATGTATTTGCATGCAGGGATCTGATTCTTATCACTCATGGTATCTGCTGAATAGACACTAATGATGTGACTCATGTTTCTCATGAATTAAAAAGAAGAAAAATATGGTCACAATGCTGGCAACACTGATTAATATTCCCAGGTTTACAAGTGAACATGAACAGCTTGTTTCATCTGTTGAATAGAGTTTGGCTGGGTGCCTTGTGGCAGGCCCACATATACAATCAACCTGGTATTCCAGGTAATCTCCTAAACCTCCTGCCACTTAAATCTGCTCCTACCCGCTGGCCCTGGTCAGACAATTGAACCACACACTTTGCCTTGAGGTCATTCTGTGAACTAAAACAATAGGCATTGAGTCCAATCAGAATGGAAGTATCCTAACACCTACAGGTTGGGAGTATTAATCAGATTTAATATTAGAATAGTACAGTTTTCAGGTTCTCTGGCAGTGTTACTGACCTGTTTTCTCTGTGAGCCTCTTTGGAATGCACTGTGTCTAACTGAAGTTGCTCTCTCACTTTGTTATCCCAATATCTCAGGGGAACCATCTGGATGCACCGTGTCTTATTTGTAGAAGAGCAAATTCTCAGTCACTGGACATACTTCACCATTTGGAATGCTGGCAAGCAGGGCAGGAAGTTCTTTAGAAGTTTGTGTCTGGCTAATCAGAGAAAAGTGAGTTTGAAAAGAAAAAATGCACAACATTTTAATAAATGTAGTCTTGCTGCTATATATTTTATGTCATTTAGTAAAGTTTAAAAGAGAACCTTCCACCTAATTTACTTAGTTTAAAGACACACTTAATTTACTTAGTTTAAAGCCATACAAAATAACTTTTATTTTCTTGACAAATGAAAACCTTAGGTTAAAAATGGAATACTGGAACCTGAAGGAGAAGTACTGAATATATAAAGAAAGGTGATAATAGGTTGTCTTGTTTCTGTATGACATTGCAAATCTAGGCCTTCAGGTACCTCAAATAATAGTAGCAATGATTTGATGCATTTATGGTGACATGAAGCACAAAGTGAAGCAATATTTGCCTGACAAAGTGATAGCTCAGCCAATTATGCTTTCAAGTGCAACCATATACCATATACCTTATTCCCCCTGCCAAGCTTGCCATGTGCACAAAAGCATCTCAGGGCATAAAGCTTCAATCAGTACCAAAAACACAATATCAGAATTGCACACTATAAATCAAGAGATAGTTAAAATATTCAATCAGTTTAAGTCAAATTCAAATGTTGGTTAAATAAAATAAATATTGACCCAACACTGAAAATTGTACATTATTGGTTCCAGTCCTTCCTGTCTCACGAGGGTATTCCAGTATTAGGATTCCAACAGAGAAGAGATCTTGTCCTTTGTAGGTGCATAAACTATATCTCAGTTATGGAATTTGACCTAATTTGACCATCTGTGGAAAGGCTGGTATAGAAGGATGTTCTGCTTTAGTTATTTGGGTCCTAAGCCATAAGCATCAATATCTTGATTTGTTCTCAGAAGAGAATAGGGAGGCAGTGTAGTGATTTCAAAATTGGTTTAACATGGTTGCACCTCCACACACTGGTCAGAATTCTCACAGCTGGATTCTGTCTCATCATGTAACTTGCAAGTGAGTGCCTTGCTAAATTTTGCTATTAAGGCTGCATATCAGAAATTAGTGTTTAGGAAGTAAACTGCCTTCCTCTGTCACTTTGCTTTGTCTGAGCAGTGGAAAATGAAGGGTTGGCATCAAATGGCTGTTTGCTACTATAATAGGGCTCGAAATGTTAATGTATTCCTGAACAATTTCTCTTGTTGGGAACAAATACACACAGAAGGCATGAGAAAGAAGACATGGTAACCTATTTAATCAGCAATTCTGAGACCACCCATACAGAAAATGAAATGTGCACTCAAGACCACTAACTGCATCACTGTGTGTTGTTTCCTCCAGCCAGATTTATTTAACAGTGTTGAATCTGTCTTATCACTTGAGTTCAGCCCAGTGGTAGCTGGGCCCTTAAAGAGGGGGACAATTGGTACTCTGGGATCCCTTTTTAGGGGCTTGACACCTCAGTGCTATAGAAAACATTGTAGAAGACTAAAGTTCTGCCTGCACACTTAGGTATTGGTCAGCTATAATAAAAACAGCCAAGACATAAACTTCCCTCTCCTTCATATGCAGAGGGGCTTCCTACTTGCTGCTGCTGCTACATCAAAACAAGCCACTTACACAAGGTACTTCCATTTGATTTGAACCAATACCTTACCGTGCAGCCCCCCATGAGATAACACTATTAAGGAGCTCCCCTGACTGTGTGGAAAGGCCTTTCAGCGGGTGCTGGAAGATGGGAGGGGATGAACCCTCTTAGGAACAGCTTACCAGTTCCAGTCCTTGGAAACATTCCACTGAATTCCATTTTAACTCCTTCCTGTTTTTTAATGTGACTTATGTAGGTCACCTGAATACAGGGTTCTTTCCTGCACCACTGCTGATACTTTGCCTTCCAATTTGCTGTTCCCAAGCTCTGCCATATCTGTCTAACTCTGGACAGGGAGCCATTTCAGTGTATGTGATGCAAACTGTACATCAAGCATAGGCAGTCTGGTACCCTCCAGATGCTTTGGGCTACATCTTCCATAAGCTTTGCTCAATATAGTAATGGTGAAAGTTGCAATTCAAAACATCTGGAGGACGCCAGATTACCTACTCCTAATGCATAGCACCTAGTAAAATCTAATCTTTAACTGTCAGTTTCTCTGGCTTCACTTCCTTTCAATTCAAGGTGGGATAACCTCCCCTCTATATTTGGAAAATGCTGCTGAAAATTTAGAAACAAGGTTATTTTTGGGTTACGTATTTTACTCTGATACCTAAATGTAGCAGTTATTAAAATTATACTAAATAGCCCTTAGGATTCCTTTTTAATTCATGGTATAAAAGTATGTGTAATAAGAGACAAAAAGCTGCAATACTAGCGTACCCCAAGGAATGTTTTGAGAGGAGGAAGAGCTGTGTAAAAAATAAACACATGAACATACAAATTTTTGTTCTGCCTTTTGCAAGCTGAAAGTGGCCCACAATGTCCACAATCTAAAATATGAATCAAGTTGTTAGATATTCTGCTTTTGCTTAGTAATGACCATCTCTTGGTGGAAATTGTGAATCTTTTACCAAAGCCAAGAATGTAGAATTCTGTCCATTTTGTCAAGACTTGAGAATGGGAGTTTGTCCAGTATCTGACTTGCATTCTGTGGAAGTTATGCTTGAACCCAGAGGGGCTGAATGCTTGTCCAGAGCTTTGTCTCCAAGGCCACCTTCCTCATCTGTAAATATAGCAATGAATGGATTATTGCCAGCGTGAGAAGCTTAAGTGCTGGACACGTGCAAATGATTATTTGTTTTAAAGTGGACAGACTTGTCCACTCCAACATGTTGAGTCATCTTAGTCACTTGAGTGAAGTTTGCAAAATTGTTTGAAGTTGCTATGGAAATTTCATCATTTTCCTCCTTGTTTTTCAGTGTGTGCTGTGAAGTCCCTTGAATGCTTTCAATTTTCCTGGTTTCCATTTGATGAAATTGTTTCAGAGAGATGATGGGTGGGGATTGGGTTTCAGCCTCTTGTCCTTACAGAAGGAAAGAGCTTTGAAATGAAATGTAGCCACCACTCCCTGGGATCAATTTTAGAGTTCCCTGTTTGTTTAGTTTTTCACTTATCATCTAAAAATCCTGACTAGGGTGTGCAAAGTACAGCTTTCTAAATCTTGTTTGTGGTTGGTACGGTGATCGTCAAGATACATGCATATTTTTTATAACAGTGTCCACTGGAAATCCAATCTTGCCGCCCGCTGAGAGAAGCGATGGTGCAAGAACAAAATAATGCAGCTGCCTGCCTGTGGTGTTTCGCCATCAGACTAGTCAGCTTTTCCTTTTATTACAGAACAGAGAAGCCCTTCCCACTGCTGGTGTGGTTCTGATGAACTGAGATGCTGACATTCTTCCAAGCTGACCTTTGCATAACATTTGCTTTGGCAGCACTACAGGCCAGGATATTATTTTGCTTGTATCAAGGTTGCAATTAGAATTATTTCTTTCTGTTTTACTTTGCGATTGAAAAACATCTGGGAGCATTAACCCATTCAGTACTGACTATTATATTTATTGCAGCATTCTTCAGACAGCTGCTTGTGACACCCCTACACTCCCAAAAAAAGTTGTGGCTGTTTAAAGGGAGAATGCTTCCTGAGGATTTGCTATTGCTCTTCATGCCAATTGGTCAAATGATTGCTTTCCTCACGCGTAGCTTCTTCAACTTCATGATAGAGATTTGCAGGGTACTAAGGTGTCAGAAGATTTTAGTGCGAGTTAGAAATTGTGTGCCGCTAACCTAAGCTAATGCTAAATGGAGGTAGTGACAGCTTTTATTTTCCTGGGCTCCAAGTTCACTGCAGATTGGTACTGTAGCGAAGAAATTAAAAGGTGCTTGCTCCTGGGGAGGAAAGCTATGGCAAATCTAGACAGCATACTAAAAAGCCGAGACATCACCCTGCCAACAAAAGTGCTTATAGTCAAGTCTATGGTTTTCCCAGTTGCAATGTATGGCTGTGAAAGCTGGACCATAAGGAAGGCTGAGCGCCAAAGAATTGAGACCTTTGAACTGTGGTGCTGGAGGAGACTCCTGCGAGTCCCTTGGACCGCAAGGTGATCAAACCAGTCAGTCCTAGAGGAGATCAACCCTAACTGCTCTTTAGAAGGCCAGATAGTGAAGATGAAACACAAATACTTTGGCCACCTAATGAGAAGGAAAGACTCACTGGAGAAGAGCCTAATGCTGGGAACAATAGATGACAAAAGAAGACGGGGATGGCAGAGGATGAGGTGGCTGGATGGAGTCACTGAAGCAGTCGGTGTGAGCTTGAGTGGACTCTGGGGGATGGTGGAGGACAGGAAGGCCTGGAGGAATGTTGTCCATGGGGTCGTGATGGGTTGGACACGACTTTGCGTCTAACAACAACAACCTAAGCTAGCTTTTGTAGTTGGATCAGATATACAGAGCCTTTTCCTCTTCCTCAAGTCCACTCGGACTTTTTCTATCACCACAGACAAAAAGGCAACTCGCCATTCAAGAAGCATGGATCTGTGCAACTTAAAGAACTCTGAGTGGTTCTCTCTTGCAAACAACTTTGTTGCTGTGCTACTGAACAGCAAGGAGCCGAGAACCATGCATGTGGACTGGGGTAGGGCACTTCTTTCAGCATGAGGGGCAGGTTGTTTTCAGAGAAACCCTCCGGGGTTGTATTCCCACAGTGGGTGTGAGGGCAGACAAGGCAGAGTAGGTACAGCTAAAGTCAGAAGAGATGGGTCAGAGACAAAGCTCTTACTTCCAGGAACTAAGTTTTTGGACAGTTGTTTCAGTCTCTTAGAATGTTGTGGCAGATTACAAGATCACGGTATAGTTGGTGGTTCGGGAAAAGGAGTGGGCCATGAAATCGGCGTAGCTGTCTGGGGAACCCCAAAGGGCCTTGTTTAACCTCCAAGCCTGAGGTTTATAATCCGTGTTGAACAGCATGTTCTGACCTTTTCTGCATTTTTCATCTCTCTGGACCTTCCTGAGTGTTCCTTAGTCCTCTTCCCAGACTTTCAGCAGCCAAAATTGTTACTTTTGCAGCCTTCCTGCTCTTACTTCCTCATACACCTCCTGAGAGCCAGTGTGGTGCAGTGGTTAAGAGCATGGGACTGGGACTCAGAGGATCTGGGATCTAGTCCCCACTCAGCCATGGAGCCAACTGGGTGACTTTGGGCCCGTCACAGACTCTCAGCCCAACCTACCTTACAGGGTTGTTGTTGTGGGGATAAGATGGAGGAGGAGAATGATGTAAGCTGCCTTGAGCCCTTTGTAGGAAAAAGGCAGGATATAAATTGAAAAATAGATACATAAATATAGCCCTGCATAGCCTTTGCTGCCCCACCTTCATGCCTCTTCCATTTTCAGTCACTTGAAAGTTTCCTGTCCACTTAAACAACTCTAGTTATTCTTACAAATACACATATAGAAACTTCTTCTTTTTTTCTTTTTGTTAAGTCATTACCCTAATCTTACCTTGAAATGATGCCTGGGTATAATTCCATACTGTTCTCTCTCCACTCCCTTTGTTGAAATTTACCTTGAAAATGGATGGAAACTCGCCTTTTTTGCATTGTCAAGCATGGTGTACCCCAGTGGCTCAGTATAAAACCTAATCTGGGTGGCTAGAATGTGTTATCACAAATGTAGCAATCCTGGCTTTTGAGGACTAGCACAGTTTGTTTGTTTGTATAGATAGATAATTGTAAACCGTCTGTTAGCTAAAAAGGGCTCCTTGGACAGTTTACAGCATTAAAACAGTGTTTAGAGTGAGAGAAACTCAAGTTTAAAGAACATGTTAAATGGTGAAAGCTATTTAGCAGAGGCATTGTCTTTCAATAATGACTGTGGGGAAGCTGTGTTTATATGACCATATATGGGAAATTATGTCTTCTATATGGCTATATGAATTATGCCTTGACAGAGGGTGTTCAGTTCCTAGCAGTTTGCTTGCTTGCTTATGCATATGGGGTTTAAAGCTTTGGTAGTGTTGCAGGGTAAACTGGTCTTAACCATATGTATTTGCTGAGTCCTGTACTTGAATTTTCATAACCTGTTACAACCCCTCTCTCCTGACTCCCTAGTTTGTTTTTCCGTTGACAGCATGCTAGGTGTCCGGCTGCTGTTGCACACATGCTTGTCAAGTGAGCCTGGGTGTGTAGGAGCAGCTGTTTTGCTTTACCAGGCTCATATGAACAATGGAATAGGAGACTTCTAGAAACGGGGGGTCCCCTTGCTGCTGCCCATCTCCCCACACACTGCAGGCAGGTTCTCATGTCACACTAAGCCACTGTGGAAATAGCTCACCGTGTGCCTGACAGACTATTGGGTGCTCTCTGGCTTTTTCTCCCCTCCTTTCCTTGGTCTTCCTGTATCCTTCCCCGCCACTCCAGTCACTGCTCCTTTTCACTTGCCACTGCTTTCCCCCTGCTTTTCAGAAGCATTTTGAATGGTATTGTATTTTTTCCCTGTTTCTGGAAATTGCATGACTGCATTTCTCTGTCGTTGTTGTTGTTGAGCTGTAGGTCTCCTGGGATGCTGACTTAGCAGACTTGAGGGGAAGAAGGGGGCATGACATACCACAGTGAGCCTGAGTTTCTGTCCTGTGCACCATGGGTGGCTCTTGCAACAACCAATCCATCACTGCTTTTTGCCAGGGCAGGTTGGCATTATCAGTAAACCCACCCACTGTCTCTTCAGCCACCTCTCATCCTTTTCCATTTCCCTTCTCTAATCCTGGCCGGGAAGTGAGTTTGCTAGGAAGACTGTCAGGGTATGAAGTGTTTTCCTCAACCTCTGGCAGTGTATGTAGCTGAGAGGAACCAAACACCAGGAAGTTGTCCCAACAACCCAAGCCCTCCCTTTACAAAAATGTTGAGGGAGACAATGCATTAACACATACATCCTCTTTCTGTAGTGTGACATTAATGGAGTATGACCAAAAACAAAAACTTCAGAAAACATCCATTAAAATGACCCACAAAAGGAAAGACCTTTTGTGCTGCCCAGGTGCTGATGGCATGCTATTTATTAAATGTAGTAAGTAACATATAAGCAACATTTTGGGTTGCATTTTCTCTTTTTGGTAGTACTTTGCAAATTAATAGAATGCTGGAAAGTGGCTATTTTATTTAAATTGATAAATGGCCATTCACTGAACCTGAAAGTTCAGAAATTCTATATGCAGTTAAATAGAAAAAGTCCCAGCAACTCCCAGGATACCTTCAGCCAGCCGTACTTTTCCTGTAGAACTTTTTTCCTGTCTACATATACATAGGATGGAGCCTTACATCATTTAGCTGCTGATCATATTATATACCAGAGGGCTATGTGACTTAGTGAGAACATGACAGGGGCAGCATATTAGTAAGTTGGGCCCAAAATGGGCAGGACCAGCACCCCATAGATTCTCACATATCTCCCATGAGCTGGAGATTCCTTAGCCCTATTCTTGATGGAAGCGTCCAAGAACGTAAGAACAGCCATGCCAGATGGTGATCCATCCAGTCCAGCACTCTGTTCACACAGTGGCAGAGGAGCTTCCACAGGATCCCTCCAGCAGGATATGTGCAGGAGTTCTGCCTGCCCAGGCTCCTCAGAAACTGGTGTGCGGAGGCATGTGCTACCTCCGAAGGTAGCGCACAGCCAGCAAGGCTAATAGTCATCAATGGCCTTCTCCTTCGTGAATTTAGCTGATGCCCTTTTAAAAGCATCCAGATTGGCCAACAGGGAATTATGTGGCAGGGAATTTCATGGTTTAACTATACACTATGTGAAGAAGTACTTGCTTTTATCTGTCCTGAATCTTCCACCAATCACCTGTATGGGGTAACCCTGAGAGAGGAACAAAATCTCTCTCTCGCCACTTCCTCCCCATCATGCATAATTTTAAACACCTCTGCCATGTCTCCCCTCACTTGCTTTTTTCCTAAGCTAAGCAATCCCAGTTGTCGTAACCTTTCCTCATAGGGGAGTTGCTCCAACCCCTCGATCACTTTAAATAGCCTTCTCTGCAGTTTTTCCAACTCAGTGGCAGAAACTATGTTGATGTTTTTTCAGCAGTGCTTGTCCCTCTAGTGATTAATGATTCTGTCTTTAATCGTACTTTTAACCAATTTAGTCAGAACAAACATTAATTCAACTAGCTTGTAATTTCTCCGATCCTTTTTTTTTTAAATGATGTTACATTGGCTGTTCTCTAAAACTGTGGTACAGAGGCTGATCTTAAGGACATATTACATATTTTGGGAAGAGGGTCAGCCTTTACATATTTGAGCTCTCTAGGATGGGTGCCATCTTGAGCTGGTTATTTATTAACTTAGGTTTTGTCAACAAGGTTGAGCATTTCATCTACTGCATATACCTATTCCTACATCAATTTTGGATGGGAGAAGGAAAAACTGTCATGTGTGTTCATGTAACCATGTAGCACCCCATCGTTGCAGCACATACATCGGAAATGCCCTGTTGACTGTTAGCTCTTGTGCTTTGAAGCATTGGCAGTACAATATTCCATGAATGAATAGTTATGAAAGGGCACCATTGTTGTCTGAAGATGACAAAGAAACTTTTTAAGGCCTGAAACTTTTAATTAGGAGAAAAATACCAGGTTTTACTTACTTAGTGTACAGAGGGTATTCCTAGAGCTTATGATCCACCCCTATTAGAGGTTTGTGGGAAACTGACAGGGATATTGTGATATCAGATACAAATGTTTCCGCACAGACATCTGATATTTTCCAAGTTTCATCTTTAGCTGCATGTTGAAAGCATCATCATAATTTCATTTCTATACCACCCTGGACAGATCTTTCCGGACAGATCACAACAATGCACAAAAGCACAGACCACAACTACTGTATATTTTTTAAATATACAAATTTTAAAACTTCTGATGTAAATGACCTAACTTACCATTAAATATCATTAGATGTCATTAGATGCCTGAAAGAAAAGTATCAATGACAAGAATCATCTCTCTCTTTATAGGAGACCATTCCTGTGTGCTCCCACACAAATTCACTTAGTCAGTTGATCAAACAGCTTTATTTGCCCTGGAATTCTAGATCAAGGAAAACCATCTAGATTATGGATAAGTACCATGTGGCATGACATCCAGCCAATGCACAGACAGCAAGAGTCTGTGGCATATTGGGGGTGGTGGGGAGAGCATAGCACATAGGCCAAAGTGCAGCATGAAATCAGGCCTTGGCTGCAGGGTTGCCTCATCCCCAGTTCAGTGACTTAGAATCCAAACATGCTACACCATGGAGGTACCTGCTGAAGTACATGCTCAGGTGGCCCTTCTCGTGCATTCATCTTGACCCATGGCACTTGCCTGCACTCATCTGGGTAGATAATGTTTTGCTTTTTCTCAAGTGTGTAGAACTGTGATCAAGATTTCAGATTTTCCCGATTTTTCTAAGAAGATATATGACATTTCAAGGACCTTCTTTTGTTAATGCCAGTCATTTTTCTTGGCTGCAAGTTTGAGAATCTTGAGGACACTCTGCTTCCTATCTGTACCTTTCTCATTTTCAAAGTACTGACAAGGCATTGCTGTAGCATTTCCTGCAACAGTAATACCAGACCAGGCCCTTTTTGTTAAAAAGCAAAACAAAACCATCCAATTCACCTTAAGCTTGCAGCTGTAGATAGAATCCAAAACTTTTACAGGCTGCTTAAAGGGTCTGCTCTGTCTGTTTTATGCTGTTGGTCCACTCTGGACAACATGAATGCTAGAGTTGGTTTTATGAGGTTATTCCCTGATCAATGTAGCACACACTGTTTTAATGAGAAAAACACAAAATAAGTCCAAGTTCTTGTTGCACTAATGATGCTATGGCAGTGAAGTGCCATATAGATTTCACATGTGGAAAAGTGAACGTTCATAAAGTCTTTCTGTACTGGAGGTATTATGCAAGTAGTGCCTTCAGATGCATTTAGCTTGCCTGAGAGTTCAGCTTCAGACTGGATTACGGAATGGAAACAGTTTTGATTGCCTTGATAAACGACCGGAGCTGGGAACTGGTAAAGGAGAGTGTGTCCCTGTTGATCCTGTGAGACCTTTCAGTGGCTTTCAGTACAGTGGTACCTTGGCTCACAAACTTAATCCATTCCAGGACTTTGGTTGTGACCCAAATTGGTTGTGAGCCAAGTTAAAGTTCGTCATAAGGTTCATTGTAAATAAGGTTAATCCGTTCTGTAACTTTTTTTAATCAGAAAAATGTGAAGCAAAGTGACAAAGAACAACAAAGATTGCAGCCATCTCCCCCCACCCACCCCCCCCCCGCATGAGCGTGGCCATGTCCCCGCCCCCCCCCCCCCCCCCCTCGCGCCCGGTTGCGCTCAAGCAGGAAAGACGGGCGTGATCTCGGGCATCTCCCCCACCCCCAGCATGATCGTGGCCATCTCCCCACTCGGGTGGGGAGACGGCCACAATCGCGTTCGCCACCCAATGCAGAGTTTGCAACCTGAGTCAAAATTTTTATGAAATTTTTGTTCGCAACCCAATTTGGCCATGAACTGAGGCATTCATGAGCCGAGGTACCACTGTACCATTGGCAATGCAATATTTCTGGACTGTTGCTGGGATGGGAATTGGAGGTACCACCCCACAGTGGCTCTTTTCCTTCCTGGTTGGATCAGTCCAGAAGGAACAGAAACTCCTGTTTGATTCCTTGGCTGTTGACCTCTGGAATTCCTCCCAGTTCTTTTCTGTCCCCCATGCTATTTAACATATATATGAAGACATTGGGAGAGGTTGCCTTTTGGGCTCAGTGTCACCAGTGTGTGATGGCACCCAGCTGTTTCTTCTTTCTCTCTCACTTCAAGCAAGATGTTTTGGTACCCATCAGCAGTGATGGACTGGAGAAGGGCAGAACTGAAGCTTTATCCAGACAAGGCCAAACTGCTTCTGGTCATTTGGAAGGCAGATCAAAGACTCCTGTGCTGGAGGAAGTTATGCTCCTTCTGGGTGTATTTCTGGATTAAACCCCTGAGCCCAGTTGCCCAGGTTCTGGCAGTGGCAAGGAATGCGTTTGCACAGTTAAAACTAATGCCTTGGCTGTTCCTCTTCTTACAGATACCTGATGTGACCACAGTGACACATGCCTTAGTTATGCCTTGTTTGGATTACTATAATGTGCTCTTCATATGGCTGTCTCTGAAGAGTGTTCAGAGATTCAGGGATTGGCTACACTGAGCAAACAGTTCTTTTGCTGAAACAGCTTCAGTAGCTGGAGAGAGCCTTCTTGATGGTTGACATGTGTGTCTGGAACTCCCTTCTCAGGGAGGCTAGAGTACTGTCTCACTATAGGCAGTCAATTTTTTTTTCTAAAAGTAGTAGTTCCATATATTCTGGTCACAGACAGCAGAATTAAAAAAAATAAAAACAATTAAATTTAATATAACAACAGAATACAGCTAATTCCATAAGAGGTACTAAAGCAACTATAAGCACAAGACAATCAAGTTAAAAAGCAATGCTGTGGAGTGAGAAATAGTTAGATAATAAAGGAACTAAAATTACAAACTTTTCTGTTCTAGTAGGCCTTGGGAAATAGTCTGGACCTGTAAGACTACCTTGGAATAGTTTGTTATTTGTATTGTTTTTATTATATTTATTGCTTCCATTGCTGTTTTAATTTTGGCAGTTATATAATTTTAATCCTTTATCTGATTTTTACCTTGTTTGTATTAATTGTATAAGCTTTTCATGTTCTAAGCCAGGTAGGAAAGTGATCCTGCAACTTTATCTACATTGCCCTGTATAACATACCACGTTGAGATGCAAGCACATACATATTAAAGTACCTGTTCGTTCACATCCCATGTTATATTGCTTAATGGAAGCACATCCTGAGCCTCTGACTTCCGCTGTGTATACAGTATTTCCAACCTGTAGGTTTGAAAGCCACCCTTAAAATAGCCTTTTCCCTTTGAAAACTTGACTGGTTAACTCTAATGTGCATGGCATGCTCTCTTTCTCTTGCTTTTGGGAGTCCTGTAAGCTAAGTCAGCAAACAAGCAAAATGAATACCTGTCTCTTCAGAAGTGTAGCGGGAAAAAGCACATGCCTTATAAAGAATCTGGAAAGGAAACATCAATCAAAGCAGCCTCACAACAGAATTTTGAGGGATGCTACAACCAAATAATCATTCTATATGTCCCTCATAAAGGAAAGAAAAACTAAGGTGGCAACTTCACATATCACATTTGTAGATTACATTTTTTTTAACCTTAACACCTAAAAATGTACAGTGCAAATGAGAGAAATAGGTGTTTAAAAACATGAAAGGCAGAATCACCAGACAGAGGTGTTCTAATAGATGTACAACTGCAAGAGTTTTTACTTTCTGCTGCAGCAAATCATAGAAACCTTACTTATTTTTTTGTTCGCTTGTTTACACACACGGATATGCAGAATAGCGATTTTAGGAATGGCTGTTAATTAAAACAGGTGATTCTCCCTGAATACCAGATAGTATTTTGTAAAAGACCAGACTTCAGGGCCTACTGATAGGAATGAAATAGACAGACAGTATGGATAGAATGAGGTGGCTGGATGGAGTCACTGAAGCAGCTGGTGTGAGCTTGAGTGGACTCCGGGGGATGGTGGAGGACAGGAAGGCCTGGAGGAATGTTGGCCATGGGGCAGACATGACTTGACGACCAACAACAACAAAAATGGATTAATCATGAAATTTTAATGTAAGCAGCTCATTCCAAGCCCAAGAACTCGGTTGACAGCACAAACAGGCTTGCGAGGATGGTAATGAGAGCACTTCAGCTTCTGGGTGCATGCTTTCACTTTCTTTTTTAATTCAAAGGTAAATAGTGATGGCAGAAAAATAAACAACTTAAAACTCGACCACCCAAGTGAATATAACTTAGTGCAGGAAGAACCTGTTCCATGACTTTTTGTGTACTATTCTGAATGGTTTCTGTTCTATTTAAAATGTTTCAAGATAGCGAGAAGAGTAAAGTTTTATTCGTAAGAAATGTCATACATAGACCTTGATAATTCTCCCAGCCCATTGTTGTTTTAGCCTATTTTCTTGCAGAAATATTCTCCACTATGCTAATATTTTTAATACAGTGCTCATTATTTATCTAAATTAGTGCTCTAACTTTGATTTTGTAATTTGGATCAATGTGGTGTGGATTCATATGCCAGTGCAAACTGTTTGTGGCCCATTCAGGTCTCATCTTCAGATCTTAATATGTAGAAATGGGAATAAGTGACCTGCCTCACAAGGTTTTCTGCCCTGATAAACCTTCAGAAAGGGACAAGCTATAAATCTAAAATGAATAAACACAGCTGTTTTGTGTTTTCATGTTTTCTTCTTTTTAGACTGGTATTAATCAATTTAATGGTACTAAAACTACCACAGGATAATTGATTTCTGCAAGAATGAACTCGATGTACAAAATATGCAGCTCATCAAATTCAATTAAATTGCCACATTTGAAAGAAATGCTGGGCTGAGGCAAAACCTGTGAAGAGCTAAATTGGTATTGAAAATGGAGCGAGGCTTTTTTGTCTTTATGTGCCTCAAAAAAAGAGCTCCTGGTAAGACTACAAATCTTACCCAAATAGACACATGAAGGTATTTCTGCATTTATTCTTTTCTGATTTTTATTGTAAGCTACGTGTTGGATCTCATCTAGAGGGATCCAAACCGGAGGGTAAAAATTAAATAAATGCATTAATAATGATCATGTGCCAAAGTAAGACCTCAGAAATGAGTGCCCAAAATGCCTGATGCCTAAAAAAACACAAGTGGATATCATTTCAACTTACAGGAATTCTAGATAGCTGTGTGAGTCTGGATTCTGGAAAAACTTTTTTGTTTTGATGCTGGGACATTTGCCAGTGCGCCTGCCTGTACCATGTGGGTGCTTTATGGAGATCTTGGTATGTGAAAAGATCCAAGTCTTTACCATCACATGTGCAGACAAGACTAGGGTGAGGACTGGCTGCAACTAACGCAGAACATGTGTGTTTTTATCTGTATGGTGTGATTCCCTTTGCTATTTTAAACTATCCACATAATGTAAATGAGAAGATGTTCTTAAACTGCAAAATTCAGCAGATCCCAGAAGGACAGTGGTGCCACGAATCATCATGGAAACATTTCGCTTGCTGTTACTGTCGCCTTGCCAAATGCTTCACATGATTCCTCACTGCGCATTCTTTGCAGAATGTGTATTACAAATGCCATTTTCTGGAAAGTTTCTAGTCCCCCTCTTCAGATTATCCATCCAAGATATTAATTTGAAACTTTCTTAGATCTTGTGTACTGACATTCCCAAAGTTGTCTTCTCTTTCCTGAGCTGGATTACAAGATGACACACCATCAGAAGTTCAGCTTCTGTGTATCGTTGTTGGCAGTTGGTGCCTAAGTAAGGCCAGAGCAATTCTGATAGCTTCTAAGTTCCCTATTTTTAATGCTGCTTTAGATCTACTCATAGTATGCTTATTTGTAATATTTATAAACTGCTAGATATAATAAAATCCCTTAGCTTAAATCAGAGTTACAAAGAACTTGAAACATGGGTCAGTTTCAAAAGACTGACCAACTTTCTCCCTGATCAAGTTCTTACTTCACCTTTTGATCTTGGCAGGCATTTTATTCTTTTGAGACTCCTTCAAGTACAGGCAGTCCCCAAGTCCCATACTTATGAACAAGCTGCCAAAATGCCTATTTATTTTGAAAAAATATTGCAGGAAATCATCATCACCATAGAGAAGAAGCAGAAGCGGGGGTGGGAGGGCAGGAGAGGTGTCCAAAGCAAAGCCTTCCTACTCTGCCCATCTGGAGAGAAAAATCTCTCTGACATTTACTTGGTGCAAAGATGTGGCACTAGTCAGTTTGGGCTGTGAGGGGACCTAGAAATATTCATGGTTTTTCCACTTGCAGTGGGGTCCTGTGCCTCTAGCTCCCATGTGGAAGGCTGACTATATGTAATCCAACTTACAAATTTGACCTAAAGACAAATTTCTGTTTTTTCAGGAATGGAATTCATTCATAACCCAGGAGCTGCTTGTATAATGCTATCCTGTTGTCTTTTCATTGCTTAGTTTTAGTATTGTGCTTTTGTTCATTAGTTTGTTTCTGCTCACTGGCCGTAAATCAGCAAACTGCATTATTTAGAAGCAGAAAGGCAAAATACTAATTCAGTAAGTACATAGATAAAGGAGATTCTGTTGTGCCAACTTTATTTTGTTTTTTTATGACATGTTGATTCTCCCTCCACCTCTATATGTTTTTTTAATATTTTTATTTTGAAAATGCATGTTATATAGGACCAATCTATGCCCTGACTTTCTGTGGGGAGCCTACAGTTCTTCATGGTCTCTGTGTATCACACAGGTGGGCTTGTACACCTGTGCAAGGCCTAGGCTGGGAAAATCTTCAGTAGCTGAGCATGCCGGATTGAGTGGGAGCCCCTCTCCTTCCGGTTCCCATGGTTATATTATTATTATTATTATTATTATTATTATTATTATTATTAT
>NW_025336479.1:6542442-6586092 GCF_004798865.1 Varanus komodoensis | reverse complement strand
AATAATAGTACATAATAAATTACCATTAAATATAAAAATACAAAAAATACATTGATTTACAAATACAAAATTAAAATTATCAGTATAAAATAAAAATATAGGAGGAGAAAGAGAAGGAAGAAGAAGTTGCCCAGGCCAGATCATATGTTTTAACAATTGAAATGATGTTTAAATAAAAAGGTCTTTACCTGGCGCCGAAAAACCAGTAATGACGGTGCCAGGCGGACCCCAGCCACTCCCTCAGTTCCATTTCAACCGCTGTCGCATAGACTGGGAATCCCCTTGTGCACTCTCTGCTTCTTCCAGTAAGTATCTCATTCTCCCTCCCTCCTTCCCTCTCCTCTCATGCCCCTTTTCAAGGCAGCATGCATGCAAAGCGACGGAGCTGCTCCTGTTCTTAGTGGCCATCGCTGTAGTCCTGGGTTGTACTACTGGGTTGTCTTTCGCAGTGACCTGGAAGCCCCAGGGAGGAAGCAACTCAGTCTAGCACCTTAGTGCTGATTTGAAGCACACGCTTCTCAAGGCTCGGGTAGATATGCGAATAAATGTGTTCATTATGTGTGGCTCTGTCAGCTGTTGTGATTTATGGTTCTCGGATATAGGATATATGTTCTGCATTGCTTTTAGAGCACCTGACTAGTGCACACACTTCAACGGGGAAAAAAGAAAAGGGAAAAAACACCTCCAAGAAACAGAGCAAAAGAGCACGCCGTCTTCCTCACTGGTCCTAATTCTTTTCCGCTTGTCTCCTTCAGGTGACTGCATTTTGTGATGTGGATAAAAAGAAAATCACAAAAGGATTTTACACTTACGAAGAATCGAAGGTTGGCAACAATCCTGATTCATACATGATCTGAAATTCTGTCTGAGCAAAGTGAACCTTTACTCTGGAGGGAATGTGTTCAATGCCGCATTGTCAGGTCTTTGTTGTTACATGTCTCTGGCTTATGGCCGCTTTATGAATGAGCATCCTTCAAAATGTCCTGTCCCTCACAGCCCTGCTCAGTTCTTGTAAATGGCCAAGTCTTAATGGAGAAGAAGAAGAAAAAAATACTCATACTGGATTTCAATATGCAAATTAGGGACATTGTTCTAAAATTATCCAAATAGCTTGCTCTAATTGGGCTACTAAAATGTGAAATTACTGTCATTTTGCAGTGCTCTATTAAATGAAGGAGGAAGCAAAATAGATTTTGCATTCCAAATTGTTCTATCTCCTGGCTACTGAACAATCATACTTCTCCTTTTAACTTTTGAAGCATATTTTCAAGTTTGTTATGCCAAATACAAGAGCTAGAAACATATTAGTATTTTTTTTCCAGAAAATGCTTGACTTCTAAGTCCATGAAATCCTACAGGAATTAGCAACTTCTGAGAAATGCAAGAGGATGGGAATATATTCCATACCACATTTGGTGGCAGGGCAGACCATTTATTTATGGCCATTTATGCCATTTATTTCATCTTTGTAATTGGAAAATAAGTTTAATATTAATGGCCAAATAAACTCAAAAAGAAACTGAGATTTTGTTTTGGTACAAAATCAGTGACCCATTGTCAGATGAAGGGCTCTGTCCCACTCTTGTTCACTAGTTGACACCCTATAGTCTTCTTATGAATGGTTGTCATTTTGGGTGAATGTAAATAGGCAGAAGAGAATGAACCCTTCAAACTGAAAGGTCTCTTTATGAAAATGCTGCCTTAGAAATACAGAAGGGAGAAGAAAGAATGGGAAACAAAACTCACTTTCCAAACAGCACATTATGCACTAGGAAACCCAGTCCCTGCTGTTTTCTTCCTTCTGCTGGATGATCCTGAATGAGAAGCTGTAAAAACTATACTGTAGAAGAGGGCTAAATAGAATGGAGTGGAGTTTTGTGAATTACCTTCTCTTATGTCAATAAATGATGTCAGAAAGAAAGGGTGATGCCTCTGGGGCTGGATCCTGCTCCTACTGACGTCAATGGGAACTTTGCTACTCACTTACAAGAAACTAGGGCTTGTTTTGGCCTCCTCTAAGAAGGAAAAAAACATTAAGGGAAGTGGGAAATCTGTGGAGGTATAATTTATATCTGTTTGTCTGTGTGGGAGAGTGGCAGCCCTAAATGCCCTTTGCCCTCAAAGGCATTGGTGGAGGTAGTAGCATTTCTATTTAGCTCCTGTGAAGACAAACCAGAAGAGCAGAATTAAACTGCTGCATGTGAGACTTGGAGCAAGAAGAGTCCTGAGCATCAGGCACACAGGAGAATCAGCAACCACAAATCCCACCATTGTCCCTTTGGAGCAGTGGTATCCCACAGAAAATGAGATAACCAAGTAATGTGCTTGTCTCCCTGTAGGAAAACCCCAAACCCAAGATCCCCATCTTGCATTTCAGGGATGCATCTCCACCTTTCATTATTTGTGTGAAACTGGTGAGTATAACTTTAAATCTCAGCCAACTCTCTTGTAGTGCTTGCAAAACAAAGCAAAATTTAAAGAATGCTGTATAGATGGTTTCTTTTATCAGAACTCAAAGAGAATTTTTGTCCTTATTTTGGAAGACAATCTCCACAAAAAATCAGGGTTTGCAATTGCTAGACAGCTACTAACCTTAGGCTGGTTGGTGACCTAAGGATATTGCCTGTCGAAGCAGGAATACACACATGCTGAAGTGTTTAATTATATTAGGAAGGCAGTGTATCAGAATCATTGATCCGATGCACCCTCTATTTTTACTCAAAACTACAGTTATGTATACAGTTGCAGCTGGAGGGGCAGAAGACTGGGGGACTTCCAGCCCATCTCCCCTTTACTCACACATGCACTCACTCAAAACTCACAAAGGGAGCAAGCTGAAAAGCTTCTGGCAGTAGCTTCTGCTGCTTTCTTCTCTCCAGTCTCTCCCTTAGCAGGTAGCAAAACAAATTTAAAAATCACTACACTGTTAGGCTGTGGGCATCCAAAGGGCCACCCATTTCAAAGAAAATGCCCAGGTCCTGACAGACTCTGAGGGAATCAAGCAGAGCTGGATATGGAGATCTGATGCAGTGGTCCTAGCAGGATGCTGTACGAGTACGCTGCTTCCTTGAACAACTTCATTGGGAGCAAAGGTAGGAAGGACGCCCCCGCCACCCAGCCAGGCCTGCCCACTGATGGAGCTCAGGAGCATCACCACGTGCTTTTTCTCTCTCTGTTAAAATGGCTCCTCGGGCATCAAACATCTCAGTTGAATGGTTGAATGTTTGTGAAGAGACCTATCAAAATGCAATGTTAGTTAGGGATACTAAGAAGAAAAACATTTCTTCTTATATATATTTGATGAAAATGTAGAACAGTGGCTACTGGAGAAAAGAGAACTAGGCAGGATAGTGTGTGCCTAGTATTGTTGCTGTCACTGCTACTGCTACTACATTGCATTTATATCTTGTCCTCTTCCTCTTGTGAGGAACCCAAGGTTCCTTACATACCTCTGTTTCTCCTCACAAGAATACCCCATGAGGTAGGTTAGGCTGAGAGTCTGCAACCAGCTTCAAGTCACCCAGTAAGTTTCATGACCAAGTGGCACCTAGATCCCCAGCTGAGTACTCTGAGTACACCACACCACACCGAATCTCTAGGTGTTTGTCCTGCACTATGAGAAGCAAGCTACTGTCTAAACTTACAGTTCTTACCTAACCAGCTACCAGCTTCTCAACTAAGGAGCTGTCAGAATTAATTTGCAAACCATTTTGCTTGTAGATACGGATTTGGGTCCAACCTCCATACTGGACCTGTAGAACAGATACCACAGGTCAAATAGGACTTCCACAGGCCCACAATCTGCTCTTCAAGGTTGGGGGATTGTACCAGTTCTGTCCATTCCTCAGATGGAAGGCAGAAGTTGGATATGACCCTTAGTCATTCCATCCACTTGCCCAACCCACTATCATCTGAAACGGATCTGCTTATTTATTAGGTTGTGATTAAATGTGGGGAGGAAAGACCCCGACCACCCTTGGAAGAGAATTCTACATTTGCGGTGTTGCTACAGATGTTGCTACCTCGTAACATAGCTTTCTTCGTAGTAAATTAGTTTTTAATCATTCAGTTACAAATGACTGTGAACATATTCCTAGATGGTATAAACGTGTTGGCACTGTGCCTAAGGACACACCAGGATATTGTTGGACATCTGTAGAAGGCCAGAGATAGATAGATAGATAGATAGATAGATAGATAGATAGATAGATAGATAGATAGATAGATAGATGTAAGTTCAGAGATCACACTGCTGTGCATCAGTTGATGGACCATTTCTTAAATTTTCTGAAAGATGGCCTATTCCTTGCCTTATATACCATTTGTTAGTAACCCCCCCCCCCCACCCAAGAAACACATCAGGGCACTAAACAGCCTTGCCAACTGCAAATGCCTTACTCTTGCTTCCTCTCTGTTCTTGCTTTGCATGAAACAGGCCGTGTTTTGCTTTACATCACACTTGATCTAAAAACCTTAACCAGCCTCTCTCTACCAGCATGTTACCGCTAAGAAAAATTGACTGTGGTTTCTAATGATTGGGCAAGTCTTCTTGTTGCAGGCTTGATGGCAGAGGAAATGGTTTCTAAACTGGTTAAAACTTGCTCAGAGGAGTTGAACTTTTGTTACTCTGTGGTGATATTATGCAGACTAAGGATAAATTTGAAGATTCTGACTGCAGTGTAGTTCTCGGCCCCTTGAACTTTCTTTCGTTTATGTAAGAGTAGATTAAAGAAACAATAACAACAGCTACCACACTGCTGTGCTTTTATTTGTCCTCAAGTATGAACCCTCACCTTCTTCTGTGGAAATGGCAATGCAATAGAGCTGGATAGGCGGTCCTGAAGAAGGCTTTCTCTGTCATCTTTTAATGACAGTATGCTGGACTGAGCAAACCAGAGGACCACTTCATATTCTGCAGCCAGAGTTAGTTATAAAAAACAACATAGCTCATTTTTGCTAGATGGCGATAATGTAGGACTAAGGTTTTCTAATCTGTGAGAGCAAATACGGTGATTATGGTGTTGTAAGTACAGCCTGGGAAACCAAGATGGCACTCTCCCTCGCCAGTATTCAGTTTGGTTGGTTCTGTCATCTGAAGCTATTGCTCTGGCCAGCTTTTGCCTGCCATTACCAAGTGTCTAGTTGACACACAGGTTGGTACATATTGATGTGCAACATGAGTAGAGGATCTTTACATGATGAACAGTGAGTGTTACTGAGAAGCTGGCACACAGTTCTTGAAAGAATTTTCATGTGTTAAAAATATGATCATATGGTCAGAAGAGGACATTGGATGAAAATGTGATTTTCCAGTGTTAAGTGACACCCAACAATTTTGTGTGTGTGTGTTGGGGGGGTGGAGGCTTACAGCAAATTACCTAGAAGAATCATAGAATCGTAGAAGAGTTGGAAGGGGCCATGAAGGCCATTAGGTCCAACCCCTGCTGTTGCAGGACACCACGTTACCCCATCCCACTCAGAGGGCTGTCCAGTTTCGCTTTTAATGTCTCTAGTGTGGGAGAGCCCCCAACCTCTTTAGGCAGCTGGTTCCACTCTTGCATTGCTCTGACAGTGAGGAAGCTTTTCCTGATGTCCAGCCTGAATCTGGGTTGCCACAACTTGAATTGATTATTCCATGTTCTACATTCTGGCATTAGTGAGAAGAGATCTTGACCTTCCTTTTTGTAAAAGCCTTTGAAGTACTTATAGAGGGATATCATGTCCCCCCTATTAGAAGATTAATAAGTGTTTGAAATGGACTTGTATGGTGAGTGTTTGTCTGACAATGAGGAGGAGGGAAAGGTGAGGAAATCTGTGTAGTATTTTAGTGGATTTCTGAGTGTTTTAGAAGAAAAGATTATGTTGGGAACAGATGAGATTCTGAATGTGGTGACCTGACTGTGGCACAAACATGTGGGCACAGAACACCAGAGTCAGTGAAACGTTTCACTCTAGCCAATCTCACAACAAAAGTTTAATGGTACAACGTCTTAGGAATCTTTTTGTGATAGGCCCAACACATGCAGCTAAAGCAAAAACTATAGGCACATCAGTTAGTTCAAGAGAGTTCACTGCAACGCAATGCAACACAACTACAACCACGGCAGAGATAGGTCTTGTTTGGGACCACTGTCTGCTGTTTTATAAGTTAAATATAAGTTAAATATAAAAACAAATAGATCCAATAATAGTTTCCAAGTCACAACCCACATGTTTCCAAAGACAAGGTCATGATAAATCCAGGCAAGACATTAATCCAAGAAATTCAAGACATTGTTCAAGAGCAAGTTATAAAACTAGAATTTTTATGTGCAGGGATCAGTCCAATAATAGATTTTATGTTGGAATTTCCATGATGGAGCTGTTAAGACATGCAAAAAAATAAGATCCTGGTAAGTCCAGGTGTGAGAGTATTACGGGCTTTAAAGATGGCATTTCCAACACAGGCTTGCTAACCCTCTCTTCAACTCTCAGTAACAGTTTTAGGGCAGAGAAGAACCTCAAGTTTGTAAAGTGCATAGTTTATCAGTCCAGGCAAGAGAGAATATTGAGCAATTCAAACGACCATACAATCTAAGTGGGAGAGGACCAGGCAGAAGAGAGGTTCTCAAGTGGAGTGTCTAGATCAGTGTCCCCAGGCACACTTAACTCTAAGGTTCAGTCATGGTTTAAATTAAGAAGACAAGGGTCCAGATTTGATGGATAGCCCGGGTAAGAAAGTTCAGCCTAGACAATGGGAAGGCCATGCAGAAAAAGTTTTGGACAAAAAATACAGCTGTTCCCAGCAAAGGCTCCACCGCATCAGCACTGGGCTGAATGTGAGAGGAGCCCTTCTCCCAAAAGGCTGACTAACTAGGGACTCTAGTCCCTCACCTAGCCCAGTGCTGAGCAGGGTGACTCTGTCCTATCCTCCTGAGTTGATGTTTCAACTCGATGAAACCCCTGGAAGCCGCCTCCTGCTGCCTGGTTCCCACAAACAACTTCCTGGGATGTTGGCTTTCTCAGAGGTTTGACTCAAAGCCTAATCGTGCAGCTGTGGCTGAAAAGGAGTCTTGCTGTCCTTTGGCCTGTAATCACATAGGAGGCCAGGCTGAGCCAGGCGCTCATCATTCTGACTCTCCAAGCCTGAGCAGGCCCAACAGCCCCTGCCATTAAATGAGCAAACAGGCTGAGCTAAACTCTCAGGTCCCGGGCTTCCCAAGCCCAGGCCACTTCAGAACGAGACTCTCGGGTCCCACAGCTGCGCTCCGGCCAGTCCTGGCACAGGAGGGGACTTCAGGGGCTGAACAGAAATATTGTTCACAGTGAGGAAGGTTCCAGAGATTATTCTAAGAAGCATCTTGGCTTCAGGCTTTAGGTCCCCCCCCCACCCTGCAGATTATTGCTTTTCATTTTTGAGTGCCAACAAAATGGAAGAAGCAGCTAGAAAACCACCTACCAAGTTTTCTATATGAGGGGTTAAGCCTTTTTTCCCTTCTCTAGTACTCAAAAATAGACAAGTACCCCAAAAGGGGATGAGTGGAATAGCAATAGGTTTGCTAAATATCTCCTGGAAACTATTTTCAAACAAATGTTCCACATCACATTGTTCCATTTAAACAACACCGATTATGCGGGTGTCTCCATGCCAGCACCAACACAGAACAAACAGCTGTAGGAGTTACTTTCTAGTAAGTGTGCATATGATTGCAGCCTTAAGAGGAAAAGGCCCGTGGTATGTGATACTATGCTAGCCAGTGAGAAATGCTAAATGGTAAGGCATGTGCATGAATACTGTGGTGCAGTGGTTAAGAGTGCAGGACTGGGATTCAAGAGATCTGAGATCTAGTCCCTGCTCAGCCATAGGCAACGTTGGGCCAGTCACAGATTCTCCACCCAAACTACTTCACAGGGTGGTTGTTGTGGGCATAGATTGAGAGCAGAGCAGGAGGAGGATGTAAATCGCGTTGAGTTCTTTAGAAAAGGATGGACATAAAGCTGACGATCGATCGATCGATCAACAGTGGAGTTTTCACCAAGTCTGGCTTTGAGGAGCCTGGCTGTTTTGACAAACTCTTCAGAAGCAAGTGGAATGTTTTACTTGAAATAAAGGGGTTCCCTTCAACCTGTGATCCTGAAATGATTGATCTGTCATAGGAGATGATGTGTGAGGATGCAAACAAACAGATTTTCTTACCTTTGTACACTTTGCTACTTGGTTTGGAAACAGTTCAAACCCAGGATGGAACTCCTGTGCTTGCCAGTTGTGCAGCGCACCTTCATCCCACAAGTAATTCTTGGTGAGCTTGTTTCAGCATTCTCCTTAAGGCATGGTGATAGGAAGAAGTAATTGCCCAAGCTGCTTTCTACTGAGTATTTAAAACAGGACATATTGAGCACATGGAGACAAAAGGAATTGACTAGATCAAGCAAAATTACTTAGCTTTATATTTCATTCTGTATTTCTTAGTAAAGTCTGAAGAAAGTAATTTCTGTTGACAGACCATAATCCAATCTGAGGCTGCACTACAGCTGAGTTTTTACACCCCTTGTGTATTGTCACATTTAGGAACAGAAACTCTCAGTTCTGAATCCATCTTTCTTGTCCAGGTCTTTATCTCTACAGCCGAAGCTTCTGTAGATACTATATGCTACCCAATTCTGAGATTTCAAGAGTTCCAGTCTTCTTTGAATAAGGACATTGGAGATTTCTGATGTTTTGTAATATTTGCATTTATGTGCAAATATGCATGTTGAGCATAGGTTAATGTACATAGCACTAACACCTCAAAAGTCTTCCTAATACCTTCCAGCTCCTTGCCCTGCTTTCTGCATTTTTCTTAGTCTCATCTCTAGTTGTCTTAAAAACTACCCAGCTTCTGTTGCTCTCTCCCCTGCACCGAATCCCACAGCTGGGTGGGGAATAAAACCACTGGTCCCACCTCTTTGGTCTGGTCCATACACAAAGGTATCTGTTAATAATTATTCAGTTAACATGAAGGCAAGTTGAAGCATGACTGGCGAGAACAATTTTTCTCATAAGTAATTCCTCAAAGTTTTACAATCACAGTCACTTGATTAAAACATAGGTCATTCAGATTAACCTCAATTGCCATGGCAAATGCCTTGGCTTACTGGTGAAACATGTTTTGTTTACAAATTGCAGTAGGATCCCCATATAGGAAGTAAAATCTTGTTCTGTAAAAAGCCATGTACATGGTATAATATGTTCCACTGACTTCAGTGGAATTTGCATGCACATTTGAAGCTAATAAATGGAGCCCTACTTCTATTGTGCTAAGTTCCCAGCTGCCAGCAGTGTTCCTGTTTTGGGCTCAAGCCAGAACAGCATCTGAAGACTCCTAGAAGACACTCCTGGACTGTATATCCAGGACTGTGTTTCCAGCCCTGATCCTCAGAAAGCTAGTATGGTTGGCTTGCTCGCCCCCAAAGGGTTCTAAACGCCTGGGGTGAAACTGGTCAGTTTTTTCCTTTTCATCCATTCTTTTTCTGCCCCTCTCAGTGTCTCATAGTTCAAGTGCTTTCAACTGTATGCAGTTTCCATCACCCTCCAGAAGTTCACTTTTTTTCCTGTTTCAGATTATTGACAAATAATGGAAGTAGCGTGATGGCTTAAAAAGTAAACATAGCTAGCTCTCTAAAAGGACATTGTAATTGTCCTGGCTGTATTTAAAACCCAATGTGTTTTGGAAGAAACATTTTGTTTCTGTAGGCAGCAGAATTTCTAACTCAAAATATATTCACCAATACTGAATGGAGTTTAATGACATACTGGAATGCATATGTATTTAAGTGCTGGAGGGAGAAATCCCTGGTCCAGGTCTTTGTATGGTCATAACTCACCATCAAACTACCCTCTCTCCACTTCCCATCTATAACATAAGGAACGATACTGGCATCCCACGGAGAACTGGGATAAGATTACCCAGTAGAATGCAAGTGAGGTGTTAGGAATAGGTAGGACAATTGGTGTGTAAATGCTAAGTATTACAGTTCCTATGCGAAAGCAATAGCTCCTTTGTTGTCACTAATCTAAATGATGAGGTATTGTTTGAGGCTAATCCCACTAGAAACATAATTAGAAGTGCTCTGAAATTAAAGGCTCAAAATAATTGCTGAAGTTGACAATGATGTCACCTGATTTATTTGCCAGTCATTGGCAAGGGGGTGATGTCACCTTATATGGTTGCAGAATAGGCTATTAGGTTAAAAGTTCCACTTTATCCATTCATTATGCGAAATCCATATAGTTAATGCAATGAGCTACTGCTGGTCTTTTGTTTGTTTCTTGAAAAGTAGTCTGTGACTCAGAAATGTGTTGCTGTTAGAATTATTGCAGTTTTCTTCAAGTCAGTGAATAGCACTGACTGAACAGCACTGGTTCAAGCTGGCCATCACTGGCAGTTTATGAGTGGTAATATGTACATCGAGGGAAAAGCTTTCCCCTTATCTTATTCCTCCTGCTTTCATCTTTGAATCCTTGAGCAATTTCACAACCTATTGTCATCACTTCTTTACTTACCAAACTGCAGCTTTCATGGCCTGCGCTTGAATCACAGCATCAGATTGTCTATTGATCACCTCCTAGCTAAAGTTAAGGGCCTCATATTAAGCTCCTTACTCTACTCCTGGCGTATGCGCACCCAATTGGGCAATTGAAGAAATTTGTCTGAAACACCACCACAAAATGGCTGCCACCGGACACAAGGCTTACCATTTTCTCCTCCCAGCAACCTCTTCTTTTTCTTGGTGGTTGAACATGTTGCAGAAGAACCTTTGCAGATTGCACTTCAGCCACCATTTTCAGTTCCTGTGAAAGTCTCTTGAGCTTACTTGTGGCCAGGAGGTATTCATGGAAATAAAGAGGGCTGTGGCTTGGAAACCCTCACTTAGCTTTAAAGCTGCCAGTAAAACAGATACTTTTATCCATGGTCAGGTTATTTTTTCTTACCATAAGGGACACAGCCTTTAATGTTAAAAAGAAACTTGACCAGTATTGTACATTTTATTTGCAGCCATGCACTTTTGTTAAGGGATGCAGGTGGCGCAGTGGTTTAAACCGCTGTGCTGCTGGGCTGGTTGATCGAAAGGTCGCCGGTTCGAATCTGCACAACAGGGTGAGTTCCCGTTGCTCCGGCCCAGCTCCTGCCAGCCTTGCAGTTTGAAAGCATGCAAATGTATATATTTTAATTTTTACTTATGATGACCTAACTTACTGTTGTAAGCCGCCCCGAGGCTTCGGCAGATGGGGCGGCATAAAAATGTTTTAATAAATAATAAATAATAAATGCGAGTAGATGAAAAGGTACCACTTCAGTGGGCAGGTAACAGCATTCGGTGCACTTCGGTGTTTAGTCATGCCGGTCACATGACCATGGAGACTGTCTGCGGACAAACGCTGGCTCCCTCGGCTAGGAAACGGACATGAGCACCGCCCCCTAGAGTCAGGCATGATGGGACGTAACGTCAAGGGGAAACCTTTACCTTTACTTTTGTTAAAACCTTTGCACAGGCAATAAATTTCCATCCAACTTGTCAGCAAGGCATGCTGGTATCCCATGCAGTCAGAAATAGGAAACATGTTATCAGTCATGAGCATTGTCTATGCGTAAACCCTTGCATTGGGAGATCTTGCATACAAACCTAGAGATACATCAAGTCTGATGTAATTATATGGAAATCTCTTGCTCCTGCAAGGTCAGTAAGATAGGAAGAGAATCCTAGACACTCATAGCTTAGTTTATCTAGAAATGACAATAATTGTTAGGAGCTGTGAATATAGGATGCTGTGACTACAGAATTTATACAGTCTCAGCCTAGAGACTACACAGTTATGGAACAGGAGAACTAGTAAGGCAGAAAGAGTAAACAAATGGTCCAGCTTCACAAATTCAAAAGAAGTGATTATGGCAAGTTTACTAAACTAATGAAAGTGGCACAATTTCTACTTAAAAGGGGCAGTGATAAGACCTTTAGTAAAGAAACTTTGTAACTCAAACTCCTTTGACTCAAAAGATCTGCCTGTTGTAGGTCAGTCTCAAAGATAAGGTGGTGGTGTTGCAACTCCAGATCTATCTGGTATGACATTGATTATTTGGACCCGTATCAGTTGCCCTTTCAGATCATAGTAGTGCTCCTTGGACTCTTAATGAGTTTTGATACCACCAACTGTGGTATTCTTCTGGTCCAGCTAGCAGGGCTGGGCCTTGAGGCTTCTAGTTCTTTCTGGCAGGTTGTATCCAATATGTTCTGCTAGCAGATTACTGGTCAACTGTGTGGCTTTTTGCTTATGGGGTCCCACTTACAGTGGTCAGTCTTGTCCTAAATTTTTACATGAAACTGCTTCAAGAGGAGAGTCAGAGCTCTGAAGTAAGGTATAACGAACCCCAGCTGTATTATTCTCTTTGTCACTTAGCACCAAGGAAGCAGTCAAAACATGTGAATGTTACCTTGGTTTGATTATAAAAGGAGAACAAGGTGAAGCTTAAACCCAGACAAAGTGGAGCTGTTATTTTCTCAGTAGAAGTCTGATTTTGGAATTGAGATTTAATCTGTTCTGGAAGGAGCTGCACTCCCTCTGAAGGGTCAGGTCTGCTGCCTGGAAGTGCTTCTAGGTACTGTTTTGTCACCAAGTGGTGGTGGCAAGAAGTATATTTATATAAGATTGCCAGTGTGGTGCAGTGGTTAAGAGCACGTGACTGGGACCCAGGCGATCTGGGTTCGAGTCCCCGCTCGGCCATGGGGCCAACTGGGTGACTTTGGGCCAGTCACAGCATCTCAGCCCAACCTACCTCTCAGGATTGTTGTTGTGGGGATAAGATGGAGGAGGAGAATGATGTAAGCTGCCTTGAGCCCTTTGTAGGAAAAAATCAGGATATAAATCGAATAAATAAATAATCACTGCTGGTGCACTGGCTGTGACCCTTCGCAAGTCACTTTGATATGGCAATAGCTGGTTATGTCACATCTAGAAAACACTAATGCAGTGTTTTCTATGTGAGGCTACCCCTAGGGCGGGGGTCGGCAACCTTTAACACTCAGAGAGCCATTTGGACCTGTTTCCCACACAAAAGAAAACACTGGGAGCCGCAAAACCGTTTTGACATCTAAAATGAAGATAACACTGCATCTATCATTTTTTACCTTAATGCTATGTATATCTTCATTATGATTTAGCTGCAGCTCTTGTTCAGTCACTAAAAACTGTTATTTTAATTTCACATTATAAACTAGTAGGACTCCTTTCATATATTTTGAATAAGAGAACAGTTTCCTGAAGAGTAAAAGCCAGGAGATATAGGTGTGTTTAGTGACTGATTAGCAGATAAACAGTCGAGTGCTGTGAATTGTGACAGGTCCCAAGCGCAGCTTTTAACATTCAGATGAAGGAGATTACATTGGGACAAACAGAATCCTTTCGGCAGCATTTTACTTAAGTAGCTAATTTACTTACTAGCTAGCACTGCATTCCTGAGCTCCAGAAGCTTTGAGCAGATTGGAGCCGCAGCAGAGGGGTTCAGGAGCCACGTGCGGCTCCGGAGCCGTGGGTTGCCGACCCCTGCCCTAGAGTGTCTGGAAGCTACTCGGTGCAAAATATAGCAGCAAAGCTGCCCACTGGTGCCTATCGGGGCCATATTGCACCTGTTCCAAATTGACTTTCAAAGGCTCTAATTAAGGTGATAGCTTGAACCTTTAATGCCTAAATGTGATATTGCATGTAACTGCCCATAAAACCTGGTAAGTTACAGCCATTCAATCAAGTGAAGGAAGAATGCAGGGGGCAAGGGTTGGCACAGATGGCTGATTTCAGTGGTCTGTGGTATTTTTATCTCTGCTTGCAAAGAGGAGGGATTGAGGTAGATGCTTCACAGGCCATCTCTCTTATCACCCCCATCTCCTGGAGCAGCCCCCAGGGCTGTGCAAAGTCTGTCCTATGTGCTGGAGCTGCAGCTGGCACAGCAAGAACTGTGCCAGCAATGAGGGTGGAGGACCCAAAAGGGCTTTATGGGGTTGTAGCAGGGACTGCACCTTTTCCTGTATCTACCAGGCATATGATTGGGACCCAAATGTTTTAGGACCTGGCTGCCCAAGGAACTGCCTGCCTTACTGTGAAGTGAGCTGCAGAAGCAGCTCTTTTGAGGCCACCATTACTCCAAGGGACACACGTTTGCCTGGCCTTCCAGAACAGGGAAATGTGCTCTCTCAGCTCTACTTGGTTCCCTCTCTCGCTTGGCTTTCAGGAACGGTGTAAGACAAGTCTCTTTAACGGAGCCTTTCAAATTAGGTTGTGGTTTCAGTGTTACAGTATTTTGTGTTTTTAGTGTTTTAAGGTTTGTTTTGAAATTGCTGTGAGCTGCTGTGGTGGCTTTTAGCAAATAATACAGTATATAAATATACAGATGATGCTGAGCAATGAACTGCAGTTTGTCAGGCTTGGTATATACTATGTGCACAGAAAGAGCCCTGAAATTTACATGCAGCTCATTTTTATATGGAAATTGTAACAGCACTACTTCAAAAAGTCTTTGCATCTCAATGATGAGATGCCATGCAATTAACCAGACTTTACTAAGTCATTCATTTCTCCATCCCCACAGGATCTGACAGGTGGACAGTTTGAAGAAAACTTGAACCTCTTGAAACTGAAGGAAGGAGTGAATTATCATCATTTTAACTGAAGTGAGCAGTATATGACAGGATCCTGCTCTATTGTGAAACAGACTAGAGGACATTCTCTTGCTACATCCAGTAGTAATGGCAGCAGTACTATATCATTTCTGCTTTACTCCTGCATTCCTCCCTCAAAATAAATAGCAATACATTCAGAGGTTAAATTCTGCTTTTCCAGTTTTCCAAAAAGCAACACACGTACGTTATCAATCTGCAGCAGATTGATAATGACGCTTAGGCTACCCTCATGCTCATGTCTCCAAATTCTGTCTTGCCTAATAATGTGTGAAAGGGTACCTGTAGAGTGGGGCACATTTCAAGAATACCTTGGCCTCCTTACATGTCTAAGGCTAAGAATAATAGGGCCAGATTCTGCTAGTGGCATATTATCACCTGTGCCTCAAGGAAGAAGCCCAGCCAGCCCTCTACCTTGGGTCGGATGTCCACTGAGAGTGCCTTTGATGGACATTCTACAGAATTAAAGCCAGCTGCGACTCCCACCTCCCCCACTAGCTTTGCAAAAAATAAACACATTCTTTCAACTTGAACCACTCAAAACAGCTGGTATCCTAGAGAACAGAGCCAGTTTTCCTTTCATTATCTTCCGTGGCAAAATGCATCCTGGTTGGTTTCAGAAAGTGCTCCCTGACAGCCCTTCAGTGAGTCAAGGAGTGCTGATGGCCTGGTGGTTTTCTCGGCATTGGCAGGAACAGCTGAGCTCTCTGTCAAGTAAATTCTGTTTTACTTTGTGGCGTAAGCGGCTCATATGCTGGGATTAAAGCGGCCTCACATGATAGCATTTTGAGACGGGCTGAAAGTCCAACATGAGAAGAACAATTTTTAAACTGGAAATATAGCTTATAGAAAGATGTTTGAAATCCATCTCCATTATGCTTTTGCCAGCATGATCAGTGGCTTAATTAATCGTTTACAATATTCTCCTCTTCCCTTGTGTTAAGGTCAGCTGTGATGGTATGAACTTAGTAGTGTCTCGTCTTCATCAGAAAGTTGTAGCTACATGTTAAGATCCTTTTGCTAAAATAAGACCTTTTCAGAAAAAGAATATCATCCTACTAAGACCCCTGCATTTCTAAAGCCAACAAAGGAAAAGGAAAGATCTTTTTTGTCCAGGCATCATTTATAAGGTGCTGTTTGCAGCATCCTACTGTCCTTCTTGATGCAATGTTAATGCTGTAGATTGTATTATGCGGCTTTAGAATCCTGCACACCTTTTAACTGATTATATTTTATGTTTGATTTTTTTTTATTCCTGCAGGACAGCACAACAGTGTACCAGTATTATAAATTAAAAAAATACTGCCAGCAGCTGAACAGCCACAGAGGATAAGCCTACGGCCAGGCATAGAGCTTTCATACCAAGGGGATGGGGAAGCAAGGAGAGGGAGTAGTTTTACTTCCTGTTTATAAAGGTGACATGCTTTCAGTTTTCCAACTGAAATCACACAATGAATATAGGTTGTGATCCTATTGTTTTAGTGCCCTTCACATATGCCAAGAACATTAACAGTCCCTTTCCTGAACAGGACAGTCACTTTGCCCAGCAGACATACCAACATTCAACACATTCCCCCGCCACCACCCCCCACTCTTCCAAAGAGCAAAGGCACCACCCTTCTTATAATTAGAATTGTGGACTGGCTCTTCTTCCACAGCAGTGGGCTACACGAGACATAATTTGATTTGACAGGGTAGCTTTCTCTAGTGAGTACAAATTACTTTGCCAGTGCATTAAATGTCATTTTAAACAAAGGCAAACAGCTGAGGAAGATGGGCTATACAAGCAATGTTGATAGTTTGATCTTGGCAGTAGATACTTTAATTTAATTTTGAGAAAGAAACACAAAACATCGGCATTCATACTAAATTTGAAAGACAAGAGAAAATCATGTGGCCAAACTGCCACCTTGTGGTTACAGAGTAAGGAGGGAGCACTAGTAAACTTAACAAAAACAAAGTTTGACTGAAACAGAACTCCTAATACATACTGAGCTTTCAAGCAGTTATGTACTCTGTTAGATTTCCTTTTTAACTTGTTCATACACTGTAGTTGCTCAGGTAGTGGAGCCAAAAGCTGCTGCTTCTTTCCAGGTCCCAAGAATTTTTCTTTCTAGTGTTAATGTGTTTCCAGTTATGTGTTCTGCAGCAAAGAAGCAAAGGAATTGATTTCATGACACATTTAAGAATTAATTCAAGACAACAGAAACAACACTTAGCTGTAGGATTTATTGCATAATCCCTTAATTTGCCTGCATCTAGAATTCAGATGTATAACTAAGTGCCTTATGTAAAGATGCATTTTGTAGTGATAGCATTGTAGAAATGATCTGTTATGCTCCGGAGCTGTGAACATACTGTTGCATTTATGGATAACCAGTGCCTTGTGCACAGCCTTCCACAATAGGGATATCACAGGGGAATGTGCAAAGATTGCAAAGATTATGCTTATGGAACTAGATGCAGCGTGTGTCCCCTCAAGTAGCAATCTGTTGTGTATCTGGAACAGCAGACATTCATTTCAGTGAACTGCCGCTTCTTAAAATGTTCTTTAAGCCATTAACTGTAACCACTTTTTCCCTCATAGTGCAACATGAACTACATTCATAAATACAGGTTTATTTTCTGGATGTGACTATAAGCTTTTCCTTCAAAAAGGTGACTCAAGAACAAGGAAATAAAAGATACACACTTCAAATGGTTTTGCCTTATTTTAACAACACAGTGTGAGTTTCTCTGCCCTTGTGAAATGTGAACTCTCCAAACTGGATAGAGTTGCATATTTTCATATACCCCCTCTTAAAAACAGGGTAGCAAGGAACCAGACTGCTGCGAAAATTCCTAGAGCTTATGGAGAGTGAAGTTTTCAACAGGAACACAAAGAAATGCAGATGTGGCTGTCACTCTTAGATCAGAGAGCCAAGAGGCCATTTTCAATTCTCTGGACTGTGAGGAAATAGAAAACAGCTTTCAAGACTCATCATTTTTTGTTCTACGAAATGGTAACTATGAGATTCTCTTCATAGTTGCTATCCTATCACTACTTAGCAGGGGATGAAATAGGACGGGCAGGCAAATAAACAGAAACTCCAGCAAATTAAATAGTACTTAAATGGTCTTCACCAGGTTCTTCCTTGGAGGACAAGACTCAGTAGCAACCCTATATGCCTACTACCAATGTCCTTCTGCGTTGCTGAAGCACAGAACACTAATGCCATGTTGTGTTGCTGTTCACCTGTCGCAAGCTGCCTTTATGGCAGGAAAAGCAGCGAAACACATTCCTGTCCCATTTGCCACGTAACAGCTATCACTGTAGTTGCCTGGATATGATTACTTCCTTGAAACTAGTACAAGCTTCTTTCCCCCTGAAACTTGGCACATAAGAGAAGCCAAGTACATCTCTGGGTGGAAAGTCTAATCAATATTTTTAGAGCCTGCTGCCCTGTGTCAGACTCATGCTCATAGCTGAGTAGCTGAGCATCAGAAGTTTGGAAGGTTTTCCAAGGAAAGGGTAGCAGAGGGTTGTAAAGCATTTGCTTCTTGGCGTGCTACTTTCGTACATGTGGAAGAGAGCTGGGCTTGCAGCATAATTCTGAAACTACACCTCGGACCTCACAATGTTTGCAGTATTCACAAGTCTCTTTTCAAACCATAGTCCCACATCCCAAAATGTAGGGTGACTTAAATGGGTCTTTCAAGAGCTTTACCTTGGTAACAAGTTGTGGTTTCGGCACTTTCATTAAGTCACAGAGATAGTTACGTTGTTTCCTTAGAAATGGCAAGTCTGCATCCCTGTTTGGAAAGGAACATTTTATTATATTTATACCCCACTTTTACTTACAACAAACTCTAAGTGGCTTACATCATTCTCATCCTGTGGCTCTCAATCTTATCCACACAACAACAAGAACCCTGTGAGGTAAGTTGGGCTAAGAGTCTGTGACCGGCCCAAAACCACCCAGTTGGCTCCATGGCTGAGCAGGGACAAGATTCCAGATCTCCTGAGTCCCAGCCCCGCACTCTTAAGCACTACACCACACTGGAAAGGAAAAATAATATCAAGCACGAAGTCATCCTAAGATATTTAGGAGGGAAAATCCTACCCATGGCTGATGGAGCCACAGTTCTTCAAGGGGAAGGAGTGTCTGCTCTAACTTCACTGCAGGTCCTCAAGGACAGCGGTGCTCTTGCCATGAATACTAGGGATAGACTTCAGCATCATGTTATCTGAGTGTCCCTCTGAGCAAATGAAATCAGAAAATAAGTACTGAATTGTACAATCCAATGGAACCTTCTTTAGAAACTATTTGGAACAAAAGGTGGAGTATAAATCTGCAAAAAAATTAAACACCTCTAGTTCACTGATTGTGCCTAGGTTTACATTTCAAATCCCTTCCAGTTTTTATTTGCATGACACCGTCATACTGACTGGGTTTGCATGTTTGCTTCCTAAGGGGTGTCAGCATGTTGCCCAGGCCTGGGTGACGCACCAAATCAGAACCAGCCTCATTCCCTAGCAGTAAAGCTAACAGAGTGGGTCCCTTTAAAGGATTGTGGCAGTGGTGATGAGAGGGAGAGGAGTGTGCTCCAGCCAGTGCAAGCTTGTTCCCTTTCCATGCCAGCCCCACACCGCCAGCCAGCAGCAGGAATGCTGCTTCAGTCCAACGGCTGAAACTGGCTTCGTCCTGTGCCCAACAGCTCCAGCTGCCCTCCCATCCTGCTCTGAGTGGGGCACCCATGGGTGTCGCGGCAGAGAGAAGTGGGAAGTGGAGGCCCAGGAGCCGGGCACACTTGAGGAAACCCAGGCAGGCGGCTCAGGATCTCTCTGCTGTGTGCAGCTGACACTCGCCTGAGCAGGGGCTGCACAGCGATCGGGGCAGGCAGAAGGACCATCCTCTGTGGTCTCCCCAGGTGAGGCCAAGAAGGCATCCCACTCCTGCGCCCCTCTCCAAGTGCTGCAGCTGAGTGGTGGCAAGCGTCTTGCACTGGACTCGAGCCAAACATTAAGTAGTTCTTGCTTCTGACGTCCTGCTCGTGCTGGGAAAGTGGGACTCCTCACAAGCACTTTCCACAGCTGTTGTGCCCACTCCCCCCAGCATTCCCATGATGTCTCCGGAGATCCCAGTGGAGGGACTAAGGGGGGAGGGGGAGGTGTGCTACCCAGCAGTCAGGCACAAGGAACCATCTTGAGGAGTTTGGCTATGGCGTAAACCAACATACCCACCCAGTATCTGCATTCCAATAGGGTTAAATGGTATGGGTTGGTCCACACAGGACTGCAAGTATGGGTGGGTTAACTCACCAATTAGTATCACTCAGGAGTGTCATGGCCTCCTCTATAACATCTGGTTCAGCAATATCACTATAAGTTATCAGCATCTCATACACTTGACTGGCTGTTGTCTTCCTTACCTGGACACAGAAAAATAAGTTTCATTTAATTAAAAGACACACTGATAATGCATTTGGCTAACTAAATACATGGGTAGAGTGTTTATTCAGCTGAGTACCTCCAGAATACCCAATGCAGCCTAGAAAAAAACCAGACTGAACTAGGCTTACACTAAGTCAGATCACTGCATTCTCAGAGGAGCTTTGCTTAATCTCCACCCACTGTGTACTCCCAAGATAAAAATCCACATTACCTTGGGGCTTAATTGACCTAGATTTCCACTCACCAGTCTGGTACCGCCCAGTAGTTGAGCAACACACCCATGTTTTTTTAAAGTGCTGCAGCAGCAGTTGAGGGAAGCTAGCCAGTAGCCAGGCGTATAAACAGGATACCAAGTTAAGCGCTCCAAAAAGATCTCTCCAGACTGGGAAAGTGTGCATTAAAATGACAAGGCTGCTCAATACAAGCAAATACCAAGTTATAATAGGGATGTGAAGAATCTGGTTCAGGGGTAGAAATCCATAATTCCTTGGTTTGCCTACTTGGATTTTGGTTCACTGCCTGCACTCTGGTGCCAATTTGCTGCATCATGAGTTCTGATGGACCAAGATTTGTTTAAAAAGCACCAGAGGAATTTATAGGAGCGCACGCTTGAAAAACAGGTACTGCAATGAATGGGTCTGGTGCAATTTGTACAAATCTTGCCAAGTCACACGCTTTTTCTAGCCTAGTTTGTGGCAAAAATAACTCTTTGCACTAAACAGTACCTGGGTTTAGTAAGATTTTCACAAATTTTGCTGAGCCACATGTTTCAGGTGCCATTTATGCAAAAGCAGTGCCTGGAACGGCATGCCTCATAAACTGCACAAGTCACAGGGCATTTCCCAGCACCAATTTCCATAAACTTATTTATTTTAAAACTTTTGTTGACTGTCCCATTACCAAAGTTTGGGACCGTTTAACAATAGAAAATATAAGGGGAAAAAACCACACAACTACAAACCAATAAGATGCATTATAGTGTGACAGACAGATCAGCTGGCACTAGGACCCCATTCACTGCCTTTCCACCCCACCTATTTCTCCTCCCGCACCAATGCCCAGGCGGCCAACGAAGTCCACCCACCCACTGCGACTTGCCTGAGGGCCCCACAAGGGGCAAGCCACCCTGCCCCTCACATGGGCCTCCCCTGCCTCCACCCGCTTACAAATTCCATTTGTGCTTTCAAAAGTACACACAAATCACAGTCTGTCTTGCAGATCAAAGTCCTCAAAGTCTTTTGGCCTACTTCCAATCCATTAGAAAGCAAGTGAGAAATCTGACAAGCTCAAATAGCTGCATTTCCCTGATTCAGAACATCCCTACCTGTGAAAAAGAAATACCATGTCCCGAATCATTGGAAATGGAAAAGACAAGGGCCAGTCCCTTCAACACCGATAAAGTTCATACTGGACAAGGCTATCAGGCAGATCATGATGGCACAATTCCCCATTCTCAGGAGTAGCATGTCTCTTAGTGCTGGGGAACCAGTTAGTGCCCTGCTTGGAGGCTTCCTACAGGCACCTGGCTGGGTACTGTGGAAACAATGCTAAATTAGGCAGGACTTTGGTCTAATCTAACAGGGCTCTTATGCATAATCGAGCTGAGAAAATCAAAGCTTCTCAAGCACTAGGAGACGGGAGTAGCTGAATATGTTACTCACATCCATATTCACTTGCTTTGGTTCCATAATCTGTGTATGTATAAAATAGAGGACTATTTTACTCTACGGGTCACGAAACTGGAATACACCAGTTTAATGGACCAGAAATGTCCAAGAGTGCACGTTAAAGGTGGAGGGTTTCCTGTGTTCTGGATAGTAAAATAATGAGGGCAGTCTTCAATGGAAAAAAGTAACCATTTGTGAGTTCTTCAGGCCCCTGCTAGCATCTCTGATACTTACAACAGGAAATGGATGGCAAAGGAGGAGGAAGAGCTGAAATAGAACTTTCTTTCTCATGTCACCTGGAAATTGAATCAGGCCACAAAACCTAAAAATGAAACAAAAATCATGCATCTGTGACTTTCATAATGCTAGTACAGACGTAAATATCATTGAATTCAACAAATAATGTGAAACACAGAGAAATACTCTGTTGCTTTCTACCCATGCTATGGTACAATTTGAGGAAAGTATACATGAAAAAGTTAGACTGGGATGTGTCTAATATGTTTTAATTTGATTTTTATTGTGAGTTTCAAAACTCAGAACAAAAAACCACAAAGAAAAGTTTTCTTACATGAAATCTAGTGGTTCTATTATGATGAATACATATATAGCCTGTAACTCTATCTGTTTAATATATGGAAAAATATACAGCTATTCATAGAAATTGTTAAGAGTAGACTTCTAACAAAGGAGACATAGTTATCCATATGTTTATTCATTTGTGAATTACTCCTAACGACCATGCATTAAAAAATCAAAAGCTTCCAGAAGCCCTCAACCTGTTGTGTCATTTGTTCTTTTTAGCTGTCAAAAGGGTACAGAAGATCAATTTACCCTAACCTTGTGTTAAGTTGGGATGTGTCTAATATGATGGCTTAAACATTAAGAGAAAGGGCTCTTTTTTGACACAGATTTTATGCTTTTATGCATAGACCATAGATCTGTGTTTACTAAACTGTGTGATGCTGCCAAGACAGAGTATTGCTACTTTCCAGCAAATTTACTCCGAAGCAGAAGTGAATGGATGCATACAAGCAAATGCAAAGCTCCTTATCCAGTTTGCCCATTCTGTCTCCCTTCTTGTATGTAAAATAAGGTACTTGGAGGAGAAAAAATCCCCTATTTTATTAATTTAGGCAATATAGCAGATTTGTACATTTTAAAATGTTTTAGGTGAAAAAAGAAACTTTACAACTTAATTACAGGCACTTACCATTTTAAAGGAACATTTACATGTTTAAGAAAGAACAACCAGGAACAGCTGCTGAGCGCTACAATTGAACCTACTAGTGACTGATTACTGCAGTGATTCTGATTTGTTACATGCAAAAAGCATACAAGCTCTAGAAAAGCTTCTTGCTGAAACAAGTGAACCACTGGTAGCAACATTCTAGGAATCCAAACAAATCCTGCACAGACCACAGCACTTCCATTACTGGAGCATCTCAGCTGCTTAACCTGTGCTGATGGAGAGATGGCCTGGAATGTCAACATCCAGCCTGTGCGAAGGTTTCATAAAACTGAGGCTGTATGTTGGAGTGGGCAACAGGCAAGCCACTGGTGTGGCTGCTGCTACCTGCCCAATTTGCAGCAACTAAAAAAAAAATCTTATATAAACATTTTGGGGGAAAATGGTGTATGCAGCTCTCTAGTCAAATTTAACTTGCAAGTAAGCTATATTTGACTCTTTTGGTGAGCTGTAGCAGCTACAGATTTTTCCCCTTTAAATGTTTTTGTCCCTCTTTTCTCAGGTTGCTCTACAGACCGGTCCACAGGGAGGAGGGCCTGGAGTGCAAATGATCCCTCAACTTCCTTAAGCTGATCACTCTTTCTATAAAACAGCAGCAGCAGAGCATGCATGTTGGGCGAAATAGTCCAAAGTCATAGATTTGTGAGCTGGATGGAACGGAAGTGCCAGTCCTGCAGTGCAGAGGAGCGCTCTGCTAGCAGGGCTGAGCAGAGATTCCCCATCAGCAGGAGGCCCAGAACAAAGGCAGCCTTGTACCTGCTGGCCCCAGAGGCACCAGGTGTGGCCCCCTAAGAACAGAGCTGGCACAGTTAATCCTCTACCAATGAAACCAAGGGAGGGGATTTTTTAAAAACTTCTGATAAAGTCACTGGAGCTGCTGGCAGGTGCAAGCTAGCAAGGGTTTTGGAGTGGTGGTTCATCTCCCACTTTACTCCCTCCCTTAGCAATACTTGCTTTAGAATCAATATTCACACAAGGCTCTTCCAAATTCCACATAATACTTCAGTTTTTCTACAAAACAGTGAAATCTCTGTGCAGATTACAACACTATGGAAGTAGTTTCTCTTATATTTCATGTTTCTTTCCCCAAAACTACACACACACAGTGACTATTCTTACTAATGCAATTAATTATAACCTGCCAATTATTAATGCCCCTTTGTAGTATAATTTTCTCCCAACTTACACTGCAATGCTGGAGCGGAGTTTCTGAACATCTTTAGATCTCTTGCTTTCTTCTTTACACAGTGTGAGTAACTTCAAAGGAAATGGGTGGCTGAAAACATTTGAGAAAACCGTCAATTTGTTATTAAGATGAAGAATTGTCTGGAGGGTTGTGAGGTGCACTGGGCATTACAAAAGTAACCACTAAGCTGGCAAAGTACAACGACATTACCCTTGATGCCTCCAAGGACACTCTGCATACTAGCCAAGGGCTATAGTAGCTATTCTTGGAGATGTACTCTTCTCCCTTTCTATGGCAGAGGGCTGGCACACTGCTGCTACCCTGGCTGTGTAACAGGATGAGAACAGTAAACCAAACTGTAGCTGTGGGCACTATTACCTTAGCCCAGAAATCTGACACTGATCAGTCTGGCATAAACCTCTATTTTATAGGCTAAAGTTTTGTATATAAATTAAGGGCAGGATTGCATGAGCAAAGAAGCCATGGTGAAATCTCACTGTTCTGAGTCTCGTGAGTCATCCAAATCAGTTTTGGAGTTCCTGCACAGTAAGTTTAGTTTTCCAAAACTACAGAGAGATTCAGTCATCCTAATGTTCCCATGCTTCACTGTGGCTTCTCCACTCATCCAGCCCCAGGACCTGGGACTGCTATTTTATCACTGGAATTCAGCACAAGAATAGATGGAGAAGATGGGTAATTGCAGAAAAACTGTTTGTTTTCATTAATAAAATTCTCTGAGAGGGATGGAGCAGCTAGGAAAACCTGCAGTCATGTTGGTACATTCACGACAGGGAAGGGGAAACCTGCCTCAGGACCACAGCAGACCAGTCAGGAGGACACTGCTGTGGTCTGTACACAAAGATTAAGAAAGGACACTCCCAGGGGCTAAAGGGATGCATGGGGAGGTGAGGAAAACAGGGAGCATGGAAACCGTGCCGCCTGGGTAACCGTGTGATTGTCTGACTGGTAATTCTGGGTGAAAGTCTGCATGGCATGGAAACAGCACACAGTTGCTTGCTGGGTCTCCAGGCTTCCTCTCTGTCTGACTCTTAGTCTAGAGTGCTTGTATCTTGTGTTGGGCAAACGGAACAGACTGGGGATTCTGTTGGTGCATCATCCACCCCATGACCCAAAAGTCTCCCTACCCGAGCTGGCAGGGGTTGTCTTGGCTGCAATACTGAGGTTCCCCAGGTTGGGTCCCGGGGGATGTCAACATCCACCTGAGGGTATACTTCCTGGGGCAGCTCAGGACTCCATGGTTGACAACCATGGGGCTGTCCCAACATGTTATTGACCCAATGCATGTGGCACACTCTGGATTTGGTTTTCTAAGCCAGGCAGGGGGATGGTGATATGATGGTGGGAGAATTTAAACTGGTCCCCTTGTCATGGTCAGATCACTACTAATAATGGTGAATTTCCCCCTCTGCGGGGGTGCGGGACCATCAAGATGGTCTGCCCCGGAAGCTGATGCATCCAGATGCTTTTCAGAGGGCTCTGGGGAGTTTTCCAGCTGATATGGCTGATGGTCCTGTTGCATCCCTCGTTGTAACACAGAGATGTCCCAGGCACTTGACACAGTTGCCCCTGAACGCTGAGAGGAATGAAATGAATGAGGGGGCGGCTTGAGTGAAGATGGGGAAAACTCCTGGTGAATACAATTATGTCTTGGTAGGGGCTTACTGTCGAATATATATTTGGAAGCAGTGAGAGTGGCAATATCTGGCTGCCTCTCTTCAGTTTTCCAGTCAATTCTCCATTCGATCTTCCGCTAACGCTCTCCAGGATTGTTTGGACCCCATTAAATGCTGGCCCCTGGACACAGTGCAGCTGTCTGAGGCCTACAGTAATATATTTGTTAAGTACTTCCATGACAAAATCTCTTCTATTCTCCAGGACTTGGGCCCCAGTGTTACAGCAGTGGTATCAAGCGAGATATCCAGGGCACAGTTTGGTCTAGTTGTTTTAGATAAGTTCTAGCTAGTATAGCTTGATGAAGTCAACAAGGTGCTTGAATGGGTTCATCCAACTAGATCCGTACTGGATCCCTGCCTCTCTAAGCTAATAAAAGTCAGTAGAGAGGGAACTGCTGGCTTGGCCAGGGAGGGGATTAGTGCTTCTTTACAAGAATGAGTGGTCCCTGACCACCTGAAACAAGCAGCGGTAAGACCACTCCTTAACAAACCTTCCCTGAATCCAGAAGAACTCGACAATTTTAGGCTGGTGGCAAGCCTCCCATTCCTGGGCAAAGTTCCTGAGTGGATGGTGGCCAACCATCTCCAGGCACTCTTGGCTGCGACTGATTATCTGGATCCATTTTCAGTCAGGCTTCAGGCCTGGTTTTGCCATGGAAACAGCTTTGGTTGCCCTGTATGATGAACTATGCTGGGGGAGAGACGGGGGGAACGTGACCCTGTAGCTTCTCCTGGATCTCACAGCAGCTTTTGATACCATTGACCGTAGTATCTTTCTGGGGTGAATGAGCTGGGGGTGAGAGGCATTGCATTGCAGTGGCTGTACTCCTAATTGGATGATAAACTCCAGAAGGTGGTGCCCAGGGGGTACTGCTCTGTCCCTTCGATTCTCTAGTATGAGGCTCCCCCATGTTATTTAACATCTACATGCAGCCACTGGGTGAGGTTATCCGGAGTTTTGGAGTGTGTTGTCATCAATATGCTAATGACACGCAACTCTATTTCTCCTTTTCATCTTCAGCAGGTGAGGCTGTGGATGTGCTGAACCAGCGCCAGGCTGCAACAATGGACTGGATGAAGGCTAACAAACTGAAGCTCAATCCTGACAAGACTGAGATGCTGTTGGTGGGTGCTTCCTCTGACCAGATGGAGGGAATCCAACCAGTTCTAGATGGGGCTCCACTTCCCTTGAAGAAGCAGTTTCATAGCTTGGGAGTACTCCTTGAGCCATCTTTGGCACTTGAGGCCCAGATGGCTTCAAAGATCCAGAGTGCCTTCTACCAGCTTCAGCTGGTAGCTCAGCTAGGTCCCTATCTGGACAGAGATAGTCTGCTATCAGTGATATAAGCAAGATTACTGCAATGCACTCCACATGGGGCTGCCCTTGAAGACTAATAGAAAGCTGTAGCTTGTGCTGTAGCTTGAATGCTTCCGAGCCCAATTCAAGGTGCTGGATTTGACCTATAGCATGGCTTGGGAGCATGATACCTGATGGGACACCTCTCCCAACCTCTATCTACCCAATCCCTAAGATCAAATTCTGGAGCCTTTTTCTGATTGCCACCTCCAAGGGAGGCTTGGATACTGGCACAAGGGAAAGGGCTTTTTCAGTGGCAGCCCCCCGCCCCACATCATGGAACAAGCTCCCCACTGAGGCCTGCCTAGTGCCAACTTTAGTATCGTTTTGGTGCCAAGTAAAGAATGTCCTCTACTGCAGCGCATTTGGTTAGTTACTAGGGTCTATGGTTGTTAGACAGGGTTTACCACAGTCTTTTTCACATATAATTTATGTTTTAATATGTGTTAACTGGTATGTTTGACACTGTCTTAAAATATGCTGCTGCGAACTGCCCAGTTGGGCAGTATAGAAATGAAATAAATAAATAGCTTGAGAGCTTGCTTAGCCTTTCCCAACAAAAGCTGGTCCAATGACACAAGTGTTAGTTTGCATGCATATTCTGTGAAGGTTGCCTGAAATCTCCATGTGTAAGCAAAGACTGCGTAAAGTTGGATGCGTGCAAACTATCCCTAAGGAAATGCATTCTATATGTATTGTTGTGAATGTTCTCTGCATTATTTGCTTTTAGTCTGGTTAACTTTCTTCACAATTACGCAAGGCTGCTCATAGACTGGATGGAATTTATTGGAGATTAATTTAGCTAACAGGAGTGCTTGTTGCTTTTCAGCAGAGGACAATGGCAATATAGGGAATGAGGTGTGATTTCCAAAGGAAATGACAATGCAGGCATTCAGTGAAGAGGGCAACTGCAGTTGAACATCTGGAAAAAATTTAGTGCGTGTTGTGTTATATGGAGGATTCTGCATTTGAAATAGACCTGCTTTACTTTCTGTCATCTGCCCATTCCACACTTGTAATAACTAACTCTAACCTATGGGTGATCTCAAATAGCACAGCATCTCCAAAGGAAATTGAGAAAATTCCTTCTCCTGTACGGGCAGCACTCCAGCAGAAACAAGATCAGCATCTAGGGAAAAAGGATCTGTCTAAAGATTCTGTTTTATGCAAATTAGGGACACGTGTTTCTGAAAACTGAGTTTTTCAAAAAGGTGAGCTGCATCTTAACCAGATCAATCCCAACACCACTCAGGGTGGTCCTTAAATCAACAGCAAGACACAGAGTGCTCCCCTAGCTGACAGTCCACAGAGGAAAGAAATTACCACTGTTAAGGAAATCACTGATTTGTGGGCAAAGTCAAAGAGTCACGAGCTTGTTGCCTGAAGTATATAGTGACAGACTGCATCTGATGACATATTACTGCACCTTCAGCAAACTGTTGCATATGTATAAACTATACCTAGTGTATAAATGCTACATACAATACTAAAGCTGGGCAGAATAGTTTGACCGTTCTTCTGCTTTTTCATTTGGTATCTCAAAGGACAGCAGCATTTTTAAGCAATTGCTGTCCAATTTTAAGCAGCATTTTAGTATCTGGAACTGGATATGACTTATAAGCTTCAGTACAACTGGGAAATCCACTGGGCAGTTTTACTGAGACACTGTGTGAATGGATCACAGAAATTATTCTTTTAAGGAGGCTGTCCTCAAAGGAGGCGGCTGTTAGACTTTTCTACTTATGGCAACTGTACTGGGCAGATTTTTTATGACTTCTGCATCCAAAACTTTAAAAGTTGGCATTAAAAACAGATTTGTTAACAATCCAGCCCACCCCATGGACACTCCACTTATTTTGCACAGTTATGCTAATCTAACCTTGCCTTGAAACTTGGAAAACCTTAAAAATGGGTCTATTTATTTATTTAAAGTTTTTATATCCTGCCCTTCACAATGTCTCAGAGCAGTCACTGGCAGACAGTGAACTGGATGCCATGGAGAGAACTGGAGGGATGAAGGGACCACCTGATCTACCACAAATGTTAGCCACGATTTCTTAAATATGGAGTCTCCATGGCACAGACTTATCCCACAATGGGATGGCTGCTATTTGATGGCTGCACCTGCAGCCACCATACCATGGGAAGCTTTTGGTTCTTTATGCCCTTTGGGGTTCCATAACTGGATATAAAGGCTCAAGTTCTACCATTTTGTTTTGATCTTCAGTCTGCAATTCCAACAACCCCTGCTATTTTAATTATTTACCTTTGTTCAAACATATGTTTTAGCACTATTTCTGAGCATTTATCAACACTCCCAAGAATTATTGAGTGATGTTTCTGGGTCTGGGGAAGGAAGAGGAAATTGCAATAGTAGGAAAAGATGCTTCCAGTGATCAAGATGTTCCTCACGCAAAGATGCCTACAATCTTAATTTCCTCTCCCTTTTGGATAAATCCTTAAGGATTTTTAATTCTCTTCAATGAACAAAAGGAGGGGTTTTCTCCCATGTGCTTTGAGGGGCAGGACTCGGAGGGACATGGGACCTTGCAGGCCGGCCAAATTTCCCATTTAAGTCTTCCATGTCCTGATAATAGACTCTCTGGAACTGTGTCATCACTGGGGAATAAAAAAACCAAAACCAATAATGCTGCCAAATGTACAGTGCAAGAGGTACCACCTACTGAGGCAGGAGCTTTTTAAAAAAAGTTTTGATTACTGTGTGGGTTGCAGATGGGTCTCACAGTTCAACTCTCAGTACTGATAATGAGCCTTTCCAAAACAAAATACTTTTTCCATTGAACCCTGCCAAGATACAGAAACTTTGATTTGATTTCTAATATTCTACCTTCCCAACATTATATATTACAGAGAATGCAACTTGCTCTTTGACAGTTTTCTAGCAGTCAGGGTAGGAAAACACTTTAGCATCTGTTAATAACCACTTACTTCTCTTCAGTTGTAAAGATATCAAAGCATCCATTTGCTAGTAGCTGGTCCAGCATCTTTAGTAGTGGTACAGATACCCTGGTGAGGAAAGACCATGAGACAACAGAGTACTGAGTCTGACACCGCTCATACTGCGACATTCTACTATCTGATGAAAAAGGAAATCCTTTCCCAGATGGCTGTACTATTAGGTGACAAATGACTAAAACTAATTGAATGGCTGACCAATATCAGGATGACCCCAGAACTCCATACTCCACACATTCAGTAGGAATAAAGTGGCAGTAGAGATTTGTTCAATCAGCAATAAATTAGTGGTGATAAAACCAGCTTCATTTTACAGTAAGTTGTTTATCAGCAAAATTTCTTCTAAGAAATCAACACTTATCCGAGGTTAAGTTCTATTTCAGACTTAAAAGAAGGCATCACGATCAGGTCAAAACACCCCTGCAAGTGCCCCCCCCCCCCCCATTCCAACCCTGTTTGGGTGTGATTTTGGTAAATGCAGAGACAATGTTGTGTTATTTCAAGTGAAAACTGGGCAAGTAGAAAGACACTCTAAATCAGGAGTGTGGAAATCTGTACTAGTTGGGGCAGACACATAAATAAATGCTCAGACAGGCCTTACACACATTACAGTATCCCAAAGGAATGATCTTGAATATCTAGCTGCCAACTCTTGTGATAAATTTATAGGTATGCCATGTTGTAGGCATATCTACATCTGTGGCCATTTTCTGGTAGTTGCCCTAAATGAACATGAGGATAAAATAATTCTGTTCACAATGAGTTTTAATACAATCCTCTTCCTCCCTTCCATCATCTGTTTTAAAATTTGGGAGGACTGTCTTGTTGGGGTAGGGTTAGCCATCTTCAAAGCTCCTTGTGTTTCTGGTGGTATAATTTGTATTTATAGTGAGACACTGCTGCTTCATTGCATGTGTTCCTTATATATCAACGAAAATCTGCTTTGAAATACCACTCTATGTATTCGGGGTCTTTTCCCTGCTTCTATGCAAGGGATGTGTAATTTGTGGTGCTCCAGATGTTTTGGTCTGCAATGCCCATCAACCTTATGCAATATAGCCAATGCTGAGGGATGATGAGAATAGTAGGCCAAAACATCTGGTTAGCAACTAGTTTCCCACCTCTGTTCTACACACTTTAATACCAGAGGCCTAATGCATTTATTCCCCTGTGTCCTGCTACTGGTAGGATTTACAAATCCTACCTAATGGCTCTGATGGTCTCTGGAATCTCAGTACATCTGACTACTGTGAACCTGGCCCTCCTCTCTACTGTCAGCTGGTTGCCATACCCTGTTGCATTCACTTGTCTGTATCCAGGAAAAGCCAGCAGGAAATAAGAAGATCTGAGATTTGTATTTCTTGAGACAGCACGTCACATAATCAGGCACACATCTCTTCTAAAAATACAAGTTTTAGTTTCTAGACTGTCTTGTACAGGCATGCTCTGTGAATGCATGTTCTAGAGGGCAGAGGGCAGTTGATTTCTTAACTTAGTAGTAACTGATTTTTAAAAAACTGGTTGAAAAAAAATACTGTAAAATGAAACTCGTTCCTTTCATCAGTTATTTTACTACAGAATGGAAAAATCCATCTGTTCAGAAATTTGTTTCTAACTCTGATTTTTGATTGCCTACAAAAATTATCATAAAATGTTATTAATTTATTATTTATTTATTTATTAAAACATTTAAAACATTAATCCTGGCAAGATCCTAGCCCAAGCATTCTGAGACCGCTCATATCAGGGTGCACAGCTTGGGATGACTCCAAGTCTGTTTCTAGACTTAGGAGACCCAGCCTACCTGAGGGAAGGGCTGATGACTGTCCATCCCTCTTTCATACAAATCGTGTAGCCTTTAACATGCCTCATCTACAATGGCATGCCTCCCCATGCATCTTACTCTACTTTGTAAGTCCTCCTTTCCCCCTGCCCTTCTTCAGAGTACTCTGCTGCTAATAAAGCTACCGCTGCGCCTCCCACGCATCACATGCCTTTCTTTCCTATCCCCGTTCTTATCCAGGTAGTGGCAGTTCCTTCAAAATGCCAAAGCAGCACAATGGGAGGCTGTCACTGCTGTGCCAAACATTTTTTTAATTACAGCTGAGATCTGCATACTTTTTTTCCTTGTCTCTTACTATTGTTTGGCAATCCAGAGTTCCACAACAAACTCCAACTATCTCAAATGTGCAGCCTTCTCCCATTAATGCTCTGGATAGTGTCTCCTGTCAAAGTATGGGCGGCACCACCCACAGACACTGAGAAACAAGGCAGCACACAGGGTGATCGGTTGCGTCATTTCTCATCTGACAGATGTCAATGGCAAGCTGTTAACCAAGACGCGAAGATCAATCAAGGCAGGACTGAAGCAAGAACCATAGCTCTGTATATAAAAGAGGCAAGGTGGCTAATGAAGTACTCATTTTTGTTGTAATAAACATGTTGATTTCTTGTAAGTTCAGAATTGGTTAAAGACCTCCATTTTTCATCAGGGCTGTGAAATAGCAAGAACAGAAAGTACTGCAGTGATGGGGCATAGAAATACAGCAAGTGGCACCGTTTGGAAACAAGGAGTCAATTTCTGCTTGTAGGACAGACAGAGCTGTCAAAGAAATAGCCAAAGAGGGAGAGAAGCCAATTCAATCCAGTAGCTTTGCTGAATTACAGAAAGAACCCAGGAATCTTTTGCACCTACACCTGGAGGAAAGATGATAGTATAGATCAAAAGGTAGGTTGGCAGGCAGGATTAAGTAGAATGGGGGAATCATTTATATTGTTTGGAGGCAGGGTCCCCTCTCTTATGTCCAGTGGGCTCCTATACTCATCTCAGTCCAGTCCACATGGGAAACATGACCTTGACTTGGATGCCAGTTATGCCTGGATGCCAGAAGATTAAAATATCCACCTCAATATAAGAACGGAGAATGTTATCATTCATGGTCTTGATTTGCTGGTATCAGAAACACCCAGAAGAGCATTTGTGGTATTACAGCAAAGTTAGAGAGCTCACGGTATACTGTCTGTCATCTGAAGCTTGAAGAGGAATACCTAATTTCCTCTTCCAAGACTAAAGAAATCTAGCTTCCCATCAAAAGTTCCTCAGCTATAGAAGCTTCCTGAATTAGGTTTCCACACAGGTACAGGGCCCCATGCATGAAATGCAGAGAGACCACAAATAAGAACCACAGATAGCTATGAAATTTAACCCATCCTACTTATAATAAGAAAATGCGCTTCTAGTGGTTTTAATGACTTACTAGGAAATAAAGTAAGCTTCTACGAATGTGTCTAAGAAGCCCCTACAGATAGAGACAAATTACCTGTCGTTCAACAAGTTGTCCTCAAAGACCTGCAGCAGTGTCTCACTAAAGCTGCTCATTGCATCCATGTCATTCTGAACAGTCTTCAAATAGTCAAACAGGCTCTGTGATGAGTATCGCACCTGCAAATGTGGAAGATTCACAATCACAAAAGCTGTCTTGCTTTGGAGAAACACTTACATTCACATAATTTAAAATGTGACAGTTCAGTCTTTAATACATGTCTAAAACCTCAAAAATCATTCTTACTTCCACTATTTTTCAAAAACAACAGAAATTCTATGCAGAGGTGGACAAGAAAACAAATGTTTCGACTTCAGATCTTAAATCAAATCTGTTTAATGAGGTCTATGATCAGACAGGGAAAGAAAGATATCCAACATGTATTTACAAAAACATATAGCATATCAAAATACATACAGAGAGATATATCACTCATGCAGGGCAAATCAAAAATAGGGTAACTGACCTCTCAAAGCTCAGCAGCTTTCCCAATAACTACAGAATATGGTACTGTCTAAACAATAAGATATATTGTTGTTGTTATTATATTGTAATAAGATTGTCTCTACCATGAAACTTACATAATAAAGATGCAGGTATTTCCTAATATCCCAGCAGAAGCTGCAATGTAATAAAGCATTCATTTGAGTCTCTAAATTTGCTGAACTGCAGGGATAACAAGGTGGCAATAAGGAATCTGTACCGCATCTTCTCTCCAACATGGCAGGCTGTTTTGACTTAACTTGGAAGTTAAGGATTAATACAACTAAATAACATGTCACTGCTATTTCCTTCAATTAAACAGGTAATGTAACTGGATAATGTGATACTTTAAATCTAGAAATAAATAAGCAAGAAATTCAGCCCATGGTGTGCCACTGTTCCACAATGCCAACTCATGATCCATTTGCCATATGCAAACATCATATTTATTTGTTTGTTTGTTTAAAACTTTTCTATACCATCCCATACTTAGATGTCTTGGGATGGTTTACAGCCAATTAATACTAAAATAGAAATAAGAATAACAGTTGCCCTGCATCCATTGTTAAAATATAAACTCACTAAATAAAACAAGTTAACAATTAAAATACTGGGAGAATAAAAAGGTTTTTGCCTGACACCAAAAGGAAATAAGTGTTGGCGCCAGGCAGACCTCTCTGGGGAGTGTGTTCCACAATCGGGGTGCCACCACAGAAAGGGCCCTCCTCCAGGTAGTCACCCTCTTGATCTCTTTCAAGGACGGCTCCTGGCGGAGGGCCTTTAACTCAGATCTCAAGGGGCGGCAGGGTACATAGGGGAGAAAGTGCTCCTTCAGGTAGCCAGGATCCAAGCCATTTAGGGCTTTATAGGTCATCACCAGCACCTTAAATTGGGCCCTGACATCAATTGGTAGTCAGTGCAGATGACAGAGGACCAGCATTATATGTGAACACCTGCCGGTCCCAGTCAATTTCTGCTATCTTTAAAGGCTTTAAAAAATACCAGAAATAGTTCTGCATTGTTTTAGACTGGGAAAAATGCATTAATTAAAAAGCCAGGAAGTAAATAGAGGGAAAATTTACACACCTGAATTAACCAATGCACAAATTTCCCCTCCATTTATCTCCCAGCTAATAAATTTATATACATTTTACTTCCATTTATTTCCCCACAGAATGTGCAAATATTCTATGAGTCTGGTGTGGGGGGAACGACCTTATTGAGTGGTCAAACCATTCAAAGCAAAGGAACACCAGCACCAGCAGGGTTATACTTCTATTAATATTGCACCACTGAAAAATTATGACTCTTATCACATACTTTGAGACACCAAAAGTAAAATGAAAAGCCAGGGAGGGGGTTGACGCAAGAAAATAAAACAGGTTCTGCGGCAAAGTCTTCCGGGATATATGCCAGAGCCAGTTGGAGAACTGTGAGGGAAGGAGTAGGGAGAACAAATCCCAGCAAACCCAACCATCTCCTGGGCATACTGTATAGCTTGTATGGATGTGTCGGCACTACATGCAAACTTGCCCCCTGTGAGTATGCATGACTTAAGATATGAGTAACTGCTCTGGGCACACCTCCTGGAAAGGCAGTTAACTGTGCTCAGTGATATCAGAACAGCTCTGCTAGGTCAGACCACCATCTTATTTCCCAGAGTGGCAACTCACATGCTCCTGGGGATGCAACAAACACTGCAAGAAAGCAATAATACTCCCCATGTTTTGACCCCCTTGTGCCTCTGAACTCACACACACATGCACACACACTCCATACAGCTATCATGACTAATAGTCATAATAATTTGCCATGACTTTGCCTAATCCTGCTTTAAAACCTTCTAAGCTAAGGGCTATCACCAAATCCAATAATTCCAGAAATTAATTAATTCTTACATGAAGAAACTCTTTCTCTGCAGAAACAGGAAACTGAATGATCCAATCAGTGCAAAGATAGTGCAGAATCACCTGATCCCATTAAAGACAGGCTGAAGGAAGGCAAAGCCAAAGCAGACAATCATTCAGACACTCCGCAAACGGCCTAAAATGAGCATGGGTATCTCAACAAAGCACTTTATTTATTTAATAAATTCACAATTTCAGGCAAACTAGCACTTCTGCCATGGCACACAGTTAGGAAATTACCAGACTACAACTCAACTAAATGATTTAAGTAATACTTTAAGAGCTAAGGGAACAGAAGACTCTCCTTTTAAGCCAATGATAAGCAAAGGAGCTGAAGCAATCAAAATATTTATACTTTTCAAAACTAATTGTAACAAATTCTGCAAAATTCATTAGGAAATTACTGGGAAAGAGTCTCTGACTTCTTCAAGCAATGCAAGGCTATTTTTCTGTCTAGAGAGAATTGGGTAGGAGACAGTAGTGTATTTAAGACCTTTACGTTTTATCTGCAAGTCATTAGGAAACTCTCTAAGTTTGACATCTAGTTTTCATATATACGGAAATAGAAGTGCCATGCAAAAGTCAGCATTATTTGTACAAGTATTCTTATACTTGCATGACTGCACCACTGCAGCAACTCAAGACAGCATCTGGAGTCAGACAACACAACAACTGAGTATCTATTATTGTACTAACGCTAATGCTAACCCTAACCCTAACCTTCATTCAAGGGTTGAGAATGGGCTGCATATGGATTGTCACTGAATTTTGGGCAGTTGTTGAAATGTGACCTACCATGCTACCTGAACCAAACTCACCTCATAAGCCATGCCTTGTTAACTACAAACAGCACATGAAGAGAACCCATGGACTGTTGTTGGGTTGTTAAGTGCAAGTTGATCACTATGGTCTTTTTTCTCTCCCTGGTTCAGACAGCACAATAACCCATGGATCAGTGACAACCTGCTTTCAGCCTTTGCATGAGCTATAATTTTACCTGAACCCAGTCAGTGCAACTGCACAATCCAAAGCTTTGCATGTATCAAAGATTGTATCAAATATGGGCAAGGATACTAGCTCTTTTTCTCATGGGCCACAATCTGCAAATTATTAGACTACAGCCCAGCTAAAGTATTCAGAAATATTCTAAGGAATTCTAGAAAGTTGCAATGATTAACTGGAACCTATGGTGATAAGGAGGGACTGCACGTGGCGCAGTGGTTTAAACCGCTGTGCTGGTTGATCAAAAGGTCACCGGTTCGAATCTGCACAATGGGGTGAGTTCCTGTTGCTCCATCCCAGCTCCTGCCAACCTTGCAGTTCAAAAGCATGCAAATGCAAGTAGCTTAAAAAAGTACCACTTCGGTGGGCAGGTAACAGCGTTCCGTGCACTTCGGTGTTTAGTCATGCTGGCCACTTGACCACGGAGACTGTCTGCGGACAAACGCTGGCTCCCTCGGCTAGGAAACAGAGATGAGCACCGCCCCCTAGAGTCAGGCATGACTGGACTTAATGTCAAGGGGAAACCTTTACCTTTACCTTTATGGTGATAAGAGCGGGGATTCCCCACACATACTGCTCAACTTCAACACCAAGTTGCAGTATGATAAATGGACATTTATGACAGGGGAACATGGAATGCAAAGGCCCAGACTTTAACAGCCTGAAAAGACACTGATGGCCAAATATAATGGTGTTGTGCTGTCCACTCATCAAAATATAAAGGCTATGCATCGTGCAGAGTTGTAGCACCATCAGGAGTCATTAACGAATGGAACAGAGAAATGGCAATTAGACATCACAGACACTAAATAACTAATGACCAAAGGATTCTGATTAGCTTGCAAGAACATCAATTCCTGCAGGTGCAACTTGTACCTCAATAAAGACCTACAGGACTGTATTGTAAAGGCAACCAACCCATCATACTTAATTCATTTTATTGTGACTGTTGGAAGTAAGGTACAGAAGAGCAAAAATGCCTAAAGCTGGTTTCTGTTTCAGATACAACCACAAGCAGCAAATTATAAGAAATGCTGCAGTGACAGATGCATACTGTAGACAAGTGGTTTTTAACCTTTTTACAGCTGGGGACCAGCAAAACTAGGAAAATTATTTCAGGGACTGCTGAGGTAGAAATAAAACACATTATATACATAATATAGTATTTTGTGTATTCATTTTTAAATATAGTACCAAAAATGAAAATTTTCTAAAATAATCAGAAACCGAGCAGTAAAAATGCTAATAAAAATAAATATTGAAATTAAATGTAATTGAATACAACTGACATTTTTAAAAAGCAAACTGTAATTCAAATAAGGCTACTGCAAAATCTGCTGTCGCTTCTTTCCAAGAATACTTGATTAAAAATTTACAGTAGCAAAATACAAAATCAATATAAATGCAATACTATACTCATAGCAAATACAAATTAAAATATAGTATCAACAACAGAGCAATACAAAATCAAACACAAATCCTTAATACAATAATACTCATAATGTTAAATAATGAAATACAATGCCCCTCCCCCCCCAAACCCATACACATCAGCACAGACTGGCTGAGAAAACACTCTCAGCACAATCCCACCTCTGCATTTCCTTCCCGGTAGAAAACACAACAGAAAAACGAAAAGGCCTGGTCTCAGGTCCACAGGTATCAGCTGGGCTTCTATCGAGCTGCCTCTCCTCTCCTCAGCCAAGGAAGAGGCGGGGAACTGGCAGCGAGAGCACAGCTAGCCCCACACTAGTCCTGGCGAGCGAGATGCCGCTTTCATGTGTGCGCATGGCAGCAGCTCTTTCACAGACCACCAGGAAACACCGGCGGACTGGTGACAGTCCGTGGACTGGTGGCTGAAAAACAGTGCTATACTAAATGTGCTGTTAAAATATTTTGTTACTTAACTACACTACACACCAAATTAGCTTCAAAGCTTATAATTATTCTCAACATAACCAGAAATATCCTCCAAACTGCCAAATGCAAGTGATCTCCATGTAGCTCTCCTACTTTCCACTTTAGCTTTAGCTTGCAACAGGGCATAAGCCTAAAGGCACTTACAAAGGAGGGAAGGCATATAGACCCACTCCTCTCACTGTTTGCAATTACCTTTCGCAGAGCTCCCCCTGCCAGCCTGGCCCCAGTTTCCAAGAATGATGATGCAGGTCTGGGGAACAGGTGCACCATGAGCTCTTCTCATGTGGCTTGTGTTTCTCACATTACCAGAGCAATGTGAGAAAGAGCTGCATGGCAGCACCTTAGGGTGAAACAAAGGAAGCATGCAGTGAAGTGCTAAAGACCGCTTTATGGAGATTGTAAGTGATGCAAATGTATTTATTCATTCATTCATTACTTTTATATCCTGCATTTCTGTTAAGAAACCCAATATAATGTACTTGATCCTCCTCTGCACCCCTGTGAATGAGGTTAGGAAAAAAGTTAATGATTGGGCCCAGAATCATGCACATTGAAATGTATGGCTGAATTGGAACTAGTACCTAAAACTTGCAATTCCCAGTCCAACACTGGAACTGCTATGCCACACAGGTTCTTTACTCAAGCTTCAGCTACACTAACAGTAACTGGCTACATACAAAACCCTATCCTCCAACATAGTCAAATCCCTATATCAAAGACTTTGTACTCCTAAACACTGCCAACTTGCTTCCTGAAACTGGCAGCCAACTTGAGCTGATAGCATGGTTCTTAGATATTCATATGGTATTTAAAACTAGTAACGAACTCTTCCTATCAAACAAATTACTTTTTATTCACTTACTGTTGATTCTGTCAATCCACCAACAGACACAGTCAGACCTGTTAGAACATGATAGCAATATGATGCTAAACCCAAAAGCTGTGTGATTCTGGGAAAGGCTTGTGAGGGTGCATTCCAGTTGAAAGTTACGGCCTCCGACCTGTGAACAACAGGAGAAAATGGTCCTTCTGAAGCAAGGACAATAGAAAGTAGATAGCATATGCTTAGTTACCTCCCATACCATTGTTTCTTGCACCAAAACGCTTGCTAAGCTTTGACAACTAGATAGCTATTGAGATCAAAGGTAAAATAGATAGCAGCACTCAGAAATGCTCTGAATTTTCCATACAACAGGAAAACATATATGCAAATACTATTTTAATATCCTATAACATTACTTTAACCATACTGCACATAAGTCAGTGCATTAAAAGTTGCAGGATGAAATCATGCTCAAGATGCCAGCTTATGTCATAGCTATGGAGTAAGACTTTCTTATATCAGTTGCAGAACAATGCTATGACCCCTAGACAGCACTGAGACAGCTATAAGATTTTTCAGATTCCCAGATTCTACTTTAGAAAAAGCCTCTGACCTTGGATCGGATGAACCATACATGGGTTCCCCCTCCCCGCAGCTTGCACCCAGTTCAGAAAGAACACCAACTGTTCCTCCAAGGTTGCAAGTGTGAAGAACTTGGAAAAGGGGGTTCTAGGAAAGAGGTTGGCAGTGCCAGGATAAGATATTCCCAGGTAGTACCTAAGCTGCCTTCCCTCCTACTCTGAAAAACCGCAGTCAAAAGGTGAAAATTGGCTGTCTGGGTGCATTGCAGAGCAGAAGCATGGACAGGACCCTCACCTCTGCGCCTCTCCTGCTTTGCTTAAGCTGACTCCAGTCCTCTGAATTTAGAGCATTACAGGTCTCACCATCCTTGACACATGGAAGCCTCCACATTCAATGCCATCTAGATGAAGTACTTTCAGCCATGCAGATGAAGCAGCATGGTGGGGGAGGAAAGAGGCTGGGGTGCCATCTGGATGTCCCAGTGTCCCTGTTCCCCCAGGCAAGCCCATAACACCTTTACGTTCCCCAGTTTTTTAATCAATAATGCATTTTAATTAGTTGCAGCAAGTACTGACACTTAGGAGTTTTTAACTATTTTATTGCTGTAATAATGGTTTTAATGCATCTTTGTATTTTTATGTTAATCATCTCAAGATTTTACAATAATTTGATGGTATGTAAGAAATTTTAAATAGATAAATAACTTTCTCCTCCTCTCCAAAGCTAATATGCAACCTTCGGAGAGCCAACTGGCATGGTTCTTCCTATGCCAGCTGCAGTGGCCGGGGGGAGGGGGCAAAGCAGGGTCTAAGCCTTTGGAGTTCCAGCAGCAAGGCTGCAGGACATTGGAGCTGTAGAATTATGTCAGGAGACAACAGAATTGTCCCCATAGAGACTTCTGCATCACACACAAATGTACATTTTAAATTTTTCCTCCCCTGCCCCAGCTTGTGGGACATCTGCCATGGAGCAATTTGGAGCAGTGAAACAGATATGGAAAATTTTAAATGCATCCATCATAGTCTCTCTGATGCTAATCACACTCACAGAAAGTAGTTTGTCTATTTTTAGTATGCCAGTAAACAAGTGCCACACATTTTAATTTCCTTTGAAACCACTGATACTTATACCCTGTTTGAAGATTACGGAACTAAAGAAACCATCAAAGATGAAAAATCTAACAAATCTAATACTTCAACCTTTTAAATAATCTGTGGATTCAGGAGCACAAAATTTAAAAGCCTTTCAAACTCCCCTTTACTTCTGAAAAACACACCTCTATGAATTGTAAAAGCACAATCCTACCAAGTCAGAATGAAATTATTTTCTTTAAATTTATTTGTAAAATACATAAAGGTCAGATGAGAAGGACTGCCATGTTTATGGACAACCCTATCTGAGACCACTAGACATGGGATACCTTGGAAATATCCTCTCTAAGTCTTCTCGGTGGGGTATGTGCGGGACAGGAGGGTTGTCAAAATATAGAAGCGTAAGGAACACAGATCCTGCATGGGCTCGAAATCGGTCGATTTTTTCAGCTGATTGTTGAGCGACACAGCACATGATCCTCTGAGAGCTGAAATTTAATATATAGAATATACATTTATTAGGAGCTGCATATATTGGGACAGCACATCTCACTGTATGTATGGTTGCTCCCTACCAATGGTATAAACATTTGGCCAGGCCCTGCTAACAATTACTTAATCAAAGGGTAGGAGGACAGCTGTGCAAAGACCCAGTGCTTTTATTTTAGCCAAAGCCTATAGAAGGACTGACCAGGGTAGTTAGACAGCATTTCTCTTTCCTGCTTTCCAGGAAGAAATGAAAAGCACGTTTACTCAAGGTTGCCTTTTTACATGGTAAACAGAAAAAATGTTAAAAGGAATCTTCTTTATAGACTTTTTATAGCACAGTGCTTAAAGGTTTTAATTCAACCCCTTTCTTATATTGCATTTCTGTTCATAGTTGATTCCAATGCTTTATTTGGAGAAACAGCACATAAATTTTCAAATAAACATATAAATCAAATCAAATCTGTATTTCTCAGAAAAATAATCATCTATTTCAAGGAGAAATAGTTATTGTTGTAAAAATATTTAATAAGGAAAGTCTTATCAGAAATTGTAACCTGCATGCCTTGGGCTCATGTTAAAAACAAGACTTGTTCACTAACAGTAGTGATGGGATCAACTGAATTCCATCAGTGGAAGATATGACTCGAATGAGCCTATTCCCAAAATGAAAAGAAAATACAACAAGCACACGCAGACTTCTTGCAAACTACATACACATTTGCATCGATTAACTCAGGCTCAGTCCGTGTTAGTAACAGAGTCAATTCCATTAAGCTCGTCATTGCAGCTTCTCTCACCCTGTTGAAAAAAGCATATAAATCAAATTGTTAATTTGTAGCCCCATCTGGACAAATGCACACTGTGCTCTGTGCTAGAAATATAGACATAACATCAGAACTTCTGGTGGCAACAAAGTAGCAGGGCGAGGGTTTTGATTCCTATTCCCTCAATTACGATTGTTTGAACATTAAATTAAACCCATTGCTGATTTTGTTCACAATAAACTAAAGCATGTATCATGCTGATTTACAGCACAATTCTATGCAACTCAGATGTAAGGTCCACTGAGTTCAATGGGACCTACTTACAGCCTTAAGGCATATTCATAAGAACTAGACCCAGTTAAAAGAACTCAATAGAAAACTTATTAGTCATATACTTGAAACACATATGTGGGAGCCAAGAATATTTCCTCCATGATTTCACTAGAGAAGCTATCCTAAAAACTACATGCCTCTTGGTGGCGTACAAGTATCTACCCCAACCTGAGCAGGAAATAAATCCCCAGAAAGAAGATGAATGTAGTGTATCATAGGAGGGAATAGCAAGGCACCTTTTCTCCAGTTCATCCACAAGAGTCCCCTGACTTCTCCCTCATGCCATCCTGAAAATCTAACATCTTCTTCCCTTGCAATAGGGCCTCAACAGAGAAAGCATTACTTTGAACTAGCCCAAAGGATCCTATACACTGTTCATTCCAACTCAACCCTCCTTCTTTAACTCAGCCAAGGCAAGTGAATCCAGTTGAGAGTTTGGTTTTCCCATCATACATACCTACATTTAAAGTCTGGTATATAAATAACTTGCAATGTATGGCTGTGAAAGTTGGACCATAAGGAAGGCTGAGCGCCAAAGAATTGAGGCCTTTGAATTGTGGTGCTGGAGGAGACTCCTGCGAGTCCCTTGGACCGCAAGGCGATCAAACCGGTCAGTCCTAGAGGAGATCAACCCTGACTGCTCTTTAGAAGGCCAGATACTGAAGATGAAACTCAAATACTTTGG
>NW_025336479.1:6482187-6542342 GCF_004798865.1 Varanus komodoensis | reverse complement strand
GTTTGTGTCAGACTATCATTTTAGGGTTTATAGATAGCTTAGATAGTAATAAATAATAGGTTTTTAAAAAATAAAAACACAAAAATGTCTATAAGAGGTAGGGAAAATTATGAGAAGGCAAGAGTGCACAACTGGTAAGTTGATACAACTGCTCCCTCTGCTGTCCAGTCACTAAAATGCGGCAGCGAGGCACCCCATCTATCCTTTGAGACAGAGCTAGATTTAATTCAGTGAGACACAAATAGAATAGGGGAAAAAAGAATGGCTTTTAAGCAGCATCTAATAAAATACTAGAAGTCCTCACAGGAGTAATTGCACTGGTATGACAGCAACTTCTGCCAATCCAGTGGTAGAAAAGCCAGCAATCTGTGATCACCTGACATATTTTGTATGAAATTTTCCTTTGCTGTATTTTCTGCTCACTCTCTTCTTTCTACAGGCTTTCCTTTGCTATCTGTGGAAATCTAAATGTTGATGAAGGGCTCTATAGTACTGTCCAAATGGATTACAAAACAAGACAGGTACAATGTGTTCTGTTGCAGCTATGTTGACCGTGAATAATTGGTTTTCATGTTTTTAAGTGAATACCCTTATTTACTTACTTACCTACTTACTTACTAGAATTATATCCCACCTTTTTTCTTTTTTAAAAAACTCAGAGTGGCTTAGATACTTCTACTTCTGCTGCTCTCAATCTTATCCCCACAGCAACAACCCTGTGAGGCAGCTTAAACTGACTGGCCCAAAGTCACCCAGTTGGCTCCATGGCTGAGCGGGGACCAGAACCCAGACTGCCTGAGTCCCAGTCCCACCCTCTTAACCACTACACCACACTGGGTCTCATGTTTTGTATTTAAAGACTACAAGACTGCAACACTGGTGGGGGGTACCACTGATCTCTTGACATAGATACGATTTAGCTTCATGTTATTAATCTTACCACTTTTTGAGCTTTTTTTTCACTCTTTGCAAAGCTCAAGCTGCACCATCCTATGTTGCTTCAGTAGTGCAGTGCCCTAATGCAATTGCAGTAATGCAACATTACTCCTGTTGATGTTTCACTGGGCCCATCCTCTAAATTGTACCCTCTTATGATCTTACACTGCTGACACAGAAGGAGAACATAATAAATAAGGACCAAAAAGCTTACCATGCCCCAACATCACCCCGACTATCTGTTGTATAATCATTCAGGCCATCCAGCAATACACTATATATCTGGGCAACATTATCTCTGCACACAAATTCAGTAGGTGGTCCTTCTTCTTTCACTCCTACTGTCAAACAAACTCTGCAAGAAGAATGTGAATTACACATACAGCCAAAATGGCCACTATATCCATATAAGTCTAGAATATATAAAATGTGCATAACAGCAAACAGAACTCAGTTTAATATGTTTATGAAAGGACTATTTTAGTTAACCGTAATGGATAGCAAACGCATCTTCTTCTGACATTAGTCTAAAACTGTGCCCTGTTGGAATCCATTGATCTGAGCTTGCAAATATGCATCACACAATCATTTCATGGAATCTTTTACTGGCCAATGGGGAAAGACGCACATAAATTATCCCACTGATTTTGTGTTCTCATAGCAAAGATCCTGTCGTAACTGATGGTCTGAGGACAGGCATATTGTCTGACTGGGAATTCAGTAGGGCTGCCCAGACTGCTCCTGTGTTCACACTGAGGAATTAGGTCAGAGTTAGCTCTGTATATACAAATACATACATTTGTAATACACAAATGTATATTTATATGGTTGTCTCATGTAATATACAAACTGTACTGACTCCTTATGTCATCTGATTTTCACCCAGTTAGGCTAAAAACCATGGCAGACCCTCCCCCCTTTGGACAGATGTAATACTGATGCTCCAGTACAGCTCAAGCAGTTCTCTCTACTTTCAAATTGCCATGGCAGCAGTGGGATTAAAACATCTGGATTTTGCCACAATTTATGGTTCAATATTTCTTACAGATCCTAAGATATCAAATGACCAGTCTCATTCTAAAGATGTAAAGTTGCATCACATATTTGTATAATGTAAAGCTCCCTTATACATTACAGCCATGTGTTACATAATCCCTGTAAACTTTTGACATTTCTAAATGTTACTGTTCAACTCTATGCTGTTAGTTACATCACACTCTTTTTTCAGCTATTCTACTCCTTGAAAGGGGCCACAAGCATACAAGTAAAGGGTGGGAAAAACTGGTTAAAACAGAGATGTTTGTTTGTTTGTTTAAAGCTTTTGTACCCCATCTACCACTGGCATCTCAGGATGGCTTACAATAAGAAACAAATAAAATAACAAAACACAGCATCCAGCAGTAAAAACCCCAGTTAAAACCAACTAAACATTAAAATAATAGGAAAATAAAAAGGTTTTCACCTGACGCCAAAAAGAATAAAGTGTCAGCACCAGGCAAACCTTTCTGGGGGAAAAAGGAACAGACATTTCTATACTGCCCATTGCCAAAGCTCACTGGGTGGTTCACAACATTTAAGTCACCCATCCAGATTTCAACCAGACCCAATCCTGCTTAGTTTCCAAGATTAGGCAGGAGCAGGTACTTCAGGCTATATGCAAAGGTATGACACAGGAGAGCTCTCTGGCACCTTCACAGGATGGGAAACTATGTGATGAAAGAATGAGGTAAAATACAGTACAGACAAATTCAACAGCACCCATTTACATAAATAAATGTAGATGGCTAGATACAGAAATGAAAACAAAATAAAGAAACGGAATTAATTTTTTTATTTCTACCTCTCCAAGTTACACTATTAAAAGCTTTATCTTTCTGGCACAGGCATTTTCATAACTCAAGTGCAGTATGTCTAGCCTGCAAATAAAACAATAAATACCTGCTTCACAGGAAGAACATCACCTTTTGATGAATGATCTTGGGAGAACTCCAAATACTATTTAGTTGTCCAAAGAAGATATGAAAACTACAGTTAAACACATCATAGTTCTACAAATGCAACTACCTGAGCAAAAATCTCCTTGGAAAGATATAGCCTTAATAACAAACTTAACACTTGTTTTACCTCAATGGCTGTTACTACTTCTGTATTTTACCAGAAAAAGGAAAATATAAAAAAGAAATGGTTAAACATACTTTGCAATGGCTTTTAGGGCATCTCTTCTGGATTCAGCAAAGCCCATGCCTTCAGGAGAAATCAAAGTGACTCTCTTCAGACCTTCTAAAACCTGGGCGGGGGGGGAAACAAAAACAAAACACCATACTAATATTGTATCAAGCTTGCTTGTGAAGTGTTATCTGAAAAACAATGCAATGTGAAGTGGGTGGAAGGCAGGAGTCACAGAAGATAAGTGATGGACATGGGAAAGATTCAGTACACACACAAACTTTGTGTACGGATGCAAAGACTGAACTGGAATTCCATGTCTGCAGCAAAATTATCTAGCTATAGCGAAAATTTATCATCTCTGTGTCAAGTTTAAGATACAGAGTTTATCTAATTCTGGGGCCATCAATATGTCCTTCTGAACCTTGCCCTCCTTAGTTCCAAGTAAGCAAGTGTGCCTTACTTACTTGTGAGTTGATATGATGGTCATGGTTATGGTTATTTCTTAGCAGATACAAAAAGCCTAGATGCTTGGGTTGCTTTTGGGAAATGCTGCTAACTGATTCTTCCAGCATGCTTCTGATCAGACATCCAGACACTTGTTTTGCTTACTTGGACTTGTGCTTACTTCCGACTAGACATACTTCCTACCATAAATTGGTACCAACAGCAGTATTCTGTACTGTTGATGTACCCCCCCCTTTTCCTTTTGCACCAGTGGGAGGGACCACTTGCACAGCTAGGATTTCACCCTGGAAAAGTAACCCTGGAAAAGAACAGACACACTGAATTCCAGATAGGACAAATCAGGGGAATGTTCTGCAAGTTCCACTGACCTGTCCCATTTCAAGTTGCTTACATAACTACAAAATCCCTGGTGCACAAGAGGTCACTCACACTGACTGGATTCACATGACACAACAAGCAACCACTGATTATCAAGAATTATTTGTCCTGTTGTCAAAACCTAGTTGTTGTGATTTACTATTGAGATTAATAATGCCTGAACACTATGGTAAGAAACACCATCTGTTATAGGGATTTCCCCTACCATAATTATTTGCATTGTCCAAACTCAGACAACCCAATCCACAGTGGGGAAGTCTGCAGAACAAGACAACCACATGGCAAGAGCAGCCACTGCCACTTTTGCCACATGGCTACTCAGAGAGCCTACCTGGCAGTCCTCTAACTTTCAGCAATGCCACACAGCTTATTGCCCCCTCTCCACATGTTTGAAAAGGATCTTCTGAGGTAGGAGTACGGGAAGCAACTGAGTGATGCCACCCCTTTTACCAAGGCTGTGCAGTGGATTGCTCTCCTCCCCATTGCACAGCCCATCCCTTTCTTTGCTTGAAAGAAAGCATCTCAGGCAGGAGCAGAGGAGCCAGCTGAGGAGAGTTGCCCCAGCAGCACTCAGCTGACTGGTCCCCCCTACTGCTGGCACCTGAGAAGCTTCCTTTCAGGCTGGAGCAGGGAAACAGCTGAGCAGTGCTGCCCTCAGCTGGGACACTGCCATCCAACTGACTGCTTTATTCCCTATTTTATATTACGTTTGTCATTCCTGATTTAGTCCTTTGCTTCTCCTAAGCATGAATATTTAAATTTGTATTTAAAAAATTGCATCTGTTCCTTGGTCACTTGCAACTGCTGGCCAAATGTAATGCAACGTGATCTTTTTAACTTATTCTGATACATCTAAGATTTCAATGGGCAATGTTTGTGCTTTTCCATGGCACAAAAATGTTAAAAGAGAAAACTACTCACTTATTATATGTATATCTTTTTTCCCTTTCTAATGAACTGAGACAGCTTACATACTTTTCCTCCTGCTCCCAATCTTATCCCAACAACCCTGTGCGGTAGATTGGCCTTAAGAGTTTGTGACTGGTCCAACATCACCCAGTGAGCTTCACTGCTGAGTGAGGACTAGAACCCAAATTGTCTCTTTCCTGCACTCTTCACCACTACACCCTGCTGTCTCTCCAACAATTATTAATTTGACCCCACTCATGTTGTTTTTTTCTTTCTCCAGCTAAATGTGTATAAACATGCTATGCTTATTAACATATGAAAGCATGATGTGAGTGCACCTTTACCCTTCCACGGTAGTTAATCTTAATTATTTATGGGAATCAAAGGAAACATGACAGAGTTCTGAACACACCAAACACCAACAGCAATATGATCCATTATCATATGCTGAATGAAGCAATCGAACATAACACAAAATATTTCTACAAGTGAATGCAAAACTTAACTGCCCAGCCCAAGGCCTGCATTCTAGCTCACCTCCTGGAGCTTGCCTTTTAAAAGACATTTAGGAAGGGCGCCCAAGGCTAGTGAAAAGCCACATCGAGTCATTTCCTCATGGCTTTGAAGGCCTGAAATGTATTGTTTCACCAGCTCATCTAAAAAATAAAACAGTTACAGTATCATTGCTTAGTATCATTGATTAGAACATGACTAAAAGTACAGGAATGTAAGACAGCTAGAACTGTCTTAGATCTAGAACTGTCTAGATATAAGCCAGCTAGAACTTTAAAATATTTGCACATGATTATTTTTTTTCCCCAGAAAGAGAGAAGATGTTGGTTTCCAAATACTATAAATGCTGTTTTATTCTTTCAAGAGATTTACTATGGAAATGCTTCCTTAGCCAAGCAGTACAATGTTCAGCAAGACCCACGTATCCACTGGCTCAGTTACTATTAACTCACTGAAAGTGTTTGCTATTATCCATGCTTTCAGGAATCTGCTGGGGGGGCTTGGAACTGATCTGTGTGGATATGGGGTCTTGCTGCACTTAAAAATGTGGCATAGGCGTATTCTTCAGAGTGACATCCTTTGCCCACTGGACTGAAGGAAGAGCTCTGCAGTATTAGTGGGCATAGATGGATATTTGCTCAAAATATGAGCAAAACAATTCTAGATATTTAGGCACATTTAAATACTTTTGGTTCCTTCTTTCTTAAATGGAATTGTATAGTTCGCCCTAGTAGACCAACACTTTCTTAACATGCTCCTTTCTGCTCCTATGAAGCAAAGACATTTAAAGAAACCTCTTCTTTTAAAAATTGCACATATTGTAATTAAAAGTTAAGGTAAGCAATGTGTTGAAGGAAAGCCTGTCTGTATGCTGCAGACAACTGTGTTTAATTAGAAATAGTAACTCTAACATTCAGCATTAAGTATGTCCCAAATAATGTGACTGCACCAGAAAACCCGTTTCCCATCAAAAGGGCTTAACTTCTTTAAAAGAGAAGACTGGAATGAAGTAGTAGAGCCAGGAGAGGGTAAAACATATGTGCAAGAGTATTTACCTTGGTTAAAAAACAGTTGGGGGACTACTGAACTTTTACTCTGACAGCAGAGTCACATGACCGCTGAGATCTTGCTGTCCACATTAGCTTTGTCCCAGTAGTAATCAAGCCATTGCTGCAACAACCTTGCTTGAAAACAAAGCATTTTATGCACATCTGCTTATCTAAATCCAAATGCTGTATAAGCTTGCATGTGGCAGCCACTGGGTATCCCTGGTTAGGTGCAGATGGGAGTCTCATATGCCATTTAAGAGAAACAGTGCATGTTCATTGCCCACATGAGGCAGCTCTTAGTTTCATAAGAAGCATCTCAAACAGGTCTTGAGTCTGCAGCACTACATTTTGAGGAGACTCTGTCTGATAACATACGAGCACCAATGTAGGTATTTTAGACATTTCTATAACAAGAGGCCTGAAGCAACAGAGGAACCTTATTCTAGGAATGGGTTAATTTACTTATAGTCAGTGTCAGTTCTGCAAGTGTTCACTGGATGACCTTAGTCCAAAAGCCAGCAGATGCATATTTAAATAAATAATGGCATAATGGTTGTTTAAATAATCTGTATTAATCTGAACATGAATTCATATTTGCACACATATTTCAAATTTATTTTTCACATCCCCCATTTCTAGCAAAGCAAAACTATGGTCCTTAGAAAGCATGTGGGGCACCATAGGATATTGCTGATCCCATCCTACAAGGCTGGAGGCAGAGCTCCAACCTTGAGATAACTGTGGATACCTAGTCTCTCTTTCCAAGACTGCAGAATGTTCCAAGATGGCTGCTCACCTGAGATTAATCTTGGGTTGAGGGTGGAGAAGAGAAGGAAAGGTTGTGCTAGATGCTGCACAAGGAGAAGAGAAGCTAAGTCTCCACCTAATCTGTGTGCCTCGCATGACCCCAATCCTGACAGCACATAGCAGCTAGACCAGTCCAGCAGTCCATTTGGCAAACACCAGCGCAAAGGAGGAGGACAAGTTTGTTAAAGTTTCTGTCATTCCTCCTACCATGTACAGGCTTTGCCAGCAGGACACTGAAAGGGTGGAGTGGTTCCTCCTTCTAAACAGCAGCAATCCTTTAGGATTGTGCTCTAAATATATTATTTCTCAAAATATGCATGCTACATGTCTAAATTATTGTATCCTACAAGAAACATTTTATATAATTCTGGTACATCTTTGAGCTAAGAAAGGCACCACCAAGTTCAAAGAAGTGCTTCAGCTATGGGTGGTATACAAAGGTAATAAACAAACAAACAAACAACTCTGAAGGGTGACTGTGCTCTGAGTCCAGAAACTGCAAATCAAATAAGTCTGTACTGGTATTTGAAAATGATGAATTCTTCAGGCTTCCCTACCTATGCATGTGTTTTGCAACAGCACCCATTTTGATTTCAGAGACATTTTGTTAACACAAGACACACAAAAGGTGGCAGCAAACTAACCAGGCGCTACATCTTGAAGTATCCAACAATGCCTATTGGGTTGTAAGATGGTAGGCACTCTTGCAAATGTAAGCATAACATGATACAATGCAACAGAAATAGTGGTTGAAAGCTAAAGCAAAAACTTGGAGGAAAGAACACTGCAACAAATTAAGACAAAAACAAAACTAAAAGTGCATGCAAGAGAGAGCATGAAATTATATATGGAACATAACATTTCAGAGAAATATGGTTCTGGCTAATCTGAGCATTTCTGCAGCAATGCTTGCCTCTTGATGATATAAGTCAGGTCTTCAGTCTATGGCCAAGTACCACAGCACCAAGCTCTGTAGGTTAACTACCATGCCTACATCCAAAAGTAAAACACATTTGCTACTCTTCTTGACAGGGAGCTGTGGTCATTTATCAGTTGGTGGGTTAAATTCTTCCATATTGGAGGAAAAGTACTTTGAATACTGCAATCCAGCTATAAATCTCATTGCATCCAAGTTTGCTTTCCTCTAGTTCACATTCCCACCCCAACTCCTATCATCTGTTGGGCAAGAAGAAAAGCACCACTTAGCTCAAGTGTACAGAGGGATGCCCTTGAATATTACCCAGTTAACAGTTGTTCGTTTATGGATCATACCTGATCTCAATATGTATAAAAGCCCTGATCTTTCTAATATGTTTGCATGGGCTATAGTTGTATTAAATCTGTCACTAGCTCAGTAGAGCTATTTAAAAGTCTCATATGCACAGTGTAGAAAGTTAAAAAGGGAGTGAAAGAGGCTCCCTGAGAAGTGCTCACATTGTTATTGCTTAATCCAAGCAGCAACTGGAAGTGATAATTTACTAAGAACATTACAAACAACTGTCCCACACATGTGTAAATCAGAATTTGTTCCTTTCTCCAAGGCATTTCTTTAGAAGAAAAAGCTTAATTTAATTGAGTGCATCTTAAAAGCTTGCGTAACTGGGCTGGCTTACTAGCCACTGAGAGGTTGCTAGACACAGAAAAGTTGATTTAGCTTAGGCTGGCATTGTTGTGCTAGATGTTTCTAGCAAGCCAGATGAACATGGGTTATCCCTGAGTGAAGGCAGAAACAACTTTGTGAATCATTACCTTGCTGAGCTGGATTTGCACCTCCTTCTTCTGTGCAGTAATATTCATTACACAGAGCAGCCAATGCAGAGACTGCCGACTCCTAAAAGAAAAGCAAGGTTCAAACATAGGGTCTATCCATTGAACTCTAGTGAGTAAAATTCTAAAGTTGTCCATTGTTGTCACAAACCACAGGCAGGCCATGAACATTGAATAATGTTACTTTCTTGGATCTTAGCATCATTTCTTTCTAAGGATTTGAAGATACCACAACTGATAGTTATTATTTATAAAACATTTTAATGGTCATCAGTATTACTTGAATGACTGAATTGCAGTTTGGAAGAATTAAGTTAGGGTCTAAATTTTTTTGATGTGTACTCAATTATTTGTTTCAATTTAACTCAATTTAACAAGGATCAATGCATTGTGTACAGAATGCGTCCCATACCTTTAAAAGAAAAAAAAAAAACCCTGATATTCACATTAACAAAGAGATCCATGAGTTAGGCATGAGTGCATTCCCCATGATGACATCACTGAGAATAGTCCATGAGGGGAAATGGAATCCTGAGCAAGATAAATTAACTTGCATGTGCTTGTATTACTGGCAGGCTCCTAAAAGTCTATAGTTCTTGATACAAGCTGTGGAGCTTGTTGGAGTTCCTTTTTATACAGGAAACAAAGGAAGTACCATTATATTTATTTAAACTGAGAAAACTATAACTTACAGGGGGAAAAAGTGTGGACGCCTCTGCATGGCACACTAGGCCATCCTGGGAATAAGTAATGCAGTGGTAGTGCACCAGACAGGCAAAAGGGCTTATTATGGGTTATTCTCCTGCTTGTGTCTCTTGCAGCAGAACAAGTCTTACCCCCTCCTTCCTGCTCCAATTGCTACCCATTTTTGTTTGCTACCAGTTTTTTTTTTTTTGGGGGGGGGGGAGGAATTTCATAACCTTAAAATGTATTTGAGATTATATATGGCCCCTGAAAACTACATAACTGTGCTCATATTTTTTTCTTTCAGAAGTGCCTAAGTGCACACATAGAACTGACCAATATGTGTAAGTTTTGCCTTGTCAAAGTCCTTGTAAGTTTCAGCTCTCAAAGGGGATTAAGTTCATCTGTCAGTAGGATGAATAGCAGGACTTAATATAAATGGATACTGTGAAGACAAGACCGTATACAGGCTTATTTGCACATAGTTGGGACACATAGTTAGGCAGTTGACCAGGGATCAAGTGCCCATGCTATATAGAAACCTTACAAATTTAAAACCTAACTTGAGAGCAACGGACAAAATATTACAACAGAAATTTTGATTTTGAAATGTTAATGAATAAAAACAAGCAAAAAACAGGTAAAAATATACTTTTATTTCTTGTCTTGCATTGCTTGAAACAAGATGGAGACTTCGTAAACTGTCATTTATCAGCCACTGCCAGCCATCTGGAGGGGAAGAAACATATCAGGTGGTATGCTAGTTACATAAAATTTAGCAAGGTTGTCATCCATTTGTCCTGCAATCTAGAACTTTTAAATAATCAGATCCAAATTGTAGTTCTAAGATCAATTACTGCTTGTTTCACACTGTAGTGCACATCTATGCCCATTTAAAACATGATCTTTCTTAGATGGTTTGAGTAGCATTTTTTTCTGAAATGACAATTGCTTTAAGGTATTGTATTATTACAACTTTGTTACAATTCTTTTAACTATCAAGTTACATACAAGATGCTCCCTTCCATTAAGTTCTAACATATAAAGTCAATGTGCACGGCTGAACTCTACACTGGATGCACAAGGGCTGTATATGTTTGAATGGATGTTAGTGTTGACTCATATATCCTTTATTAACTACCCCTAGCCTGTTGCCCTCCAGATGATTTGAGCTACAACTCCCATCAGCCTGACCCAGTATGGTTAATGGTCAGGATAGTGCAGGCTGCAGCACAATACATCTGGAGGGGGAGATGTTCATTTCCATAGCCACGTTTACCTCCATGTGCTGCATCCTTTTGACACTACTATTCCAAATTGAACAGAACATGGCAAATATAGTCACAGCTTCATGAAGCCAGCAACAGCAGGAGATAACAAAGTCTTGGGTGTATTAGAGGCATACTATAATCCACACAGTCCAAAGAATATTCTTTGTGAATGGAAATAAGAATTTCTACATGACTCACACTCCTGGCAAATGAAATCAACAGAACGGAGCATCTGAATGAAAGTATAATCTTTAACAGACAGATTGGATGCATTAAAGACATCATAACCTACCAATTACGGAATCTTCTCTAAATGGCATTTTTGAAAGTGATAACTTTTCAATCAAAGTGCAGACTGGAAAACAAAAAGGAATTGCTGAAAACAACAAAAGCCCAATCTTGTGGTCCACTAAATATGGTCCACTAAATTCAATGGTACTGGAACACCTTTAGTCACACACAGTTTCATAGGTCAAGTAATGTAATAGGATCAGTAATACAGATACTGCTGCCTAGAGAGCTACATTCTAGGATGAATGTATAGAACTATAGTAAGAACTATTGATTAGCACAATAAACATCATAAGAAATTGTGTAGCACAAGAGTAAGAACTGCTGATTGTCTAACATTATTGTGAGCCAAAATTACTCCCCTTGCCATACCAATTAAGCGTATACAAATGGTATATAGAAGTACCATACTTAGTACAACAGATTTCTGCATACGGTGCTGGTGAACATTCTTTGACTTGGAGACAACAGGGAATTTCCTACTCGTATAAAACTCCTTTTTCAAATGGCACACACTCCTTTTTCAAATGCACACAGTGTATATGTGACTAAATACCAAACAGGCCAGAAAATAAGCCCAAACTATTGTTTTGATGAATCGAGAAGTGAGGGCATGACAAGAAAAATTGGAAAAAAAATGTCAAGAGTGTGACCAGCATGTAGGTTTTACTTTTGTGGATGGTAAAAAGAGTTTTCACAGTATATTCCATGGCCCTCAAACTATGGCCCGCGGGCCAGATCTGGTCTGCCGTGCCCATTTATCCAGCCCACCTCGGAGGTTATGGACTTGCTCGGAGAAAACAATCTCCGAGCAAGCAAGCCTCCGCTGCGCCACGCACGTGCCTGCCACCACTTCCTCACCTCGCCACACCCAACGCCACCACTGCCTTGCCACGCACGCATCCACTGCCCTCACTGCGCGCGTGTCCACTGCCCCCACCCCCACCGGCCCACCCCCACCGCCGGCACCATCTCAACGGCCCGCACCCACCGCTGCCGCCTCTAACTGGCCCCCTGTTGAAAACGTTTGAGTACCCCTGGTATATCCTAACAGTATCCTAAGTGCTAAAGATGAGAAGCTTGTTGGTTTGTTAACAGGAAGTGAAAGGCTTGCCTTCAGAGCAAAAGCTAAATAAATTTGTATCATCTCATAAATGAATTCCTCTATATGCCCGGCCCTTTGTTCTGCATATGTAAGAGAAACTATTGGTTTAATGATCAATGCTAAAGCAGTACTAAAGAACACTGCAACTTTCAAATCTCCATGCTTTATCTGTGCATTTATTTGTTAGTCTGCTGTACATATTTGGCTTAAGAAGTTATGTTAGGGAGAATAAATGAGGGAAACATGATTTAAGGAAGATTATGACATTTGGTACAAATTGAAAGAAAGCTTGGCCATATGCCTAGTGAACTAATAGACTAGCCAAGCTTCAGAATCTCAGTCTCTCTAAAGCATGCTTGCTAATACCAAGTACTCAAAAAGCAAAGAATGCAAAACAGCTCAACACACTATGTAATAAAGATACAGTTTAAAAATAGGAGCAGAAAATATGTGCCATGTAACATACCAGCTGGTCTCATTAGTTCTCCACCTAATCCTCTGTAATGAAAAAGGAAAACTGCTGATTGAAGAGATAAAATACCTATCTATATTTCAGATAACACAAAAAATAAAAGAAAGGTGATGCACAAGTCTAAAACGCCATGTCTTGCCAAAATTCAAAAGTACAAATCCATCCAGGCTTGCATCTGCTTGTACTGCTAAGCCATATATTCTGCTCCTTCTTTTGCATGAGAAGTAAAATAAATTAGCCATTTGGTCACAGCTTCCTGTGTCAAGTGAGCCTGGCAGTATAGTTAATGTGCTTGCAAAAAAGCAAGGTTTAAAGAGAGGAAATATCACAAGAGCTATGCTTTATTGTGGCACCTTAGTTTGCTTACCTATTCCTGTAGGGGAGCACTAATTAGGCTACATGCACATCATGGGTTATTAAGCTAGGATTAATGATTTACAGGTGACTTTTGAACACAATGTTAAAAAGACATACCACTGAAAGTGTGGTGGGATGAGAAAGTGCCTGCCTTAATATGCTTAGATTGCATCTCTTTTTCTAGATTCAGAAGCATGTGTGGATATTGTTCCAGTTTTTCCAGCCAGCCATGATACACAACCACCTGTGTCACTGAGTAAATTACTGTTAGATTGAATGTCTTGTAGGTTATTACATGACATACTTAGACTATGGAATATGCTTCTTCAGGATATGGCTTCTCATTAAACCATTTAAAAGAGGATTGGATAAATTTGTGGAGAATGAGGCTATCAATGGTTACTAGTCATGATGGCTACATGCAACCTCTAGGATCAGTCACACCACATGTCTAAATACCAGGGCTAAAGAAGAAAAGCAGAAGAGAACTGCCTTTATTTATTTATTTCTATACAGCCCCACAACCAAAGCTCTCTGGAAGGTTTACGCAATCATGTCCTGCTTGTGGCTTTCCACAAGCATCTGGATGGCCACTGTGCAAATCAAGATGCTTGAATAGGTATGTCTGGTTTCATCCATAAGGGCTGGTATTACATTCTTAAATTCAAAGAGGATATAAGGAGAGTGAATGATGAGTAGAAGCAAAGCATAAAGGGAATGGAGAGAAAGGGGGCAACAAAGCTGGAATGTAAGAGACCTGTAGGTAGGGGGTAAGGAAGAAGAGAAATACTTATGATATTGAGTGCAGAGCTCATTTGAAAAATGAACCTCCTTCAAGGTGAAGCAAAACTAGAAGGGCCATAGAAGGGGGGGGGAGGGGGGGAGGGGCCAACCTGCTGGCTAGTTACCTCCAGCCAGTTCTTTCCTCCCCATCTCCCCTCACATGCAAGATAGGCATGGCTACAGCAACACAATGCTTGCCCTTTCAGAATGAGCATATGGGAATGCTCTGTAAACAGAAGAAAGGCAATTACACAAAATATATATGTGGTACAAAGTGATGGAAGGCTGGCTTAATTTAAATCAAACCACCCTAATATGAAGTAAAATTCTCAGTACTGCACTAAATGCCAGTTCTCAGAAATCTTTATGAGAAACTATGATAATTTAAGTAGTATAAAACTGGAACAAATTTGTAGCACAGGTATACCCCTCAAGCAGGCAAAGCAGGAATAGCAGCTATCATTAACATGTAAAATCTTGTACATGAACCTCCAGTTTGAATTACAGACGAATATTATACTTAGCAATTTGCACAAAGGAAGTACAGAAGCTTCAGCTACTTCAGATTCAGCAGCTAGGATTCTCACAGGTTTGAGCAGGGAAGCTTGTATAACACTAGTTCTGAAGGCACAATATTGGTGGCCTGTTCCCTTCTGACCTCAATTCAAGGTGCTGGTGCTTACCTTTAAAGTCAAGTCCATAACACTAAGTTTTCAATTTGCTCAACTTATATACAAAACGTTGCAAAACAAAGTGTCAGAACCGTGTTGAGAAGCAAAAATGTCAGAAGATCAGCATTTATAAATAAAGGCTTTATGAAAAATCTAGAAGGGGCATGGCTAACAGCAATCTTAAAATATCACAAGGAAATCTTAAGAACATATTCAATTAAGTCTTCCTGCAGATGGAGCAGCTTCTTTTACTGGAGTATAGAGGAAGTGATTCTGCCTGCAGACCTTAAAACACTGGGACACAGGGGGGCTGAACTGAGGAATGAGAGGAGGCTAAAGTTGTGAGACTGAGAACCACTCATGGAAAGCTGGATTTCACCCTTTGTTATTTCATAGATAAATGTTATGCTGTCTACTATACAACAAGATAACATTGAGATGCTGTGAAATGTAAATTTTATCTTGCCTAGAATGGCAATATAACTTCAGTAGCCATGGTCTCACTTGCCTGTTAAATATTTCTGTGTTACTAGAAAGCTTATACAGTGCCCTATGAGACACTGCCACACTTTGCTCAGGGTAGTAATCATATTTAAGAAATGTTAACATCACTTCTAACAAACTAAACTGCTTTAGTAGAGCTATCTCACACAGCATATCCTACTATGGCTACATGCCAACTAAGCTTGTCATACACATAAATGAGTCAACATGATTCTGTATAACTCTTCTACTTGAAACTGTGCATTTTCACACATTACTTATTTTGTATTTCAAGAAACTTTTATTATTAAGAAATGAAATAATCTGCTTAGTATTAATTTTCTTACCTATACAACTGACGATGGCAAAGCTGTAAGAGAAAAGATACTAGATTTTCCAAGAAGAATTTTTATTAAATTTAGTATTTCTCAAAGTGTAGGTTGTGACCACAGGTGGGTCCCACTATGTTTCTTTGTGATTACACAATGAAGAGCCTTTTCCCCACTTCCAGGGGCTTTGTTTGTTTGACCATTGGCCATTACCTTTGTCTGGCCATTACAATAATATTATAGTTTCATATTAATAGTGATGATTTATACCATTACTCCCTAAGAACCTCTTGCAATAGATTTCATGTTCCAATCCTTTTTTAACTGTAATTTTCTATGTGTTCATGTTTCTAATCCTACATTTAGAAGCCATCCCCATCCCTAATTCATACATTCTTCCATGTAGTTATTAATACAAAGCCTATAATGTTAACATCACTTAATCTATCTCCTGTAAGCATTACTGTGGTTAGTTTGGCCACCCATGAAGGTTCTCATATGATTGGATTGTAAGATTCTTGGGGGCAGAAGCTTCTTTATGTTATTTTGTGCCAGTAATATTATGAAATAATGATAAATTAGCTTTGTGCTATTGTGAAAACTCTAGTTCTAATTATTATTGAGGTTTTATGATATATTAGCTACTATAGATTGTGAGAGTCCCAGAATCATATGAGTTCAGGAAAGCTACATGGGTAGAGACATGGCCTATAACACCAGTTCCATAAGCTTAAATATTAATACAAAAACTACTCCCATTTATATAGCACAAGGCAAGCTTGCCACAGATATAATTTTTACCAACCTCCACATGAATCTGTTTCAGTCCGTTCAAGATGTTTTCATCCAAATATGATGTAATGGATCTATAAAGATAAAAGGATTTTAAGTCAACATAGTATGTATAGGAGCCTTTCTGAAAGTTTAACTAAATTCATAACGAAACAAAGAGAACCTGAAAATACCAATAATATACTTTTCCACAAATATTTGCAATTATGGCCAATCAAGTATCCAATGAAATCTTACCATCAAAATGCATGTTGAAAAACAATTGAACATTTGACATTTAAGATGTCAAAGGTTGTTGTTTTAACAGTAAGGAAATGATTCCATAGCCTCTAGACAGTGGGTGGGTTCACACGTAATGACAAGCCATGGTGGAAACCACACAGGCATGTCTTGTATACATTTAAACCTAGCATCCATGGTGAAGTGAGGTACATTTGTTTTCCATGAAACCTTGTGGAGAAACACAAGGCTTGTTATAAGGTTTCCATGTGTCTGAGCCCAATCACAATGTTTCCTTGAAATTTCCATGTTTCAGCCATAAGCTTTGTGGCTAGGGTGACCATGGCTGCACCAGATACTTCAGTCTGCATTTTCTACCATCTTGTTCTATAGCAACTGCTATATTGAAACCTGTCACAATATGATTGGCCGCCTGGTGCTTCTTTTTTCCTACTTCTGCCTGCTAATTTCCTGATGCTGAACCACAGCTTTGGAATCTCACTGGGGCATCATGGTGAGCTGTCTCCAGCAGCAGTGACCATGGAGACAGAACTGGTTGGCACTCCAGCAAGGTCTCTGCACTTTACTGGAGCAGTGTTCAGAAATGGAAGAGTGCTCATGCCAGCAGTCTCTTCCTGTGAAGGTTGCCTTATACATGAGCAACATATGGGCTGGGAACAGGCATCGCCAGTGTGACTGCCATGAGAAACTTGAGTCTTCTGCCTCCCAGTCTCTCCTTTGCTACCGACAATCCTCAGGACTCTCAGCAAGCGTTGCTCTCCCCTACTTAACCCCACCACTGCGAGGACAACACTGTCCTAGCAGCCTGCCAGAAAACTTTCCATGGCAGAGGCCCACACAGGCACCCTCAGCAAAGTCTTCCTGTCAGGATGCACTACCTCCATCCCTGGCATGGGTGCCCACACTAATGCCCTCTGTGTGTCTGGGGTAGGCAGCTCTGTGGCAGCATGTACAAGCCCTGCATATGGGGAAGCTTGCAGGAGGGGAGGTGGGTGAGGCAGGTGTGTGGATGGGTATGCCTGCACACTGGCACTGAGTGTGGCAGCATAGGAGAATGCTCCTGTAGTGGTGTTTTAGAGCAACAGTGCTACTCTGGGTGGGTAGGCTGTTGCTCCCAGAGAAGCAGGCACCTCCCTCCCCCAAAAAAGCAAGCATCTGGTTGAGTTCACACCCACAGGAGCATGTGGGCCAATGAGAGAGAGACAGGCACCATTTAGAAGGAAGATGGAGAAGCATGGAAACCACTCATGCATGAAAACAAAGTGCCTGTCTGAACCCAAGACACAAGGTGAAATACCATACCATGTGATAACCATACAGCATGTAAACATGTCCACTGTCTGAAGGTCCACAGGGTAGGTTGGATTCTCAGATCCAAGGTCAGAGGCAACACCTCAACCTCAGAGCTGAGAAATGGAGCTCCTATCCCCTTCCTTTGTTTCTTCACAGCTGAACAGAAAGAACTGCACCAGCTGATTTCCAAGGTCAGGAAGCAATCTCAGAGGGGAGGAGAAAGGGGAGTTCTGGGGGCTGTGGACAGAAAAGACTAAAACATCCAGAATATGAGATATTCTGAAGCTGCTCCAGCTTCCTTCCCTTCTCTTTTGAGATTTTGTTACTAGAAAAATGCAGAACAGGAGTGAGGAGGTGAAGATTGCATTCTGCAATTAACAAGTATAAGACTCTGAATTTGGGGGCTTATGCTCATCTTCACAGGCTTGTGCCCTAAATATTTCTTTAATTTACTCTATATAGTGAAACACTGAAAAACAGCAGCTCTAATTCCATTTTGTATGTTTTTCCACAGTGGTTTTTTTTTACTCTCTTGCAAAAAGAGAAAGTTTTTGCTAGCATATGTTAATATTTATGGTAATTTAATGTTCCTTTGTAAGACATACAGGAATACAAAAGTATGTTAAGATACAAGGAAGACATATCTCCAAAGCCTATAAAAGAAAATCCTTGCTATGACAGTTGCAGAAAAACAACCCAAAAGCAACTCTCTCTCACCTTAATTTGGTATTCCAGACAGCTCCACTGAAGTGGCCACTCAGCTCTGAAGACCAGTGAATTTTACTAACATATTTTGCAGATGTTGGACAACTTACTTAGCCCAGATTCATTTCTGTTCCACCTATCCCTGCTCCAGATTATTCCATGTCATGACTGGAATTCTGAAAATTGTCCTCTCACAATCTGGAAAATAATAAATACTGACAGTGGGAGATTGCTGAAAAGCAATTCCATGTCCTCCCTCTCAAGAAACTAAATCCTTGAACTGTGTGGTCTTTCTACCTGGTACAAGCTATATTTTCTTTAAATCAGAAGGCCAATGGACTACTCTCTACAGAGTTCTACTGAAAGAATCACTGGGTTTTAATGTCAAATGATCCCTAGCTCTAACCCTCAATCAAGTTTAACAAAAATATCAGGAACAGAAGTGGGCATTAGAAAAGTAGACTTTTGTTTTTCAAGGCTTTTGATTGGGGTCACAAAGTTATCATACCCAACTACTGTAATTCTATAGAGCTTCAGTGATTACTTTGGCACATCGGGCATTTTTCTTTTATTAAGAATGAACAAAAGAACTGTAATAAGCAAGAAGCTGAATTTTGGGGATTCTTTAGATGAGGCACCTTATGACCATGGCATAAAAAGATGAGTCAATAGGATTACTCGTATATAAATTATGATTCACAATATTCATCTGGAGTACTAACATTACCCCAAATGTGGGATAAAGGTTATGTAAAACAACACCTGAGGTGTCTGACCACAACACACACTTTTCTAATGAAAGAAAAACAAAAGAAAACATTTGCAACATTGGTGAAAACCAATTTTTCATGAAATTTTAGTTTATCATTCTTAAGACTTCCTGATTACAGTGAAAACAATTCAGCAGGTTAAATATAAAAAATACATACAGATACTTAATGTTATCCTTTTACCTGTTATTCTCTTCGGCTAGTTTACACAAAGCATGGGTGATCTCAGCACAGGCCAGAATTGCTCCATGGCGAGTGTGAAGATCTGTGCCAACTGCCAGGGGCAGCAGTTTTGGTAAAACTGCAAGAGAGTCAACAGATTAAATTAATACAGAAATACATCTGTCAACCACAGATTTTGGAGAGAGGGCACTTTTTCCCCAGATAAATGCTTAAAAAGGAGGGGGGTAAGGCTGAAGTGCTGCCAGGATATTTTGTATCAAAGCAGAGCCTTACTCTTCCTTCACCTGCCACTCAGAAACTTTCAGTTATAAAGTTGGCTTTCAACCTTAGAACTGCAGGCAAGATGGTCCTTTCTACTGCAAAAACAGACTGAGACCACAACTGTGTTTCTGAAGTCACAGCTGAAACCCTGACCTCTTCTGGGCCATCTCGACACCATCTAGCAGCCATACCCAAGGTTGCTTTCATACAATATGCTACAATGCTCCCTCACTAGCCCCACTACAACCAGTACTAGGAGAAATGAGTGTCACTGCTCATCCATGTAATGGGGCAGGCCAGCACAGCTCTCAGGTAAGAGCCTGAGTGACCTTGAACATGCCTGCAGGTTGCAATCTGCCTTTCTTCTTTATGGTCTCTGTCCATCATACATATGTGAAGGACAGAGGGGTGCTGTTTTCACAGCAGGACAAAGGAGAGGACTGCCCTGCTGAAGGAGCAGTCTGCCCTCACACAGACATCCAGCTGGTAATGGACAAACATCAAGAGAGAAGACCATATGGCAGCTCTGCAGATGTCCTGCACAGGGATATCAGAGAGGATGGCCATGGCCAGTGTTTGTGTGGAGTGGGCTCTTGGTTGCGTGGTGAGGTGAAGGCCTGTCATCTCACATGTGAGGCAGATTGAGCTGGAGACTCAATTGGACGGTCTCTGTGGGAAGTGCGGGTCTCTTTTTCTTGTCCACTGTAGGAGGAAAAGAGATCTGGATTTGTGGAAGTAGAGGGCCCTCCTGACATCAAGCAGGTACAGGATAGATTCTACTGGGGTAGATGGAGCTGTGAAGAAGGGAGGGAGGAGAATGTCTCGACTGAAGTGGAACAGTGAGATGACCTTGGGCAGGAAGGCTGGGTCTGGGCAGAGGACAGCCTAGTCCCTCTGGAAGGTCAGGTATGGCAGGCCCACTTGGAGGGCACAGAGTTTGCTGGCACAATGGGCCAATGTGATGGCCACTAGGAAGGTCATCTTCCAGGATAGCAGATGTAATCCATGTGGCCAAGAGTCCAAAAGGTCTTTAACTGAGGATGTGTAGCACCACTGATATACTCCATGGTGAAGTGTAGGGTCAGGCAAAGTTGTGAAGTCCCTTCAGGAATCCAAGCGACTGACGCTCACACTACTGCTGGGTGGAAGAAGGAGATGGCTGCCAAGGACATTCTAATGGAGAAGGTGCTCATGCTATTATGGAGCCAGGTCTGCAAGAAGTGTATGATCTGATGGATGGTGGCCCGCTGTGGATGGAACCCTTTCTGGTGTCCGAAAGCTGCAAAGGCATTCCACTTTGCCGAACAGATCCTTGTTGTGGATGGCTTCCGGGTCATGTTCAATATAGTGGACACTTCCAGCAGCAGGGGCTCCCCCTCCACAATGGAGTGCTATCCTCCAGGTGATAAGGCACAGGGCCCCAACATCTGGGTCAACATCAGCCCCAGTCCTGTGAGAAGAGATTGTGGCAATGTGAGAGACGGGTGAAGTTCTTCTGGGAGATCTGAAGGAGTCAAGGGAACCATGGCTTTGATGTCAGACAGAGATAGAAGCTTGGTCAGAGACAGGAATAGTCTTAGTAGCTCACTGTACTTCATTATTTTTAGCACCTGTGTAAACAGTAGTATCAAAACTATTCTATTCATCGTATCTTTTAACTATGTAGAATGCTGGACGGTTGTTGCTGGCTAGCACTGCCCTGGGGTTGGTGGCACTTGGCATTGATGTCTTAGCATCAGGGGGTCTCGATACTGACACTCAGCATCAACACAGTCTTGATGCCTGGTGTCAACTCGGTATCAAGGAGTGCAGTCACTGTTAGGAGTTTCAGAGTGGAAGCACACTGGGGAGCAATTAGATAAGGAGAGAGCAGGATCATTCTGGTGCCCCCTGGTCTCTGAGTGCAGTGCTGAGCCTATCATGGTCAGGTGCTCTGGTGCCAAGCTGTTCTCTCGGGCTGGCGTTGTTGACCTCCTGGGAGTGTCCAGGAAGCATCACAGAGGTAAGCTGGGCATTGGGATCTGCACCCAAGAACATGAGTGCCTGGGTGCCATAGGTCAGGGCAAGCGGTGGTACAGCAGTGCAGATTCCCAGTTCTTCTCCCTGAGTGGCAGCAGGGACCTCCCTAATTTCCAGGGATTAGGAGCAGTGGGTGCATGGTGGGGACATGATGGTCATAGGCCACTGATTGGGACTCACGTACTGCCTCTTCTTTTGGCTAGGCGTGGCATCTTTTTCAAGCATTTTACCACTTTTCTGGCCATGTGGTTGCTGGGTCAGCGGCCTCGTTGCAGTTACCACACATCAACTGGGTGAATCTATCACCACCAAAGAAGCAGGGGGTTCCCATCATTTCTTGGAAGAGTCCACGACTTGCAGGGCCTTCTTCCAAAGTTTGGCTTGAGCTGATCAGCCTGGTGCTTCCAGGATTGCTTCCTGAAGACCTGGCAGTGAACACAGGCCTCCAGGAAATGTCCCTCTCCAAGCACAGGAGGCAAAGAGAATGGCTACTGAATGGAGGTGGCTTGCTGCTGCAAGCGGTACATTTCCTAAAGACCATTGCAGAAGGTGGGAAAGGTGGAAAGAAGGAAAAAATGGTAGAGAGAGGCATGAGCAAGTCAGGAGCAAGTACAAGGAGCAATGGGTACGAAAGTGGGTAGGAAATATATATTTTTTAAAGTAAAGATTAAAAACGGGGTGTTGAAGAGAGGTGGAGAGAGGTTTGATTTAGGCAAAGGAGAGAGAAAAGAACACTACATACTTCACTATATAGATGAAGAGAATGAGGTGATTCCTGATCTGGGCACGATGGTAGTCAAAAAGGAGCTGAGGAGATGGGTGGGAGCCTCTCCCCATGCTTCCTAGGAACAGGAAGGAGAGGGGCTTCCTGGCAATAGGCTCTGTGCAGGTGCCCTTGCAGAGCAAAGGCTCTGTGCAGGTGCAGGTGCATATGCTGTTCATCCTATGTGATGAACAGAGACTATGAAGAAGAGCCAGAAACACCTTTGCAGGCACTTGTAGAGAACTCCTGAACAGCAATTATATAGTGTAGCTGGAGGCCCTGGAGACCAGCATAAAGGGATTCGCTGTATTGCTCTTAGCCACAGCAACACGAGCTGTCCTGGTGAATCCCTTGTGCTCCAGTTTCCTACATCATCTTGCCTGAATCCTCATTTCTGCCTACCTGCTCTGCCTGTCTTGCTTGCCTGCCTACCTGACTCTGGCCCAGCTCCAGTCTGTTTTTGCTTTTGTCCTTGTCTCCAGCCTGACCCTGTCTTCCCAGGTATCTGCACCCATCCTCCCTGACCTTGCCTGCTCCAGAATGTTATTGTCCTTCCAGAACTTGACCTTTGACTGTACTTTTGGGACTGTGAAATCCTGACTGGGTTGCTGAATCTATTGACTCCCTGGCTTTGTACTGTTACACAAACATGTCTCTTGCTTCTGGCCCTTTGATTCAGTTGCAGGTCTCTAACTTGCACCTGTGCCCTGCCTGCTACCTCACATGTGAACCTTACACACATGATCAATGGCTGGTTTCTTATTGCACTAGCACCAGGGATTTTAGAGCACAAGTTTGAGTCTACTCACCCTTATTTCTCATATATTCAGGAGCTTGTGCTGTGAGATTATGAAGGGCTTTGGCTGTAAATTCCCGAATTGCACTGGAATGTAGATAAAAAGGAGTGTGACTGTTTATTTCATGAATGTAAATCCCACCGCTCAGTGTAAAAACAATTCCAGTATTTCAAAATAAATTGTTAACTGAAGCAGTTTTTTAAAATAAATTGGTGTTGCTAGGTTTCCTTGGAAATTAAAGCATTCGAAGTTATGAAGATTTTCAACAGATTAGGGCTTTTCATACTTCATAAGGCTAATCACAGATTAGCCAGGAAGCTTTTAGCAATTTTAATGCCTACAAATTCAGTACATACAAAGACATCAGCTTGGAATGGTGAAACTAGAATAAAACAAAAACAAAACCTCAGTTACTTGTGGGTGTATATAATTGGTGATCCCAAAGAAATGGCTAATTAGATATCATCCATAGTGGCATGACTTGTAAATCTCAGGCGTTTAAGTTAAAAAGTTATGTTTATTGCTGTTTGTGACACTGAAGCAGGAAAGCAACCTAGAACTTTCTACATTTTACAGCCATGGTTGCAATCATGTAGTTTTGCATTATGGTTTTCTCAGACCTAGCACTTTCCAAAACTCATGACAAGCAGGTAGGACAGACAATAAGAACACAGCATACAGATATAAAAGGCAGTAAATATGTATTCATCTAGGAAAGCAGTACCAAAAGGCTCATCCAGAACATGGCCAGGGATCCCCTGACACCAATAAAAGTTGCATCATCAAAATTATGAATTGTGTACATTTTAATATTCAGGCTGGAAGTCAACTTAACCAATATAGTATTATACAAAAAATTTTGTTCACAAGTATATAGCATCTTACTATAACAACTGTCATAGCTACTATAGTTATATATTAAGTTAATATATAACTGATAACTCTCATGTGGAAAGAAAAAGAAAAATTAAGCAGATTAAAAAACAAAATTGGGATACTGAGGAACTTATTTTGCATACAGAAGTGCTTTCTGCCAAACCATAAGTATGCATTAACTTTGCTCTCCCTTCTTCTTTCTCAGTCTTCAAAGGAGGATCAGAGGGTTCTGCTTCATATTTTAAGCTAACTGCATTTCTCCAGATGTCCACATTTGGGAAACTATGGTTTGTAATAAACAATGAACGGAGAACAAGCCGTGATCTCAAACACATCTCCTCATAGATACAACAGAGAGGGATGCAGAGAACATAAGCAAAATACGTATCATTGTCCATATAGCAGAAAATCATGGTTTCCTATCACATCTGAACTGAGTTTGTATGCTCATCTCACTTTCTGAAATGTAACAATAAAGGCATAACTTTTAGAATCAAAAGAAGAACGTATTTATATTACCAATTCAAGCATACGTATTTCATAATTATTTTGCCAGGACACCTAATTTGAATGAGATCTCTAGAAAGAATTTTAAGTCAACTTAATATAGATTAACATTAAAATGAAACTGCTCCTAGTAATTTAAAGAATTGTGATATTGTAGGATCCAAGTACTGAATTCCCAGAAACTAACAGAATTGAACATACCTATCCCAGTGGTTGATCTTCATGCTAACAAGGTGATCAATGATTGGCTGCGTATACTCAGGAAACCCAGCAATATATACACTGAGGAGATGGAAAAGATGAATATAAATCATAAAGAAAAGTTACTGCAAAAGAGATTTCAAAAAATTGAACAACCTTATTCAAAAAGGAAACACAGATGCTTTCTTCCCATTTACTGTCAGGTTGACAGCCCCAAACCATCCAATGAGTAGGATACGTAGTTTCAAACAAGGAGAACTGTATGTCAACCACTTACTGATGACATTTAGAAGACTTCTCCCAGCAGCTTCATGTAGATGTTAGACAGAATAGAAGATGAGATGGAATACTGTGGTACTGAAAAGCCAAAGGCCATGAGAGAGAGCAAAAGTCCCTGAGAACTACCACTGAATTTGCTCCACCAGAAAGGATAGGAGCCACCACAGTATGATAGCTCCCAAGCCCTTTCTAGCAAAGAAAAATCAATAAAGAAGAATACCACAATTAACTGTATCAGAGGTCACTGTGATGTCCAGCAGAACCAACAGGGTCACACTCCCCTGCTTCATCCACATCCCAGAGCAGAAGCCAAAGTGAAATTGTGCCATAACCCAGTCTTTTGCCATTTCAGGGCACAGCAGCTGGGTGTAGCATGTCTCAGTGAAAGCACACCGATCACTGCCTTCGCATCACAGTAAGCATGAAGCCTGGCAGTGTTGACCCTGAAACTATTTGGTGTTCTTTGCATAACTTTGATGGGCACAGAAACATGACAGTCCTTTATCTGTTTTTAGTTCCAGGATTTTGTAAAATGCAGCTCTTTTATACAGAACACTATGAAGGGGGAGGAGGAGACCACCCAAAGGAAACGAAATACAAGCCTTTCCCCAGTGCCCCAAAACTAAAACTTCAAGCTGAAAGTACTAACTAATACTGCTATTGACAGAATAAACCAAGTAATTCTATTTTTTAAGCAGCATGATGTGAAGAAAAAATAAAAATTGTGATATTCTAAGGCTAGAAGATATCTGAAGATTGTGCAGTCCAGTATTCTGAAACTTCCAAACGGTTTTCCTGTAAGTAAGCCTATCTCATCTATATTAGGCAGCTAGGCTGCCTCTGGGACAAGAATTTGCATGTTTAGACATATACATTGAAGCAGGACAGGTGATGTTTTATTATGTAAAAGGACAGACTATCTAAAACCACCAATCATTATGAACCACGGGGTGGGGGGGAGTAGTTCTCAACAATCAAAACTGTGATTATCAGCCTTTCTAAAGAAAAGGAATTTCTGTACTTTAGCAGAGATCAAACATCGACCACTTCTGGTATCTCAAAAGTAAATGAGAAAGAAGTGCCTCCCTCACCGATCATGCTTCCTTCTTTTTGTTTAGCTATAGAAAAGGGAGTTGGGAAACTGGCTGTGTGTAGGAGGAAGGTGTAAGTAAAGGAGAGCAAAGAGTAAAGAGTGGGTGGAGTATCACAGAGGAGCACAATCTGAGCAGCTTAAGGATTAAAGAGGCAATAAAAATGATAATTTAGAAACTGAGTGACAAAAGCAGACAAGTATGTTCATATCATACACATATAAAATCTTTCTGTTTACTTGTTTCTTTTAAGCCTGGAAATTGCCAAGAATATCCCAGAATCTTCAAGATTCACCATTATCTGACATGTCGTAAGTGGATCCATGTTGCTGTAAACTGCAGTGCACAGTTTGGCTTGATATATAGATTACGGAGACTGATGTTGTAGAATTCTGGACTATACCACTTTAGACTGCATATGTGGTTGATATTTTTGAATGCTTTCCTATGTTAAAAGCAAACTTCCATGCATATAATAAATTAGCACACCCAGAAGAGGGCTATGTCAATTGTCTCTGTATTTGTGATATTATGATTTACTGTACATAGCAAACCTGTTTTTTTTATTAGGCGTGGACTCTCCCAACACTATGAGTGATACTGTGCAGCATTCTAACACTTCTTTCTGTAAAACAGGTGGATCTGTTATTATATTTAGTCTCTGTCTTGAATCAGGGCCCTGATTATGATAGGCTACAAACTGAATGAAACATTTCTAGTGACAATTCCTTTCAAAAAATTAAAAGAAATCAGAATTCATGGTTTCTCTTTGGCAAAGGACACTGCAGAAACTGTTCACATTTTTCAACTATGCAGAATTCTTCTAATATTATTTTTTTAATCAAATTATCCACTTTTCTTAAAATTCAGATAAAAAACCCTCTTTGCCTAAAATTTAGAAGCCTCTTACCTTATATTGAGAAAACAATTTGCTCTGTTGCCAACAGCAAAATAATCAGCTGCAGTCAAAATATCGATTCCATGTGGGAAAGTACCCTATCAAAATCAGGTAAGAAAATTAAATGACAATCAAGTATTATATAAATGAGTAGAAAAATTGTTATCACTAGAATGGCATTTTAGAGCTCCTCTGAAAAAAATAAAGTATTGAGGTATAAAAGAAAGGATTAAAATGAATTGCTTTATTCTTGGATAAAAGATGCCCTGTTAACAGGATTATGGGCATTCAGTGGAAAATTACAGGGTGGAAGATACTCAAGAGAGTTTCAACCATGTAAGCATGCAGGGTGCTGCCAGGATTCCTTGCAGGATAGCAATACCTTATTCCTCCTCTGTACAATGCCCCTTCAAATAACAGCTCTGAGACCCATCATGTAACCTCAGAGTGGCAGATGAAAGAACCACGCTAGTTTTGATGGCAGATGGCAGACATATCGAATCCCAGCTTTAACCTTGGAGTACTTCTATAGCTGGGACTCCAACTTATCCTACGGTTATCTACACGGTGTCCAGCAGTCCTGGAATTGCATCCTTAGTAGCCAAATGAAACAGACTATAATAACATTCTCTCTCACACACAACAGGTTCCCAAGGGATCTCTCACAGGCCAGCATCACAAAAAAAGAAATGGAATCTAAAGAAGGAAAGGTACAGAATTGATGTGACTAGGCAGATAGGACTTGGCTCAGTTATCAGCAGTTACTTTCATATCTAGGAGAAAGGCTGAAATCTGAAGGGCTGCACATAGCACACACTTTGGCTTTTCAATTTTCACGGAAGGCCTTTACTGGCACAATGTGAGGAAGCCATTGTTGAAGACTGGCATTGCCTTCTTATATATGTCCTTTAGGCACACATACTGATATGGAAATGGTAGCTGTGTTATGAATGAACACATGCAAAGCATACAGACTGGAAATAGACTAAGTACCCATCATTTACTTTGCTCTTAAAACTAAAACAAAATAAATGGTCAAAAAACAGGTTATTTATTTTCAGTATATGTTAGTTTTGCATGTGTTCATTCAGATGTCCATTCTTTTCCATTTTTATATGCAATTTTAGAAAAAGCTCTATATGAACATTTGGGGTTTCACTATAGTTTTTCACAAAATACATATTTTAACACATTTTCTCTTACATAAATGTAAGAATAAATACATGTTCTTTTGCACACTTTGATTCTGAAATGGGGAATTTGGAGACTTACAAGAAGTGCATTTTAGTTCATATATTATTCTGGGAAGTCTGGATCAGGTCAATTTGCTTAAAAGTGAAGACCAAACAAAATCCTCCAGCATTTCTGAGACTTGACAAAGTAAAAACACTGCCACTCATCCCAAATACCAAAGTTACCAGGCAAGTCTAACTTCCACCAATGCATTACTCTCCCTTCTGTCACATGTATATGACCCATTCACGCAAATGAAGAAAATACATTAGTGTACTTGAAGACAGTGCACCAGTGCAAGTGACACTCTGCTGCCATTCCTAATGTGTGTAAACAGTTGGGAAACCCAATATGGTACAAGTGGAAGTGCACCGTGTTTGCGTGCACAAAGAAATACTGTACAATTTTCACCACCAGAAGCATTATAGACTTGCTTCTTTCATTCTCTGCACCCTTTCCCACTAACAGTTCCTGGTCTCTAGACGTTCAGCAAATTTATATATTCAGAATCATAATTTGATATTCCAGTATCTCAGGTTTTCCACTTTCTAATTCAGTGTTGAGAAGACTGTATCACTTATCAATTGGCTATTGAGAGCTTAGGTTCTTGGAGAACCTAAGAAGAGCCATGCTGAATCAGATCTAGGGTTTATGTTGTCCAGCATTTTGTTCACACAGTGGTTAATGAGGAAGGATGCCATGACTCTCATATCCAATTCACAAGTACTAATTCATACTGTACCCAACACTATCTTCTGGGACAGCCTTTAATAATTTACCCACAGACTGACTTTTGTTTTATTTTCCCTATAAACGTATCTGTTTTGAAAAAGCCTCGATCTTGTCTTCTTCGCTTTCTCCCGACTTCATTATCAGGGTGTTCAAAAACCTAGACTAATGTTCCTAAAGTATCATTGTTATGTTCTGCCTTTCAGTAAATATGCTAGTTTCAGGACCAACTGTACCAGACTGATAGGAGCTTCTTCTCTGGCAGAATGGAGCAAGAGATGCAGAGGAGAGACATTCTTATAGCACTAGAGCTAAATCACCACCACCAGTTATTCTTTTTCCTGATCTTATCCCCTGAACAAGGAAAATCAAGTTTGCATCAAGTGGGGCAGGGTTTCTTTATATCAAAGGATCAAACAGGAAGAATTTCAGCAATACAATCAAACCCATCCTCATTACAGTCATCTGGATGATTTCTCTTCTCTGGATTATACATCTGGTTTTCAACTCTCAATTGCATACAGTTCATAGTCTGGAAATTCAAGGTGTCACTCCTAATTGTTGATATATAGGTCAGATAGCTAACATTCTAATCAGCTGACCCTGTTTTGCTTCATTATCACATTGTGGAATAAGCCTTTCCTTCAAAAGTAGACAACTCACCACCTCAAGCCATAGTGCTACCAAAATGGAAACTTAGTCACCAAAATGTCACAACATCGGAATAACTGCTGTCCTATGAAACAATAGGTTCTAGATTTCATCATAATTTCTGTAAACATGCTGTTTAGCCCTCATTCAATTGTAATAGCATAATTTTATTTATTTATTTATTTATTTTTATTTTTCAATTTATATCCTGCCTTTTTCCTACAAAGGCCTCAAAGCAGCTTACATCATTCTCCTCCTCCATCTTATCCCCACAACAACCCTGTGAGGTAGGTTGTGCTGAGAGTTTGTGACTGGCCCAAAGTCACCCAGTTGGCTCCATGGCTGAGCGGGAACTAGAACCCAGATCATCTGAGTCCCAGTCCCATGCTCTCATACACCAAACTGGCTCTCAAAACTTATAATTTTCAATATAAGTTTTTAATAATATAATTAAAATGCCTACAGTAAAATGCCTACAGTAGAGACTTCTCATGTGGAACAAAATACGTACACAGTAAGAGTATTCCTCAGAACAGCATTAGTATTAATAAAAATCATAAAATAAATAAATAAATTATGCAATGAATGACCCTGTAAAAAACAGCTGGAATGGGTAATCTGCTCAGGACTATGATTAGCCAAGAAAATCTTTAAAGGCCTCGGAATTAAGGGCTGTCTTAACCTAGTGCCAAAAAGTTGACAGTTTTAGCACCAAGCAGGCAACAGTAGGGAGGCTGTTCCATAGATGGGGAACCACCATAAAGAAAGCCTTCTCCCTTGTTGCCAACCTCCAAGCCTCGCTCAGAGTTGGCACTCTGAGGGAGGCCCCGGAGGGGTTAAGCGCAGTATCCATGCAGAAGAAAACTGAATATAAGAGATCCATACAGGAGAAGTTTTATTGCACTCCCTGAGCACGGAGGAATATTTTGCTATTCATTTGTACTTGGTATAAGACTCTAGAGTTCAATTAAAGGTATATGATCTAAGCAGAATTTTTAAAGTTGCTCATGTCTGGACCACATTCTTGTTCTAACAACATCTATAAAGGATTGTACAATAAAAGTAGGACAGAGCCAAAAGCAGGGAGGGGCCTTTTCAAGAAACACCTTGCTGACTGCAAAAGAGGATACTTCAGTCATCTATCATCAGAAAGAGGGGGTAAAAATGTCTCCTTTGAAGTGGTTGCAACAGCCACTTTAAATGAGGCCATCTGCAGCACTACATATAATCCTTTCCTTCCCTTGGCAAGGTGGGGAGGAGAACCATGCTCTGCCCAGCACTATTGGTTGCCTCATTTAAAGTAGTTGTCATGGACACATTAAATAAGCAATCCACAGCAGTATGCGCAATGGAAACACTCCCATTTGGAAGTACTTCTGGCCAAGCAAAGATAATCTGCAATGTTATAGCAAAGTTGATTTGAAGGCAAGTGCTGTCCTTTGGGAGAAAATCTCAGGCCCTCTGAAATATCACCTTTAAGTAAGACCTCCCCCTCCCTGCAAAATCAATTCATTCATACATGCAACAATAATCAAGAAACAAAAGGAAACACCCAAGTATATTTTCTACTGGCCACACTCAGTGATAACATTATTCCTTCCAGGAAAATCAACATTTAATTTCCCTTGCAGTCAGCAAAAGTTGTCATGCCACATTATAAGAACATATTTAAAAATGGATCAGACATACCTATTATTAACCATTGTTTCCTTAGGCTGCACAGGATAGCTTAGTATTCCTCCCAGAGGAAGAAAGTTGGTTTACTAGTATAGAGTCTTTTTAATGTCAACATTTGCATTACACAAGCCAAGTCTTTTCTTGCATCATAACAATCCAACACAGATCTTTTGCACTGATTTTATAATATATGAAATATGTTCTTCTTTAAACTCAATGCCAGGGCACTCCAGCCTACTTCATTTATTTTTTTATATTTCCATTTCTATGCCACCAATTGCTTTTAAAAAGTCCCTAGGTGGCTTACAAAATCATAAAAATACATTTTTAAATATAAAACAATTTAAAATTGTAAAAGCCTGAATTTTTAAAAAATCAAATACAATCATAAAATTGTAACATTAAATGCGTGGAAGGAAGTCAGGATCAATTAAAATAGATATTAAAAAGGTACATTTTCACCTGGTGCCAAAATGAAAACAATGACAGTGCCAGGTAAATTTCCCTTGGGAGTTTATTTCAGAGGTGGGGAGCAGCCACTGAGAATTCCCTTTTCCTATTTGCCACCCCCTCACCTCTTTGAGGGGTGGCTCCTGTAGAAGGTCCTCCTATTCTGATCTGAGGTGTCAGGCAGGTTCATATGGGTGAAGGTGGTCCCTTAGGTAACCAGGCCCTAAGCCATTTGGGGCATTATGTCAAAACAAGCACCTTTAATAGGGCTTGGGCGACAATTGGTAACCAGTGCAGCTTTTTGAGTCCTAGGTGGGACATCTCAGCCAAGAAATTAAAAGACGCTTGCTCCTTGGGAGGAAAGCTATGGCAAATCTAAACAGCATACTAAAAAGTAGATACATCACCCTACCAACAAAAGTGTGTATAGTCAAAGTTAGGGTTTTTCCAGTTGCAATGTATGGCTGTGAAAGTTGGACCATAAGGAAGGCTGACTGCCAAAGTACTGAGGCCTTTGAATTGTGGTGCTGGAGGAGACTCCTGCAAGTCTCTTGGACTGCAAGGCGATCATACCAGTCAGTCTTAGAGGAAATCAACCCTGACTGCTCTTTAGAAGGCCAGATACTGAAGATGAAACTCAAACATTTTGGCCATGAGAAGGAACAACTCACTGGAAAAGACCCTGATGCTGGGAATGATTGACAGCAAAAGAAGAAGGAGATGGCAGAGGATGAGGTAACTAGATGGAGTCACTGGGGCAGTGGGTGTGAGCTTGGGTGGACTCTGAGGCATGGTGGAGTACAGGAGAGCCTGAAGGAATGTTGTCCATGGGGTCATGATGGGTCAGGCACAATTTCGCAACTAACAACAACAAAGGTGGGACATCAGCCACCAAACTGGCTGCCCGATTTTGTACCAGCTGTAATGGTTGGACCATCTTCAAGGGCAGCCCCATTTCAACTGGCAAATTCCAATAACCTTCAATATCCAGCTATCTCCCTAGCATTGTTATTATTTTTATATAACTTTTATCCCACCTTTCCAATTAAAGTATGGCCATGATGCTAACAATGTTCAAAGAACAATAAAAACCACCAACTGTAAACCTTAAATAATAAACAATTATGGTGAAATTCTATGAGGAATTAGATAGAAACAAGTTCTACAACTGCCTGTATTCCATAGCCACATGAGAGAGGGAACCTTCTACAACTGAGTGTGGCTGCAGGGAAGGCCCTGTTATGCAACTCAAGTAACTTAGCATCTATCAACATCAGGGTGCAGAAAGGCTTCTCTATCAAATTTCAAGTTGCAGGGCAGATTATATGACAGGCATCCCTAAAAGGACCATGAACAGAAGCCATTTAGAACTTCAAATGTAATAACCAAGCCTTTGAATTTTGCTCCTGAAATTATATTGGTAAGCAGAACAGATGTTCTAAAACAGGTGTAATGTGTATTGTTGTGCTGCTCCATTTTGAACTATTTGAAGATTCTGAAGACTCTTCAAGACATTCTTTCTTAAAACATATTAAGGTGCTTCAGTTTTGATATAATCAAGGAGTAAGTCCCTGTATCTAGATCCAACATCCTGAGAAATGTGTGCAACTGGTATAGCAGCCTAAATTAGGCACAGCCATGATTTCCTCCCCACACCTGCCCTTCACCAGCAACTAATTCAAATCTTTATGTGTTCTACAAATGGAAGACCCTTCCTTCCACAGAAGGGATTTGGATCCAGCAGAAGTTTCTACTGTCGAAGCAGGGAGGGAATTTTTACTGATTCCCTATTCCCTATGCAGTCCCTTGTGTCACCCCTAGGGTTCTAGAGTGTGCACCAAACCCCCAGGGCAGAGTTTTGTGGGTGTAAGGGGCTACTAGAATAAAAGTTGAAAAAATCCCTCTCCCTCCCTCTTTTACAGGAAGGATTGACCTATGAAACTCAATGCACATGGTAGGCATGTCATGAGTGAAGCCACCTGGAGCTGGGAGTCAGACTAGATGGCCCAGGAGACCCCTTCTGACTCACTCAGTTTCTATGTTTCTATGAATAGAAGTCTGCTGAGGGAGCATAACATTAGTCAGGATCCAAGACTTAATTGAAAGTAAGACTTTTAACTTGGAAGTAAGTTTCACCAAACTAAACAGGGTTTATTTCTCTGCAAACATACACAGAATAGTGCTGTAATCCTGAAAACTGAATTATGGGGTAGGACTGGGGCCAGAGAATAAAAGTGTCCTTAAAGACATTCAGAGTGTTCTTCTCACAACACTGAAACCTGTTTGTTTCCTGATATGATATAGGGGGTTGTTTTTGGGGGGAGGTTGCTTGTTTTTGAGAAATGTCTTGACCTCCAATATGTACTGCCCTCCAATATGTACTAACAAAGCAATCAACTACATAACAATTTAATGGAATATTTAAATGTCAATCCTGAATTTAAATTCATGCTGCTTTACCTTGTATGTGGTCAAAAACAGAAACCTAATGAGTTATTCTCCCCTCTTCCTTCTCAACCTAAACATCAAAAGCAAGTGCTTTGACATGCAAAACAAAGATTGAATACAGTCCCATGAATCCTTACCTAGATGTATATCCCCATTAAATATAGTAGGACTATTCCCAGTAAAGGACTCACTGGAGAAAAGCCTAATGCTGGGAACAACTGAAGGCAAAATAGAAGGGGATGGCAGAGAATGAGGTGGCTAGATGGAAGTCACTGAAGCAGTCGGAGTGAGCTTCAGGATGATCCAGTTCATGATCATTTGAAAGTAAGTCCTATTAAACACAGTAGAACTCCTATGATTGGGTTATAGAATATGCATTCAAAATAGTTACTCCTGATAGTCTTGCTTTTCCATGTGATTCTGGCTTTAGGGATATACAGAAACATATTTTAAAAACACATCATATTTAATCCATCCTTATGAGAGCTCCACCAATCCCCTTCCAGAAACAATGTTTCTGCTCACTTCTGGCTGCACTGGAAGCGCTAAATCACCACTGCACAAACAGTGTGGCAGTTTGGGCAACAGAACTCGCACAGCTAAAGGGAATCTATGCTAACAAGTACGCCACTGGATTCTTTCTGTAAACTTGCAAAAACTGTTCAATTAGTTAAAAGACATTACATTGTGTCTCCAATAAATTTCAGTAAAAGCAGTTAAGGGAAAGTTTGGGAACCAAGATCACCAGCCAGCATGAAACAGCTGTTTATTCATACCACTTTTAGATGACAAGATGGGTAGTTTTGTCATTACTAAATTCTCTGGAGTGACAACACACCAAGCAATCTGAACATCCTACACCTTTGCCACACTTCTGTTTGCCAGTCTATAACCTCTCTCCTATGATTCAGAAGTTTTCTTCACAAACCCTTTTCATTTACAAGGCTTCCTTTGAAGAAGCATGTCATCATTTTTCTTTGTTGATAATTCATAATTAAAGATTCTCCATGGGTACAAAGTCCAATAATGAATATTAAGTATCAGTGTTTGAGCAAGAAAAGAGACCAGGCGCAGGATTCTATCAACTGGGGTATGGGGTGCAGGCTGCTACAATATACCTTGTAAAAGGCTAAGGATGGGACTCCACCTGTTCAACTGTAACCATATAAAAGGAAAGACCTGCCAGCATTAAGGAAATGGGGTAAAGCACTCTGTTGAAAAAGAGAATTTATCAGAACGTATAATGATAAAATGAAGCGCTAAATGAAATTGCACACTTACACTTAATCAGTGTAACATCCTAACTAGCACTAGCATGTTCAGCAGGTGAACCAGACTATTTTGCCTCCTCAGTAAGAAACAGTCAATGGAGGGTGTGGTAAAAGCCACCCCAGGGTGCAGAGACAATAAAGGGAGTGGTTTGAGTTTCAGGCCCAGTGAGAGTCAGGCTTGATTTTAGTGCAATACTTGGAAAAACCCTAAGGCAGTAAAGGAATGACTGCATCAGGTATGAACAAATGTAAGTAGATAATAAATCAAAATCCAAGAGATAATGCCCAAAAAGTAGTTCAATCTGAAGACATCTAGGACAATGAATAATACACTTTGCTCCACCCCAGTTTGTGTTCTCTGAAGATTTTTACTGTCACATCACTTTTGTATGCTTTATCTCTTTCTCATGAACCAACAAATACGGAACAGATTGCTACCACAGTGCTATGGCTAGATTCACATGTCACGATAAACAACCTTGCATGACTTCCGTGATCCATGCTTTCATTTCTTCAACCTACTGGTCAGACAATTAGGCTCATGGTGCTTAATTTTCTTCCCTTCCACCATCTCCTTCCCTCTCAGTCCTCCAGGCAGTATCTCAGAAGACACTACAGGGAGGAATGAGGTTTCTTTTTTCGACAGCTGTGATCATGAGCCAAGTTTGGCTTACAGTGGCTGTCAAGCAGTTTCGGCTGTGCAGGAAGGTTCATGCCCTGAAACACAACAAAAAAGACACGGGAGCTGATCAAGTACCTTTGCCTCCAGCTTCACTGCTGCTGCAAGGGAACTTCTGATCCACTGTCAGGCAAAAGGGGAAAAAATCAGCTGGGAGCTCTGAGAAGCTCCTCATGCTTGCAAGTGGGAGGGGGGAGAATCAGCTGGTTGGTGGTGCCTGGCTGAGAGCAGCACTGCTTCACTGATTCCCCTGCTTTCCCATTTCTCATTTAACATGCTGGACTGGCCCTTTCAAGTTTCTTTTTAATAGTCCCATTATTTTATAAAAGAATTATCTTATAAAGTCAAACATGGCTGTGTTAGATCTCTTGGACAATTTCCCCCTTCAATATATATTAAATCATACTTCATACTGAATTAGGCATTGCCTTGGAAATGGCAGGAAGCTCTTTGGTGATGCATGTTAGCCACATACTGGAAGCTTCCTGTCATGAGGCACAGTTCTCTTCCCAAGTAAGCACACTACTCCTGAGGTTTTTTTCCTCAAGGCTTTACTGTGACATGTCTCTGAGTTCAACCAGAGAGAAGTGTTGGGCCCTCTCTAACACCCCTCATACCCTCACTTCTTTATACCCCTTTTGCCTGTGCATCACAGCAGGTGGGGCGCTGTGAGACTTAGCCTCCTGCATTCTTCTTGTTTCTCAGTTAACTGAATTTCCCCCCTCTGCTGTATTCTAGCAACCGGCATCTCCTCTTCAGGGAGAGGGACCTCTATGTCAGACAGACTGCTCGATTCCTGCTGTGTAACCTGCCTAGCTCCCAACTCCCCTTCTGGTCCTGTTATTGGGAGACCAGGGCACTCATCAGCCCCAGCCGTCAACTCCACCTCCTGTTGTGCTATCTCCCTGTTCCTACAAGCCAGTTGGCTGTCACCCCCATTGGCCTGAACTAACAACACCTCTCTTTGCTCCCCAGACATTTGTTCGTTTAAAAGATTTGCATGCCGCCTAATTGTGCCGCAGCACCTCTGGGCAGCGCACAGTCACAACATAAAATGCAATAAAAGCAAGGGGCGGCATAGAAATGTTATAATAATAATAACATATTAAAATACAGTATCAATAAAATACAGACAACATTACAAAACAAAGGTCAAGTAGCATTAACTATTCTTTTTTAAAGGAAGGCTTTTTGCCTAGTGCCAAAAAAAGATTAAGAAAGGCATCAAGCGAATCTCCTTGGGGAGAGCTTTCCAGATATGGGGAGCAGCTGCAGAAAAGGCCCTCATCCTAGCAGCCACCCTTCTCACCTCCCTAAGGGATGGCTCACACAGGACGGCCACATGCATAGATCTCAAAGGCCGGGTAGGCACATACGGGTGCAGGTGCTCCTTAAGATAACCAGGGCATAAGCCATTTAGGGCTTTATATGTCAACACAAGCACCTTGAATTGGGCCCTGGCCATACTTGGTAACCAATGAAGTTCTTTCAGTATCGGTTTTCTGTGGGTCACGCTAGGGGCTCTCGTCACCAAATGAGCAGCCCTATTCTGTACCGATTGTAATTGCTGGACCGCCTTCAAGGACAGCCCCACTTAGAGCGCATTGCAGTAATCTATTTTGGGTGTCACCAGTGCATGGGTTAACTGTTTTGACGCTGTGTCTGTCCAGGTAGGGATGAAGCTGGTATATCCTCAGTAGAACAAGATTGTAGGAGGCCTCAGATCACTCGCAATAGCTCAACTGGGTGGCACCATGAGGAACCAATAAGGGAGGCAAATTATCCACAATCTGCCTGCCTTATTGCCACTAAGTAGGCTCAATAATGAGCACTTAAATGTGTTCGACTGGACTCATCATGGAACTTCCTCTACCTGCTAGCTTCTAGCCATTTCCCTACCTGCTTCATTGCCTCAGCATATCATTATACCAAGGTTCTGAATGGGCTTGACAGGTAGGGAGAGGGCGCTTTGATACAATCAGGTCAATAGCCCAAGCCATTTCCCTATTCCATAAGGCAGCTTGGGCATCAACAGGAGCACCAATTATATCAGCCAAAGCCCTCTGGAAGCCATCAGGATCCATCAGTTTCCCAGGGCAGATCATTCTAAATGATCTCCCACCCTTGCAAAGGGGGAAAGGAGGTGATAGCTTAACCAGGAAGTGGTCCAACCATGACAAAGGGATAGATGTTAGTCCCTCCTCACTGGAAACCCTGTCCCATTGAAAAGATCAGGTCCAGAGTGTGACCTTTCTCATGTGTTGGGCTGATGACATGCTGAGACAGATCTGTGGTTGTCATGGTGGCCATGAGGTCCTCAGCTGCCCCAGATAAATGGGCAGACTCGACATGGAAGATGAAATTGTTCTCACAACTAGGTCTGAGATCACCTCTGTCAGCTGAGGCAGGAGATCAAAAGCACAGTAGCAGAATTCCTAATCTGTCTCAAGAGCCCAACACACACTACAAACACTCAAGACCCTCTCCTGTAGGGACAGGAAGTCTGGTAAGTGAGATTGTATTTTTACATTCCCTTACCTTGATCTAATACTGGAGCTTGCTGAGATTCTACAACAATTTTGTCTTCATGGTCTGAGCTTGAATTCCCATCAAAGCTATAGATTGCTTCTGTGCATTCTGACCCCTTGCCCTGGTGCCCACTCACAACACATCTCACCTGTATTTCTGTAGATGGGTTGTACTCCTTCCTTGGAATAGCATGCCTCCTTTCTCTTGAACAATTAGATAAACCATGTTTAGTCTCCAAATTTAAGGTACTGATCTCTCCCTAATCTTGCATGTCCTCTTGATCCAGGGAGAAAAATAACGAACACTCAGATCTACTGATTGAGCATCTAAGTAAACGATGCTCTCCTGTTTTCTCAGACAGAGATGTTAACTGTGAGAGTTATGGCTAAGTTATCTGTGATGTTAAGCATGTACTGATAGAATTGGAACTGAGATCTGGTGAGCAGAGGGGTGTTATAGCCAGTCTTCTCCTCCACTTTCCAAGGAGATCAGTTTAAAAAAAGGCTAACTAAAAGTCTATTATATTAAAGCTGACCAGCTAGGCTAGTTTGATACAAAAGAACAGTTTTGCAGAAGTCAATAACAAAGGAAACAAATAAAGTTTGAATACTGGCCATTAGGCTTAATCATATGAAGCTGATTCCAAACTGTGTATCTCTCCTCCCTTCCAAACCTTTGTTTGCATCTTCAAGTTGGATCATGCTGTTTATTGGCCAACTGCATGGAGTGTTGCATACTTTTAAATTCCACCCACTTAACCTGACATTGTATGATTAGACTAATGATGTTGAGTCTGCCCTTGTCTAAAATTTCCAGCAGTATTTGAAACTGCCTGATTCTCAGTAACTGCCTAGCTAATCTCTAGGGTTGCTGGCTTTCTGCAAGTCAGCTCAGAATCCCAGCCCCTTCTCCTCTCCTTCTAAATCAAATTTTGAGGCAACAACCTATAAAATGTATACATCCTAACCTTCTAAAATTCCACATGGAACTTAGCAGATACTTGATTGGGGGACAAGATTAAGTCTGACTTAATTCTCCTATAATGTGGTCATACAGTCCATTTTAAGAATATGGTTTATAAAATAATTCTTTGTTCTAATATAATGTGTCATCAACTCACCACCACCATAATGTATTATGGATAGCTGTTCCGTAACACTAACCCTCTGCCTCCTGAGCATCTATTCCTCTGTAAAATGTTTATTTAACTTTAGAATGTTATTCTTTCAGTGTATAAGTACTAAAATGCTTAGTTGCTTTAATTAAAAATAAACCAAAATGCATCCTCAATTATGGTTCCAGATTAATAGTGAAGCCCAATAGCCTCTTTCAGGATGAAACTACATATGATATTAGACAGAATGTAAGATTACATGTTTCTAAGCTGCTGGGCCACCCAGTCAAGCTTGAGATTATGATGGGGGGGATAGTGGAGGGCATTTAATTCTTTCCCACTCTTGCTGTGGTCACTTTAATGGGAACTTCTCTCCCAATAAAATTTTCAAAGTTTGGGGAGTGGGGTTATTTTCATTGGGACTGCAACAGAAGAAGGGAAGGGATAAATACTTCTGTAGTAGGGACTGAGAATTTTTTCCTAATATTACCTCTCAAAATCACCACTATATTTTAATTTCCTTTTGAAGCTTTGAAAATATGTGCTACAATTGTCATTAGCTTGAGGAAAGATTATTCAAACTACCTTAAAAATTTCCATTTGTCTCTAAAGGTTAGCTAGCAAGATTAAACTAATTAGGACAAGATGTATGTTGCAGGTTTCATCAATACAATCACTCAAATACGAAGAGTGTTCTAGCCATCTATATGGTAGCCTGGGAGTTTTAGACTCAAGGGTTCCAAGACCAGTTATACTCTTACAAAAATGCTTAACTCAGTAAGATTTCACAAGATTTTCAACAAGAGCCATTGAATGCAATTTTTTAAAAAAAAAATACTCATGTAGTATGGCCAAATACAATTTGCAACATGTGGAAATCAAGGCAGCAGTATGTAATTACAGGCATAATTTCCATGTTGAGCATGGACAAAATATAAATTTCTTCCCCAAAACCAAGGCACTTCTCTACCACAGAACCAATTAAAGGCTACTCAAATTTGCAAGTTATCTGGTCAACTTCAACCGACTAACTTTTCCATAATGTAAATGCCACTAAGATCACAAGTGCTAAAATGAAAAACCAGATAATAGATAATGGATTATAGAGGACTATGGAGCCATTTCAGGGACTAAATTTCTCTTCTCATTATGTAAACATTTTACAAGTAAAGCAAATTACAATAATGAAACTGAAATAACACTGGAAGCTACGTGTAAGTAAAAGAAAAAATCAATTAAAATGAGCATTAACCTATAGAAACAAAAGGGAAAGGTTAAAACAAGCATGCAAACTACAGAAAGCCATTCAGGCTTTTTTTTAAAGGAAGGAGTAGCAGGGATATCTGAAGAAAGAGCTCCACATTAAGAAGGTTACCACAACTGTAGCCTGATGCATGAATTCCTTCCCGCATGAGGCAACCAGCTGTAAAAATCACCAAGATATAGTTAAAATTGCCTCCTCAGCTACTCAAGTCAATATATTTTCAGAGACTAGGGGGTGGTATTGTATAGGACCAAAGTATACTGTTCATTTTTTCCTTTCACTTTTCCATCTAACAGGTTCTAAATATTTCTGGGGTACTTCAAACCATACCCAGAAAGAGTTGAAGTTGGCTCCTAACATGATGAGCAATACTTAAGGAACAGAACTGTCTACATCTGCTGGAAATGCATGTGGCATGCACACAAACACCCCATGCCAAGAGAAATTTTTAAAGTCTTCATCTTATTAAAAAATATAGTACAGGATTAATGTATAGCTACTATTTTCATGACAATGGCCATTTGGCTGGGGTGAGGAAAAGATTGGTCTACAATGCATCTGGTAACAAATAGTATTAACTCCCCTTATTCAAAGGAGGACTTAAAGGTGTTGCCAAAATGTTTTAGTAGGTAAGGATGTGTAAATAGTCACACTTGTACACACACGAAGTAGCTTATTACTCTTACAGCCGTGATAAGCTCCTCAATGTAAAGCTCTTCTTCCAGATCTGTATCCCTTTTACTACTCCTTCCTTAAAAATGTGGACACTTACTAGATGCATACATAGTCATAATTATGTAGTTTTACAAAAGAAGAAAATAAAATGCCAGCCTACCAAGTTCTGCACAGAAATACCACACATTTTTACTAATACTTTCTTATTAAAACTCCATTTTAGCTTAAACAGAACTGTTTCAGCCTTTTGAATAAATTAAGATCAACTAAGAACATTTTTTTCTTTCATTTGTAAAATTCTGTTGACAAGTATAGTCCATTGAGGCTGCCTGTAATCCTCCAAATTCACAGGCAGCCACAACAGGAGGCAAAAGTCACCACTGCACTTTATCACAAATAAAACACACTTAGATAGCGGGGTACAGCAGTTTAAGTGTTCAGCTTCAGAGGATGAGACCAGGCTGAGGCACTGTGTGTCTGTTCTGCTTTGTATCCCCAAAAGACTGTCCTCAGCGTCACTCTTGTGACCTCAGACCACAACCAGCTCCTCACTGATTCTTTCCACACTGGCTGTGAGAAGAAATAGAAGGTACTCAAAGTAGGGAGTCACGGCAGTGATTTCAGAGCAAGCTTCTGAGGTCAGAGTTGGGACTCCAAATTATCCTATGGCCATCAAGACTCTTTTTAGCAGTAGGATTGTGCCCTGACTTATACGAGCATTAATGACAGTTATTAGGAATTAAGAATAAGTATTTCTTACATAAACTACCAAGTTGTGGCTTCCCCGTTTTCGTTATATTCACATACTTATCAAATTACCATTGCTGAATCAAAATAAGTTCCACAATGGCAGTAAGGGTATCATATGGCTCCAAGATAATTACTGTCTATGACAGTCTAGAAGAATTCACTAACAACTTTAGAAATGTGTTGATTTGTAACACTAACATACCAGACTGTACTATCTGGTATGTTGTTTTTTAAGAAGCTGAAGGTTCTTTCCAGAAAATATGCAAGCAATATAATCATGCATTTAATAGGTACACAAGAAGCATTACCATGATCATTCTGAAATCATTTATACAAATTCACCAAACATTTGTAAAAATACAAAATGCCTACACTTAATTTTATGCTACAGTAGGATTTACAAGAAATTAAATGAAAAGCCTTGTGTGCTTTTTGTTTTTGTTTTTTTGAAGTCACCATACCTGTCTACCAACATTCTCCTGGAAGGCAGCCTAAGAACAGAAAGAACAAACATACAAAAATGAGTCAGGTCTGCTTGCAGATAAACACCAGATCATGAATCCAAAACAAAAATGCAGCAATATAAATGACCATGGCTTTGTTTTAAAAGGTAAAGTAAGCTTGGTTGGCTGAACATGCCCTCAAGAAGTTGTTGCCACTGCTTCTCTATGTGCTAATGCTCTTTTAAATCTCAGTGCTATATGCCAACAGTTAAAAGTATGTGCATTTCTTAAAAATAGGCACACCCGCAACAGTGACCTTTATTGCTGACACAGGGCTTTCTGTTAGAAAAACAGTCCCTTAAAATTGAGTGGTTTTCCAACTTGCTTCCAGGAAGCCTGTGCACAGTAAATTCTACATTTTTAGATTTCAAAAGTAGTTGTCTTCCTTATATGAACTAAATTAAGCATTTGGGTCCCCATGGGCTCTGTTAGTGCTACAGATTTGATGAGGCAAATAGTCAACAATACCATTAATTATTACAAAGATCTCTGGTTCATTTACATCAATTAAAACTATTAAAATATAACATGATTCAATATTATATACAAATTAGAAATCACAGAATGAAACAAGAAAAAAACAAAATAAACTCTAGCAACAGTGGAAAGATGTAAAATACAGTAACACATTTTAAACAAAATAAGCAGAAAGACTAAAGTTCCTTGGAAAATGAGGTCTTCTCCTAGAGCCCAAAAGAGCTCATTCCATAACTAGGACAGCACAGCAGAAAAGACCTTCTTCTTAGTAGTCACCCAGATCGTTTAATTTGGTGATGATTCCCAGGGAAGGTCCACTGAAGACAATCTTAGGGTCTGGGCAAGTACAATTGGGAGGAGATTAAATAAAAAGAGAGCAAAGCTGTATCATTACATCTTTATGGTGAAAAAGCCATCAAAGGAAGATCAATCATTCCAAAATGATGTCTTGTTCACATGATAGATAGAGCCTACAAATGCCATTGCTTCAGCAAGCATCCTTTATACAGTGTGGATACTGCCTTCAAACCAAGCAGAATTTCTATGCCAATTTTATCCTCAAGAGGATGGAAGGAGGGGAAGGGAAAACAAGTAACTTTTCCTTCAAATACATTCTATTAGTGCTGATATTACCAAATCCCACCTCTGACATCATCACAATCAAACTGGGCAAGCTGTGATTACCTCAGATTAGGGACTGCACTGCCAAACAAGTCTATTATGCAATCTTTATACTAGGTACTGTGTCTGCGTACTAGGTACTGCGTGCACAGTGTTTTAAGATACCACCTACACACAATTTGAGCTGATCTCAATATATTGATTGAACATGTTTGCAGTTCTCACTTTGATTAAGGAGTGAACCTCAGAGTACTTGTGATATTTTACTTCTAAGACAACCAGAGAACAATTTATGAGGCTGACAGACATGTTACTTTTAACATGGTGTGCATTTCTTACAGAAGATTGATTGGAAGACAGGAGCACCCTCAGAAACAAACTGAACAGATAGCTTCTTACATTCCTCCTGGGTGCTTACAGTAACAGAATTGGCCAAAAGTGTGTGCTTCTATGTAATGAGAATGTCCACAATGCTAGATAAGATGTTGGTAAACATGGAAACAGTCTATTCTTGTGGCAAATATTCTTTTGGAAGATACAGTTAAATAGGTCAAATTTTATGGGTTCATTTACTCATAAGCAGTCCTTTTGAATTGGGGCCTTAAATGGGGTATGGCAGGGTCCAGGAAAGTGGTTACTCAAGTATTAGCCAATTTCTGTATGTCTATGTGGATTTATTTATTTATTTTTTGATTTATATCCTGCCTTTTTCCTACAAAGGGCTCAAGGCAGCTTACATCTCCTCCTCCATCTTATCCCCACAACAACAACCCTGTGATGTAGGTTGGGCTGAGAGTCTGTGACTGGCCCAAAGTCAGCCAGTTGGCTCCATGGCTGAGCGGTGACTAGAACCCAGATCGTCTGAATCCCAGTCTCATGTTCTTACCCACTACACCACACCAGCTCTCATATATCTACACAGTTTCCATCTGTGACATGCAAGGGGTAGCCAAAAGTGAAATATGTTTGAGCTATACACTGTTCCAGTAATGGCCACACTAAAGTATCTCCCTCTCAGTTAACTATTCCATTTGCCTAACAAAATAGCTATGAATAAGGAACTCTGCACATAATTTACACTAAGCAGAATAAATTGCCTTCAGGTACACCTCATCAGAAGAGAGGAGATGCAAAAACAGCAACTAAGGAGATTTCCAAATCTTTATAAAGGTAACACAATTCCACAGAAATCAAAAGAGAAAATGAGCACATATCTTGGGGCATTTCAGAGCATTTTTGATTTCATAATACAGTATGCCCATCATTTCAAACTAACAAGCCTTAAATTATATAAATTATACTCGTCAATTTGTTCAACTCTGAAAACAACAATTTGAGGAAAAATGAATTCAGCAGGCATATAAAACTAATATGTAGATTAAATTTTTAATAAAACTTTGACTGTTGGAAAGGTGAGGGAGGGAACTGGTTACTAAATTAATCTTTATTTTTGGTGATTAGTCTTGTGAAATCTGTCTTAACTTGAACTGCTGGTACATATCCAGAACGCTAGTGGCTACTTATTTCTGCCTACAATCTTTTGTTATGTCATGGGAAAATGCTACGTTCATTTAGAGAAATCTAAATAATAGCAGTCCTTTAAAGTTACTGATTCTTGATTTAACTTTTTCATATTATTAAAAGGAAGAGATATTTTATTTATTAAATAGTAACATGTTTATCACATGACAGCATATGGACATCACAATGTGCTCTTACTTTAAATACATCTGGAAAGTGCAGCTCCTAAGATCTTTAGAAAACTCTAGCTCTTGTAGTTGTGAACATTAACAACATAGATTGCCTGGGGGTATGCCTCACTGAACTCCAGGAGTCTTACTTCTAAGTAGATCTGCCTAGGATTGTGTTGTAAGTCTCAACCATAAGAAACAGGTGCTTCACACAGTAAAATTATTCCCAAGAATTTGCATGCAATTAGTAGATCTAGTGATCCAAGTTCTGCTTGGCACAGATTTAGGAATATATTTTCCTTATAGCAACCCTGCTATGCTGTTAAGCAGCCTGCCGCCAAAATTCAGGATAACTTCAATCTCATTTTTCAGAGCAAGGTGAGGTAGCCCAATACATTTGGCATTTATAAATAAGGTCACCTGATAACATACAGACATCAAGAGGCTACAAAAGTAAGGGTCTACACACACACACAAACACACACACACACACTTTCACATACATACAAGCAAGTGGTTAACATATATGTGCATAAGTGGTATAAGGAAGAGAGAGAGGAAAAGTCTTCTTTTGCACCCCCCCCTTCCACTCATGTTCACACATGCATGCATCTCCCCCATGCATCACATATATAAAAGCAGAGAACTGACAGAGGGGATGAGATGGGGGGAGACATTCCCATTGTCCTCCTTCAGCCTCCTCACAAACATAAAGGTAATTTCCTCTACCCAGTCTTTATTCCTTCATTAAAATACTTCTCCTTTCCAACTCCTGCTTCCCAACCCCTTGTCAATCATCATTCTGTATGAGTTGTAAGAACATCAATAAGAAAAGGAAGGAGTGGTTTGGTTGGCAGAAACACTGAGCAGGAAGCAAGTAGTAACCGCTTCTGTGAGGCCAAGCAAGACCTCTTTGGCCCATACATGGCTTTATAGGCACCCACTAATGGAATGGCAATGAAGGAGAAGCTATTTGCTTGTACAGTCCAGTGGTGTAAAATGTGTGGCTTCTTAAACAAAAATTATAAGTAAACTATTCAAGACTTATGGAAGAGTGGCATATCAATTAGCTGGATCTGGGAAACCTGCAATGAGCTACCAATACAGTAGACAAGTCATTGACACAACAGAGCAACCCACAGTAGGTAACTAGCCACAGTGGGATGTTGTGTCATGCCAACCAGGGCCATTTCCCAAAAAGCCACCCTGACAACCTACAACTTGTTGAACACATGGTAAGTTGTTATGTCCTCTGGATGAGTGACCCCATCATGGATTCTGGGAAGTAGTGAGAAAGCCACTACTTTGTTGCAAGAGCAACAAAACCCACTTTCTGCTCTGAGCTTGCCAGTCACTGCCAGTGACAGCTACTCCAAAGCACTCTCCCCCACTCTAATCATGATCTGTTTTACAGGCCCAACTTTTTCCCATAAAGAAATCATAGTTCAGAATCTCTAAACTGAAGGACAATGACAGCCCTTCAAAGTGCCCAAGCAGCACTTCATAGTAAATGTTATTTATTTATTTACATTGGATTTCTAACCTGCCCTATTAGCCACATACTGGTTTACTACCCATTTTTACTGATTTTTTTGCATGAGAAATGTATGCAAATGTTTACATTATTAAAAAAAAATTGTTAGTGGTTTGAATCTGTATAAGTGCACAACTCCAACTACAGAAGATATGAAGCCTTGCCTACTAAATGTTTTGACAAGTGCCAACTATCAACACAGGAACCATCCTTGGATATTGACAATGCCAATATTCAAATACATCACACTGCTTTCTCTTGACATCTGCCAAACAGTTGGCTGTCCAGCATAAGCAAAGCCACAAGAAGTTCTTTGCCTCTGAAAGGGGTGGTAACTACATCAATCCCTTTGTAGTGAGATCCACTAGCTTGGACTTGAAAGTTCTCAGGGTTCTCCATCATTTCAACGTTTTCCCAAGTATCTAGGTTCTCAGGAAGTATAAAAGTGCAACTCATTCCCTTTATGGAAGCAGTTACTTTTAACAACTGTCAAAGGTGAGGTTTATTTTAAAGCAGAGTTTTGATGGGGTAAACAGTGGTTTTTGAGAGGGAAATATGCAGCCATGAAAATATGTGAGGAAAAGTCATGGTGGCTGAAAGAGGGGTTGCAATAAGAGCAAAGATAGGAGACAAGATGGGTTGTGCTATAAGATCTCTGAGATGCGTATGGGAAACCCAAGGGTGAAGGAGGGAGAAAACTCATTGTCAGCTCAATTATCCGTCAGGCACACTACGGAATTTTGCACAAACAACCCACAGTGCATAGCTTATTCACATGGTGGGCTGTCATGTCTTATGAATGAAATCACTCTTTCAATCTCAGTTGTGCTCTGAATATTAGAATAATGCAGGGCTGTTGCCAATACAAACAAAACAGCATACACTCTGCATGTGTAAAAATGCTATCTGGAATATAATTGCTATTTTCTCTGTAAATATTTAAAGCCATGCATTTTAAGAAAATGCATACAAAGCATTTAGCAATAATACCAATTTTCCACAGATGTCCTCCTAAGTAGTTGGTGTCTTCAAGATCATACACTTCTTTGTTTCAAAGATTCATAAAATTAGGCATGAAAGGCAGACTATATACAGTGTTAGCCTGGAGCTATTACAACACAATTACAACACTTCCCATCCTGGAAGAATCAGCAGAGTTAGAACACCAACTATTGTCATTATTTCAAATAAGATTTTTCCTCAAGTTACAAGAGATAGCCCCAAGAAGTGGGAAATCCTATGCCTGATCCAGTATTTTACATGTATCCGTGTGATAGTCACAACCAAAGGAAAGAGAACAGAGAAAAGCAATTTGACAAAAATGTGGTACCTATATAGGACAGATGTGGGTGGCTAATTTCCATGATGGAAATATATTCAATATGATCCAGAACATTTCCATCGTTTAGTTAAATATTCTTTATCTGCAGAAGATTTGCACAAGCATCACATGAGATAAGCTAAAACTGACAAGCAGAAAAGAGGATACACTACCCTTTGATACAACAGGAATTCAGATGAAAACTTTTGACAATTTGAGATTACTAACTTTATTTCTATACTGCCCAATTGCCAAATTCCTACTGCATTGCTCTGCCCAGGAGGACCATATGGCTGAGATATACTGATATCATACAAAGACCAGAAACTTCTTTAAAAACTTTTTAGATAATAACTCACCGAGGCAGCTCTTCGGCAATTGATATCACGGTCAAATACAGCAGCTATAACCAGGGCACTAAAGAGAGAAAAAAGCAAAATTAAAGAACTAATTATGAGTATAGGGCAGCATCCAATCCTACCCATCTGCATGCAGTGTCCACTACCACTTCTATTCTGCATGCAGCCAGTCCTTCCAATTCTGCTGCTCCTTTATGCAGGAACTATCAACCTTCCTCCAGGAAACTAGAGGAAGTTTTCACTTATTTCAGAATATCCTTGAAAGCACTAAAACACTGTTGTGCAAGTGGTGGCAGCCACTTAGATAGCACAATCAGCAGGACTAACCAGATATGACAACTCACTGTGACACTGCCTAAATGACAGAATGTGAAGATACTTTTGAATAATCTGTTGCTGCTATAATTCCTTCAGAGTTGCCAGCAATCTTATCTTGTAGACTGTGAATGTCTTTTCTATAACCTATCACAAATTTTGACTGCAAACATGAACCTCTGTATGCAGTTTAAGGCATGTTACACACAAAAAACCATCATTCATTATTTTAATGTCAGGTGAACAGATCTATTTCATGTACACAGCCTGGACTATTAATTTGCGAAGTGCTATGTTCTGTATTGTGCTATTATGTTTTTTAAATGATTGTATAAATGAACATGATCTTACTTGATTGTGATAGGTACAATTACCCACCCTTTTATTCAGTGCATGGAGAGTGGAATGGTTATAGATGACATGTCTGAAGGCAAACTTTCTGAGAGCTCATTGTTTGGCCAAGTTCTCTACTACGATGTCCCATCCCTCACTGTGCCCACACAATACTGGTTGAGGGTGGAACAGGTCTGACACAATGAACCAAAGTTTCCAGTCTCTCTTTGGTGCATCATAAAAGGAGGTGCCAATCTACCAGGGAGTCAGTTTATAGTTTGCTATTAGCATCAACCCATTCCAGCAGCTGTTGAACCTCACTATAAACTGATGATGGCTAACAGTTAATAGAACCAACAAGGAATTCTACCACGCATCCAACCTGGTTTTTGCCTTACAACAGAGTTGCTGTGAAATCGCTAACCAACAGTTTACTTGCTGCTCTGTTATTTCACTACCAGCACTTGCACACTAGGCAGATAACTATAACTGGGAACAAGCAATGGCTTTTTAAAAACACCAATCCATAATACTGGCTTACAGTAATAAACAACTGAGCAAAACATTGTGATGGACAGATTGGCAAGTGCACCAATCTATGGTTACAGCACCCAGTTAAAGCATCTCTACCTAGGAACATTTATTATGGGAGTTTACATGATACTCCACCAGAATTTCCCAATGCAAAGAAACAGCCAAAGTGGGATTCTTTCACAAGCTGAAATGAAACATGTTTTGACATATCTGGACTTAATTGCACCTGATTTCTAACAGGTACAACAAAGAATGGCTCACTCATTCAAGTGTCAATGAGACATCTTTCTGTAATATTCTGAAGCATATTAAATGTTTTGTCGTGACATTCTATTTACCTTGAATAACTTTTAAGAGGCAAAAAGCTATACTGAAACCTTTACAAGGGGAGTTTACAATGAATGCTGCATATGAATATGTATCATATTACTGAAAATCATCTTATAAACAAATATGCCATTTTCACAGCTATAACAAGATAAAACTGAAAAAGAGAAGGAAGTGCTTGAACAATATCATATCTTGCTGTTTAAACATCTTCTTTAATGAAGGGGCTGAATCAAAGATGCTGAGATTAGCAAAAGGAACACAGCAGTTAAAAACTGGGTTTGTGCTATGAAAATAAACTCTGGGGTGTTCGAAGTGGATAAAAGGTTACTCTTCCAAGAAAAAGCTTGTATAGAGTCCATAAAGTACACTGTCGTACTGATTCAGATGACTAAGTAAATATTAGATCAATTATATCAAGTTGCATATTGTTTCACTAATAGAAGTGATACCTTTTAGGAGTTCAGGGAAAAGCTGGCTTTTAGAAAAGATCTTTATATTAATTTTTTTTCTGCTACAGTAGTAATTACTCCCATTTTATTCAAAACAGCTGCATCTGTTTTACAGTATATTCCATTAATTTGATTATTCTGGTTTGCAGCAGTTTATCTATTCTTTTAGTGATTTGTTTATAATTTTAATGATTCATTTTGAGCTGCTTTGAATTAATTAAAGAGAGATACAAGATTTTAAAACAAATAAATGTAAATATATTAATAAAGTGCCACAATGTTCTTCCCTACTATAAATCTAAATCCTGGTTTATTATATAAAATATACTCTCTCTCCTGTGACCCCTTAAAGCTTCCTTGGCCGGATAGGGTTAACATTACAGTGACTGGCAGTTGGGCTACCAAGCTTCATCGATGATTGGACTGCCTTGCATCAACCACAATATTGTTCCACTCTCATAGGAATGAGAAAAAACATACATTTATAATGAAGACAACAAAGGGCAAATAGAGCTAAGGGACAGATTCTGTACATGTTTTCCTAGAGGACTACATTAGAGTCTGGGATGGGATTTGCATATGAGGTTTAAATAGGAACACAAAGCAATAAATATTATTTAGCAATGTAAGACTGTGGAGGAGGTTGTGGAAATATGGAAAAGCAAAAACTGTTCTGAAAGTCTACTCTTCAGTCTGGCTAAAGCACTGAAGGGAACATTACTACTGGACACTGGGAATACCCTGCAATGGGAAGCATTCTGGAGGGCATTAATTCACTGAGTTGCCAAAAGCTGGAGACAACTTGACAGCACATAACAACACACCCACCACATTTACAATCACTGTCAGTATAACATCATTTTTGGAAATGAAGCCTTGCAAGGAAAATGATTGCCTACATTAGAAATCACTCATATTACACTGCACAAAGTGAAAGCATCACTGTCCTTATTTGATCTCCAAGAAGGGCATAGACATACAAAGAAAAGGGAAAGCAGTCAGAATTATTGCCATTATCTATTTGCTAGTTAAATGAACAATTTGGAAGAGAAAAGCAGAGATATGAGTAAGCACAGATACATAAAAGGCCTCAATGGCCTATTTTCAAGAACTCTCATTTATGCTACAAAAGCCAGACAAGCAGCTGTAGAAAAGGGAGTTATCAAGTGCAAATGTTACCCAATATGTAGCAGACAGAAAATGCTCTTCAGAATGAACTAGTCAGGCAACAAACTATTCTTCATGTAGAAATATTTCTCAGTATTTCATCAGAGCACAAGATGTAGCTCTGAGCAATATTCATATTTCCTGATTCTGCAGGCTAATCTTGCCCTAGAGCCAGGTGGCTCCATTTACATGAGAGCCACACCTCTCTGTTGTTCTCACCACTCAGTACTCCAGGGAAGACAGAATAACCTGTACTCCCACACTGCCTTCTATCTCCTCTGACTTGAAAGAAATAGTACTATTCTGAAGCACAGGCAAAAGAACAGACTAATCATAACTTTTGACATCTGTTCTGTTTCTCAGCAATACCAAAACAATACAATTGTACAGCAATTCAGTTTCAGATGATACCTTGCGCTTCTTTTGGATTTTAGGAAATTCATCTTATAACAGATCATGAATGAAATACCAGCTTTCTGGTGATGAACTTTTCAATAATCTGTCAAAAAATTATACTATTTTGCACACAATTGCTTAGTGAACGAAACTGAGTGCACTTGCCTTCATTTTAGGGCATCATTTAGGAAGAGAGGCAAAATGGAATTATCTGTGACATGCATTCCAATTTGCTCTCTCCCAGTGTAGCCCTGTTGAAGTTCCTTTCATGGCACCAATTCTGGTATCTGGCACTGTGGGATCCATTAAGTTAGTTCACCCTCAACATGTTTTGGAATTCAATGGAATCCGGAATCACCCCAAGGCTGGAGTCAAGATGCAGGCAATCTTTCTGGTCCATGACAATTTGAGAAGCTACTCCTGCACCATCACAACTTGGCTGCCATGGGAAGGACAAACATCTGAGTACAAGGCAGAGATGAAATCAGGGAGCCAGAGACCCAACACACTAAGCAGTAGCAGTAACAGAAGCCTATTTTAACAACCCAGGCTGCTACTAGGACTTCATTAAGAAAGGTATCCAGGGACATGGTGAGTGTTCTACTTTAATCACACTATGAAATGGAAGACATAACAGGCTGTTGACATCAGGGATATACATACAAGCAAAACGCAAACTTGTCAAATTTCTCCAAATTATATACCAGAACTTACTCTGTTTCATTTCTGCATAGGGTTATTTTTTCCTCATGAACATTTGTATGTATTTTTATATGTATTTTTGTATGTATAGTGTACTTTTGTATGTATTTTTCAACTGTATTGCACATCTTCCCATTGATTAAAGTGAGATTGTGCTATTTTTTCATGTGAATTTTTCAAATATATGCATAATGCCAAACCCTTTTCAGGGAAGGAGTTCTGCAAATCACATTGCCAGTTCAGAAGTATATGAATTTCCACTAATGTTTGCATTTAAGTCTGTTCAGTCCAGGAGCTGTAAACTGGGTAAATCCTAATCAAAGGTTAAAAGAAATGTACTTTTATTATACCCCTAGGTGACCAGATCATCCCTTCCATTGCTGCAGTGTACAAGTGCTCCCTGGATTTCTGATGAGTTCTGAGTAATGAAACAGGTTGGACTACAACTATGACACAGGTGGAGTATGCCTCATTCTAAAGCCAACCAGACATGCCTAAGAGGGCATAATTAGTGTGCACTGCCTGGGTTGAAAAAAAGAAAAAACCCTTCCTTGCATACTTGTATTGCACCTTCAAGTTCATAGAAACATAGGAAACTGCCATTAGAAAGCTATCAGAGGAAATGAGATTATTGGTTCATGTATTGTCAACACTGACTGGAAATGGCTATCCAGCTTTTCAGGCATTCTTTCCCACACCTAAGATACTGAACCCAAAACTTTCTGTATGCAAAGCAAGCACTCTGTAACCGAGCTATATAGCCACTTCCCAGCAGAGTTTTCCCAAGTTTGTTGCAGTATGTGTTTGTGTGATCTTCACTATTAAATCCTGTGTTGCAGCTATGTGAATTTTATGAAGGACAGATTTATTGACTTCACTGATTTTTATAACAGTATCTAATGAATCCAGCCAATGCATTTTTTGGTCCAACTGTATAGGATCTGCTTCAACTTTCCTGGCTTAATTATATGGATAGGACATTACAACTTGTTCTCTTGATTCATGCCATCATTTCTTACTGAAAAGAGTTGGGAGGGGCTGGTTAGGTGTATCAAGGGAATGGTGTCTGCAGACTTGAAGGAGTAGGTGGTGGTACATTCACTCTTGAAAAAGGTCTCCCTTGATCCAGGGATTTATGGCTTCTACTACTACCTACTCATAATGGGTTAGGATCCCAGACCTGCAGACAATCAAATATGGGATCAGAAATAATGCTATTGCAAACAATATAATGAGAAAGTCAAACAGTTACACACTTTAGAATACACACAGATGACTCACTGCCTGAGGCAAAAGTACCATTCTCAACCAGATATTAGAGCAAATATCTATAGCCTTACTAAAGACCCATGATAGCAAAGCTCAGAGTGTAAGAAATGAGCAGGATGATTCCAGAAGCCAACCATTTCAGGTAGTCAAAGGTCAAACTGAAAGAAATGACATCAAAATAGCAATACAACTCAACATAAAGTAATCCAGACAAAAAGTCCAACTTCAAATAAAAGCTGAAGGGACCTGAGCTACTGGCTGACTGAGCAAGAAAGAGACCTTGCACTCGTTCAAACATTTCAATAAAAATAAAGACTCAGTGCATGGCTTCTGGGAAAAAGGCAAACTCCATGTTAGGCATAATTAGTAAAGGAAAATAAAACTGTCCATATTCATACTGCCCTTATACATATGTGTGACCACACTTAGAAAAATGTGTATAGTTCTAGTCACCATACCTATGGTAGGATACTGTCGAGCTGGAAAAAGTTTAAAGACAGGAAACTAAAATGATCAAGCAGTTGAAACAACTCCCCATGAGGAAAAGTTACAACAGATGATTTAACTTAGAAAAAAGACAAGAGAAATGATAGAGGTGTACAGAATGATTGTGGACCAGGAAACATCTTTACCCTTTCCTATAAAACTAGAAGCTGAAATCATTCCATGAAGCTGATTGGTGGAAGATTCAGGTCAGATAAAACAATGTGTTTCTTCATACAATGGATAAAGTATGAAATTAATTTACATGGGAAATGGACAAATTTATGAAGGAAAAGGCTATCAAGGGCTACCTGTCCCGATGGCCACACACTACCCCCAGTACCAGAGGCAATATGCTTATGTGCACCAGTTGCTGGGGGAAATGGGCAGAAGAGTGCTGATGCACTTATATCTTGTTTGTGCACAGCTGGCGGGCTATTTTTTATGTTCTTACCAAGGTTCAAGGGAAAGATCTGAACTAATACACATACTCAACACAGAGGTCAGTACCAACTGTACGCACAACTCTGGGACATCTGGGTCATGTAAGTCCAAGCTTAACTAGTTTAAGAGATCAGACTGCATTCAACAGCTACATGCAGAGAACTTGAGGTCCTAAGCTCCCAACTTTCTTTTCTCTACTCTGCATGGGTCCAGGCACAAAAAATCCAAGATTAAGGACTGACGCTAGCCTTGATGGGTCTGGGGATCCACTTCACAAAAAGCATATGATCTGAAGTTCGTAAGACTACACAGTGTATTTGAAGTATCATAACCCTTACTGTAGTTCATAATAATAAAGTCCAGGAGATTAACATCCCACTTGTCACAGACCTTGTGAACAGTACTCCCATCAATATAACAGGCGGTGGATCCAAATAAAAAGATGAAAAATTAGATATTCCTAGTGACATTTCCAGGGTTAAACAGTTGACTTTTAAGCAAGAAGTAGCCACAACAGCCTTCACCAAACCACCAACAGACAGGAGTTTCAGCCTATCATGGGGCCTCTTTTCTAGCCTAGAAGTTTCCCTTGAGCTTGAATAACACTTCTTCAAGCTAGTCTCTCCTTCTGCTGGTCTCCCATGGAAACTGCCAGTTCTCATGTTTGTGAAGGCAAAAACTGCAGCTGGGCAGAGGAGTGAGCTAACTTCTACTTATTTTCACCTGAGAAAGCTGACAGAGCCTCTCATATTCCTTGCAGTTTTCAAGGCCATGACACCCAGTTCTGTTTCTCTGTGACAGGGTTTCTCTACACTGGACAATCTGTTCTAGAGTTTGCCATCCCTCAAAGGGGATGGGTAAGTAGTTTGGGGGGTATGCCTGGGTTCATCATGGTCATTAGAAACCCATGTGCCTTCTCTGGCAAGGAGTGCCTAATATGAGCTTTAATTGGCGTCTTAACTAGATACCAGTGTGGTACAGCAATTAAGAGTAGCAGCAATTAAGGGCTGGGACTCAGGCAACTTGGGTTCTAGTCTTCACTCAGTCATGGAACTCACTGGGTAACTGGGCCAGTCACACACTCTCAGCCCAGCCTTGCTCACTGTGATGTTTTTGTGAGGATAAGAATGAAAATAGGAGGGGAATTATGTAAGCTGCCTTGAGTTCCTTGAAAGGAAAAAGGCAGGATATAAATATAATGAATAAACAAACTACACCTTTGCTTGGACAGGAAAAGCTTCACCATTTTAGTCCATCTACTGGTAATTTTTCATTTAGATTACTGTAATTTGCTTTATACGTTCTTGCTTACAAGGGGTAAGCAGGTCCATGAAGGACAGGACATTTCGAAGGGCATTGATTCATATGGTTGCCATAAGACAGAGATGACTTGATAGCCCCTAACAGCCACCACCACACCACCACCACCTTTGTGCTTGACCCAGAAGCTGCAAAAACTGCAGAATGCAGCTGCAAATGCTGCATACAATGCCTGGTTGAGCACATATATATCTAGTGTTGAGCTACTGCACTAGCTACCTACTCATTGTGAAGAGAAGTCTTGCTTTGTCGTATAAAGCCCCGAATAACCCGAAACCAGTTACCTGGCAGATCACATTCTTCAATACAGTGTTGTGCAATCAGTAAGACCATCAGAGAGGAGTCCTAGAGGGTTATACTGTGACCTACAGGTTCCTATCTGGCAGAAACTCAGAAGCTGGTCTTCTCCATGTTCATGCCCACCTTATGGAATGCTAAATGTGGCTTGTCACCTGCTAAGAACACAAATTTTGCCAAAGCCTTCCCTGAATGAGTATGCCATTCACTTATTCTGCTTATGAATTATTGTGCTTTGAGCTCGGCTTCCATATATATTAAACATTAAAACTGATTAGTATTTACATTTGTTATAATGCATTTTAATTTCTTTCTATAAACTGCTTAGAGATACCTCTTGATATGGTAAACAGTACATAAATTGCTTAAATAAAGTTGCAACGTAGTCACAGATACACACTGTGTCTCAAGCTAATCAAGACTATTTTGAAATTAAACATCGCCTGAAATCAGTTAGTTGAAATTAAAATAAAATCAATAAAATTATGGACTTCAAGAGTTTTGCCCCCAAATACTGAATTCTTCATTTTTAAATTTTTTTGCAGCTAATGCGATGACTGTTCTCAGACAGAAACATACACGCAGACCTAAAGCTAAGCCTATTTGAAAAGAAGAGGTATGTGATTACTGTTATTGGCTGTAAACCAAGATGTGCTAATACAGTCGAAACTGTGTGTCATACTGTAAAGGTTCCTGATTCTCAGCAAAAAGATTTACTACTTAGCTCCCACACTAAGTTAGCAGTCCCTTTTTTCCCTCAGGAACTGAAAACAAGGAAGCATTTTCATCTACTGCCAAGTTAAGTTCCATAAGCAGACAAGTTCTATGGATAAATTTCAGGCTTCCAACAATACTTGTAATATTTGGCTTAAAAAAAACAAAGTGGACAAAATTCCTTTAGTACATATTCCTTACTGTAAAACCTGTGAACGTTTTTCAGATAAGATTGTTTGGGATGATGCTCTCTCTAAATATTAAAGTGAAGCAGATATGTCAAATGAAGTTGAAGTGTATCACTGAAGGCCCTTAGGAACTATTCTAAGATGACTATAGATGACTCTGTGTTCTCAATCTCAAGGTAACCCCAATATGTTCAAAATGACTCCCATGTTATTCTAACAGTTTTTAGTAAGGCCTACTGCACAACTTCTGCAACAAGAAGTTACCAGTCCATCTACATCAGGGGTGGATAACATATGTCCTGCAGACTATATGCAGTTACCTATTCTCACTGCTGCCCATTCTCTGTCCTGCTGATGGATGCATGGACGGATCGAAGGAAGGGTGTAAGGAAGGAAGGGACAGACGGAAGAGAAAAAGGCAATCTGCCACTGAATTTTGGGGGCAAACCATAATGGAGATTGCAAATATATAAATTTATATTGGAAAAAAAGCCAATCTGTTGTTATTGCAACCTCTGTTATGTTTTAGTCCAAAAATTCATCAGCAGACTGCCAAATTTTTGCCTTTGCTATACTGCTAAATTTTTGCAGCATGGCATTAAGAGTACAATCTCTGAGGATGTCTCCAGATGACACACCCTTCATCTAGATGCAGGTGAGAGTATCTGAAACAGTGAACTACCCTTTTCTAAAGGATAGCTTGATTTTCCCCGCTGTGTGAAGAACACTATTGATGTTTCTTGAAGAAAACAGAGGACCAATAATCATTTTGGCAACTCTGCTCAGGTCAGAAATACAACAATAACAGGTTTCACAAATGAGAAGTGTTCACCAAACAGTTTTGAAGCAAGCAAGAAGGAGATTGTTTTTGTTTTGTGTTAATCATCTTCCATTTTTAAGCCCCATTAAAATGCTGTTGTATTACATTATTCACTTTGTGAAATCAGTCCCAGATAAATAAAAGGCGTCATGTTAGAAACTTACCTTGCAATTTCATTAACAAATGGCCTCAGTTCTAAGGGGTCATAAGCACGAGCAAAAGCCCAACATACATAGCAAGCAGAATCCCGTACATTAGAGCCAACACTGCAGGCTCCGCGTTTCTCATCATAGGTCAGTCCTTTTAAAATTACAGGAACAACTGTGGAAAAAAGGAAATAAATAGGGACTGAATAAAAATACATGATGTAAAACAGACAAATGTTTCATAGCAATGAGATACGTTTCACTAGATTTGTCCCCTCTACCACAACTGTGTATCAGACCGGTAATAAAGTAGCATTGTTATTAAGCGTTCATTACACAGCAAACTTGAAGCGTCATTTATTATTTTTGTGAGGCTGGAGAAGCTTCTGAATGAAATCTTTCAGTTACACTAATACACTGCCAAAACTTACCAACTGCACAAGTTTTTCTAGAAGACCTCCCCTTGGCATCTTCCAGTCAGCTAATATAAATACACTGCTTACTGAACTGTATGCAACTTAATCAACTGTTTTAACCTACAGAAACAACAGCCTGGAGGGAAAAGGGAAGCCATGTGACACTCATATTTTATTTTATTTATTTATTTTATTTATTTAGGAGACTTCTATGCCACCCCATTCGCCGAAGCCTCGGGGCGGCTCAGAACCATAAATAAACTTCAATAGAATAATATAAATTAACAATATAAATTAAGTCGCCCTGGCCAAAGAATAAAATGAATAAATACTATTAACAATTAAAATAACATTTGAATAAAAAGGTCTTCGCCTGGCGCCAAAAAACAAATAACGACGGCGCCAGGCAGACCTCTCTGGGGAACGCATTCCATAGATTGGGCGCCACCGCAGAGAAAGCCCTCCTCCGAGTACTCACCCTCCTAATTTCTTTCACAGAGGGTTCCCGGAGAAGGACCTCTCCCACAGATCTCAAGGGGCGGCTGGGCATATATGGATGTAAGCGCTCCTTCAGGTAACCAGGACCCAAGCTGTTTAGGGCTTTATAGGTCATCACCAACACCTTGAATTGGGCCCGGACTTCAATGGGAAGCCAGTGAAGCTCACGTAGGACTGGAGTCATGTGAACATAACGCCCAGTCCCCGTCAGCAGCCTGGCAGCTCTATTTTGAACCAACTGAAG